>NW_006159451.1:121433-131312 GCF_000334495.1 Tupaia belangeri chinensis | reverse complement strand
TGGTGTCCAGAACTACTGGCCAGCTCGATCTACATTGCGTGTGGGGTGGGGTGGGAGTTCACCTTAAAATCCCAGACAACCAACTTGGTGTCCGAGGAGGAGAATAACAGTGGGGATGCCTTAAGCAGTTTTAATAGGAAATTATAAATTTTAAAGGGAATTTAATAAATTACCTTCCAGTAGATACACTGAGTTCAATGGTCACTGTCCTCTCTTCAAGATTTTTTTTTCTCTCTGACTGCCCATCTCATTACCCAGTATCACAAATTCTGATTTCTGGCTTGAGTACACTTGCATTTTTGTTCTAGAGACAAAATGTAATTATCAGGAACAGGCCAAGGAACATGAAGCCAAACATTGAAAGGGATAGGAAAGAAGTTTATTGAGAGGTGAAGCTCCGTCACAGTGATCAGACACTCAAGTAAGGGTCTGGTGCCCCTCAGTGGGGCAGTGGGGTTTTTATACAGACAAGTAAACAAGTTACATAGAATACACCTGGCAGAGGGGTAGCTAGGTACTAAAATGCAATAGCAGGGTCATAAGTACATATATCTCAGAAGAATAGTTTGTGCCTGGGAGACACGGCCACAACTTTGTTTCCGTTTGATTCTCAGTGCTGGTTGCCTAGGCTGACATTAAGATGGCCGCCAATATGGAGAAAATGGAGGGACATTTCTCACAATAGACTGAACATTCCCAATTTTTTTTTTTTTTTAGAGGTGAGAATTTCTGATGAGGTCAATCTCGTTAACCTTGGCCTCATTTTCTAGTTCATCTCCATCAACCTCTTTATAATAGGTGTGGAGATACAGGATGCAAACTTTGCTGCCAAACAAAGCCAATGAGTGAATTAATTAGACAAGGAGCCAACATCAGAATGAGCAGGAGGAGAAGCAGAGGCTTTGCAATAGCTGAGAGCAGGTGATCAGCCAGGGGGCTCCTTGGAACCACCCCTCAAGCCATTCTGCACTTGTTTGGCATCTGTCCTCTCAGTCTTTAATGTTAGCCCAGACAGTGGCTACTGTCTGTTGAGTAACTCTGGACTGGTTTGCATAGAAACAGCAGGCCTCTCCCAGAGCCATGCATAGGCCACCTTGTTTAAGAAAAATAAGATCTAGCCCTCTCCAATTTTGTAAAACAACCTCGGCCAAGGATTTTAGCTCATGTTGGAGAGTCTCTATGCCCACAGTAAGATGTTTAAAGTCCTGATTGATGGCCATTTCAAGGGCAGCAGAGTGCTGTGAATTGGTAATCTAGGCCAAAGCTCCAAGAACCATGGAACCAGCAATTCCCAAACCTACTAGAAGAGGGATTAGGATAGGGGATGTTCTTTTGGTCCGAGTCAATCCCAAAATGTGGTGTCATCCCTCGGGCCCAGAATACTGAGGCACCACAGGCAAGACATGCACTTGGATACAAAGTAATCCCCTAGATTGGTTAAACCAAAAGGAGCTAACACATGGTGTCATCCCCCAAGTGCATGCCCAATAGGTTCCTGGAGGGGCCTATACTCTATTGTAGTTACATTTCTGATAATAAGGGTTAAGATAACCACGGGACACTAAGCAGAGACCCATCCCCTGTAAGTCCCCCAGAGTCATTGCAGATATATCCCAAGAGCAGCTGGTGACGTTCCCATGTTCCAAAGGGTTGATGGTGGAGGCCAAGACGACAAAGCAGAGGGGACGAGAGTTCCAGCAAAGCCAACAGTCAGCCCCCAAGTCCTGGTTAGTCTCATTGATGACATGATGGATGGCACAGGTCTGCATAAGAATATTTTTTTTTTCTTTTTGAGAGATTTTCACTGGAGGGCGCGTGCGCTCGCCAGACAGATGCATAAGAATATTTTGAGCCATGACCAGGAAGTCGAGGGCCTCCCAGTGGGGTGGGTTGTCAAGGCTGGTAACTAGTTGAGCCAGAGGAATTCCCGGCAGGGCTGGTGGGCTAGGTAAGGGAGCAGGGGCCAGAGGGTGTGGGGTAGGGAAAAGAGGGTGCTGCTGAGGGGGCAGTAGGGCATGACCAGGACTGATGGGATTAAATCACGGAGGAGTGGTGTAGTGCTAGATGGTATTAAGGGTCCCAGGATCATAACCAGAGGCATATAAATGAATGCCCCAGGTATGTCCCAGGTCCCATTGGGTGAGAGAAATGGCTAAAGGCTTTAAGCATAATGTGATTGGATTGCAGGTCCCCAGTGTACAGAGGTTAGGCTGGGAAGGCCATTCTAGAAAAAGGCGATAGTCCCTGTTAGCCCAAGATGCCAATGTCTCACAATCCCATCATGCACAATAAAAGTCATCTGGTCCACCACAGTCAGGGGTCTAGCCCCAGCCCTCCAGCAGTCATAATCCCCATTCTAAATCTATGGAGCCACATCCATAGGATCGAGTTTGGGTGTGTCCACCTCCCAGTCATCCAGCCTACCCTGGCAAGGACTTTAACCAATTTCATCTGAACAGAGAACAGAGATTGAAAGAAAAGCAAGGCCTATTTGGGCAGAAGCATTTTTTGTTACCTCCTGGCCAGTCAAACTGTTTTGTAGAATCCATATCCAGTTGGGGGCTGCCCAAACACAGGGGATGGGAGCACCGACCAATGGAGCCTCAGTAGCAGGAGGGCCATCAGGTAGTTGGACCTTCTGGGACTGTCCATTCATTAACTAGGGTGTGATGAATCCAGGTCTTATTGCCCTCAACCTTTAATGCTGTAGGAGTAGTCAAAATAACAGTGAATGGCTTCTCCCACCCGGGCAAGAGATTGGGTTTATGGTGTTTCTTAATAAGCACTTGATCCTTAACCCCAATGCTGGAGAGGGAGAGAGCGAGGGGGAGGACTCTTCCGGAGGGTAATAAGGAAGCAAGAGGGAACGAACCTGTTGTAGATTTAACAGATCTGATGCCCATTTCTGTGTTGCCCACTCCAGGGCCTCTGGTCACTCCAAATGTGACAGAAGCACAGGTGGGAGATCAAAGACTATTCATATGGTGAGAGGCCTTGAGATCCTCGGGTGTTGCGCGTACGAAAAAGGGCAAACAAGAGGCTTTGGACACAGTCACCACCAGATGACATGGTCATCTTAGTAATCATTTCCTTAAGAGTCCTATTCATCCTTTCTACCTGACCTGAACTCTGAGGGTGATAACTGCAGTGAAGGCCCTAGGGAAAGTTTAAAGCCTTGCCTATGAGCTGAGTAATTCTACTGACAAAGCTGGAGCCAATTGTCTGAAGCCAGATGGTCTGGGACTCCATATCAGGGAATGATTTCTATGATCTTCTTTGTCACCATCTGGGCATCTTCTCAATGGGTCGGCCAGGCCTCTACCCAGTGGGAGAAGGTATCTGCCATCACAAGGAGGTAGCAGAATCTGCCCTTTGTTAGTTTCATCTCAGTGAAGTCTGTCTCCCAGTGGCGGAGGGGTTCCATTCCTGTTGGCCAATGACCCAGTGGGTATGTGTTGGGCTTGGCGTTAACACACTGACAATAATCACAGGCATGTATAATTTCATGAATAAGAGCTGTCCTGCCATGAGTGCCAAAGGACTGTCCAAGAGGAAGCTTTAACTTGGTTTCACCCAAATGGGTCAGATAATGTAGATTTTGAATTAGGGGCCGTATCAATGTCTGAGGAAGAAAGATACATTTAGATGAGTCTTTAAACCAGGGAGAGCCTTCCATCAGGTACCTTGTTTTTGAGCAATCCATTGCAAGTCAGTGGAAGAGTATGTCGGTTGTAACTCAAGGAGCAGCTTGTGCAGAGGGCTCTAGGTGTGCACGAGTGCTGTTTCTCGGGCTGCCACATCAGCGAGGTGATTCCCAGTGACCTCAGTCTTGGAGAGGGCACGTTGATGTCACGAGACATGCATAACAGCAGTTGCTGCAGGATTCCATAAGGTTACTAGAGGCTCAGGGAAGAAGAGCCCCTGACCCCTTCAATCAGCATCCAATTCCAATACTCGAGGGGTAGGCATTAGGTCCCCTTGACATGGCCAGTTGGGAAGGTCAATTTTTGCCTTGGGACTTTTCAGGACACTTGTGTTTCCAATGGCCATATATGTGTTTTTTATTTTATTATTATTTTTTTAATGACCTGCCTGTTCTCAGGAGACTCTAGGTCAATTGGAGTCCAAATCCTGTAGGCCTCCATTAGCCTCTCCAGAAAAGTGGTGGGAGACTCTTTGAGGCCCTGCATTACCTCTAAAACCCTCGACATATTAATAGGCTTTTTTGGATGTATGATGCAAGCCTTGCATGAAGGTCTGGCAATACTTGGTCAAATTAGCCTTCCCTTTTTAGTATTGGGGTCCCAGTTGGGCCGGGCTGCAGGAAAAATGGCCTCAATGAGGACCCAATGATTCTTAGGGAGACCGTTTGGGCCAAGGACCCCTTTTCACGCCTCTTGAATGATCTTTTGTCTCTCCTCTGTGGTGAACAAAACCTGGAAGAGCTGCTGGCAATTATCCCAGTTCTGCTGATGGGTGACCATTTTGGAAAAAGTGGGGTTAAACCAGAAAGGTAGGTGCCCCCCAGCTGAGGCAGCACCTGCAAATAGGGGCTGGGGGATTGGAGTAGGTGAAGGGGAACAGGCTGAATGGGCTGATAAGGGGATTGTCAAGGGGAAGGTGAGAGTTTCTCTTTTCCCTGGAAGACAGGGGGTTGAGCAGGCACCTTGGACTTTGTAGCCAGGATAGGCTGTGGCCTTGGGGGCACCCAGGGTTTAAGCCAGGGAGGAGGAGTAGTAACAAGAGCTAATCAAGCCTCGGTATAGGGCTCTTGGTCTGGATGCACCTGATAAAGAATTTTATGAACAAGAACAATATGGTGATTAAAAGTGAAGCCCTGCATGAGGGCTGCTTCTCTGGCTGCTGCATCAGTGAGGTGATTCCCAGTGAACTCAGGCTTGGGGAGAGCACTTATCAACATGTCCTGGGACAGTCGACACTGAAGGTTCCCACTCTAACCCACAGAGGGTGCGCAGTGGCCAAGAGAAGCTGCACCCTGAGGGATTGCGCCTCATGACAAAAGTCCTTGAAGTGGCTGAGGACGATCAACAGGGGGTCTCGGAGGCTCCCTGACCCATTGCTGGCAAGGAGACAAAACCTGTAAGAGATCTCCAAGATTTAAAAAGGAAGGACATAGGTGGTAAGGGGGAACAGAAATGATCAGCGTTGAGGCAGGAGAGATGGCCGCCAACCTGGAAGGAAAACCCGTTAGGAAAAGTGAAGTGAAAGTGCACGGTGAAAGGACAGAAATGCAGAGAAGATGAGCAAAAAGAACCCAGTTCCTATTCCAGGGAGATTGGGGCATCCCAAGCACTCTGTGCCTGATGCGTCTGACCGCATCCGGTTCATTCTCAGGGCATTTAAGATGTCACCAGTGACCCAGATTTGACTTACCCTGTCCTTGGTGTCAGGAATTTGGGCCAGAGGAGAGAAGTCCCAGGCAGGAGATCTCTCCACCAAAGAGGGAGATTCCAGATGAGCCCCCAAATGTAATATCAGGAACAGGACAAGGAACGTGAAGCCAAGTGTTGAAAGGGATAGAAAAGTTCATTGAGAGGTGACGCTCTGTCACAGTGACCAGACACTCAAGTAAGGGTCTGGTGGCCCTCAGTGAGGCAGCGGGGTTTTTATACAGATAAGTAAACAAGTTGCATAAGGTACACCTGGCAGAGGGGTTGCTAGGCACTCAACCACAATGGTAGGGTCAAAAGTGCATATATCTCAGAAGAATAGCTTATGCCTGGGAGACACAACCACATCCTTGTTTCTGTTTGATTCTCAGTGCTGGTTTCCTAGGCTAACATTATGATGGCCACCAATACAGAGAAAATGGAGGAACAGCTGTCAAGATAGACAAAACAATACCCTTGATGCCCTGAGGCCAGATCTTTGAAATTAACTTTTTGGGAAAAAATTGGTATTTGCTTACATGAAGAGCTGCGTGTGCCTATAAAAATAATACATGCCACTTCTGGCCAGTACTGCCATCTTCCAGTAATTAACCAAAATGACAAACAGAAAGGGACAGGAGAGGCACCTGATATATGATCCCTAGGCCTTTCAGAAAACATGGAGTGGTTCCTTTGGCAACATATATGTGAATCTATAAGAAAGGTGATATTATAGACATCAAGGGATTGGGTACGGTTCAAAAAGGAACGCCCCACAAACGTTACCATGGCAAAACTGGAAGAGTCTACAATGTTACCCAGCATGCTGTTGACATTGTTGTGAACAAACAAGTTAAGGCAAGATTCTTGCCAAGAGAATTAATGTGCATATTGAGTATATCGAGCATTCTAAGAGCAGAAATAGCTTCCTAAAACATGTAAAGGAAAATGACCAGAAAAAGAAGGAAGTCAAAGAGAAAGGGACCTGGGTTCAACTAAAGGGTCAGTCTGCTCCACCCAGAGAAGCACATTTTGTGGGAACCAATGGAAAGGAGCCTGAGCTACTGGAACCTATTCCCTATGAATTCATGGCATGATGGATGTTAAACTAATCTGTGGTCTATAAAAAAAATTACATGCCTGGAATCTATGCAGAAATGCCATGCTTCAATTTGGAAAACCTGATAACCTTGAACCCCGTCTGAAAGAGCTATTAACAGATAATGCAGAGACCAAATCTAATCCAACTGCCCCACTGCCCACTGGCTCCTACTCCTCCTCCCCCATTGAAGGCCTTCTCTAAAAAAACTGCCTAGGGAAAAACTGCCCCAGGGATGTTTACAGAAATGTCTAATCAGTGCTTTACAAGTAGGGGATACTTCCAAACTTTCTGTCTGTCCTGTTATATACAAAAGGGGACAAGCCACATATGTTTTCTCTATACTATACTTAAGGAATTAAAGAACAAGTTATCACCAAATATGGAACCAGCAGTCCTTATGGTATAGGGATGATAGACAACATAGCAACAAGCTATGAGCTTACAACCAATGACTGAAAAGTGTTGGTAAAAATGGTAACTACTCCTGCCCAATACACAGTTTGGAGACAAGAGTTTGATGAGAGATGCCATCAGATGGCTGATGATAATGTAATAAGAAATCCAGAAATGATTGTTGAAATGCTGTCAGGGACTGGTGATTATGCTACTAACAAGCAACAGTCCCACTTGCCACCAGAAATCTTTGGGCAAATAGCCACATTGCCATTTGTGCATGGAAGAAAATACTTGATTCTTCTAGGGGATACCTTTCTTTTGTTAAGGTGCATCAAGGGCCACAAGAAACCTATGGCTTATTTATAAATAGGTTGCAAAGGTCTTTGTACAGGCAAACAAGGTTAGAAAGATCTTTGTACAGGCAAATGGAGAATGCAGATGCAGCTGAGGCACTGTTGAAACAACTGGCCTTTGAGAATGCTAATATTGATTGGCAGGAGGTATTGAAAGGTATTTATGGCAAGTCCACCACCTCTTTAACAGACATGATAAAGATGTATCAGATAGTAGGTACTGAAAGCCACCAACAAGGATAGTTGGCTGCAGTAATGAGACCTCCAAATAGAAAATGCTATTGGTGTGGAAAAGAGGGACATGTCATCAAGGATTGTAAGGAAAAACAAAGGAAGCCTTCCTCAAAATGTTAACGCTGTGGTGAAGGCTTTCATTTGACTAACAAGTACAGCTCTTCTACTAATATGTCAGAAAACCCAATACTGGGCAGGTCTCCAGCCCAAAACCCAAGAAAGCATCACTCTTGTCTCAGTCCAACCCAGTAACTGAAAAAAAGCCCTAACCAGACACCTAGACTGGAGATTTATGACTCCACTCATGTTATAGCTGGGAGTGCTGGCATTAATTTAATTGCCCAAGAGGATGTTTCTCAAGTTTACCAGAAGTCTCTCTAGCAAATAGCTATCAGGACCTCTAAAAAATGGGTATGCTTAAAACTTAAAAACACAAGACAGCCTCTGTTGACATTATAGCCCTGATAACAGCCTACACTGAGTTAACCCTTTGACACTCTTTTTTTTAAAGAGGTTTTTGCTATAAGGTGTGTGCACTCCTCAGAAAGACAGAGACAGGCAGAGAGACAGAAAGCAAGAAATCATCCCCAGGCAGTGGGGGGGGGGATGGGGAGGGATGGCCATACCTCAATCCCTTCTCCATTCTCCTCCAAGCATCTTGGGCACACATGAACACCGGCCTAGCATGAGTTTAAGCCACAGGGTCCAGGACTCAAACCATGGTCAACTACACGGGAGTCCAGCTACATAGCCATTATGCTACCTGCTGGTCCTGAGTTAACCTTATCTCATCCCTAGGGTTGTTATCAAACTCAAATCAGGTTCGCTCGCCCAAGCACTATAAAACCAAGCCATAGGCACATGGTGTGATGAAAGAAAGTACAGCTTTATTGCAAAGCGCAAAGCAAGGAGAGCGGGCAGCTCATGCTGAAAAGACCTGGTCTCTCCGAGATGTTCCCCACATGCATTTTTAAGGGCAAAAATTAGGGGTAGAGATCCTAAGCACATGATCATTTCAGTGATTGGTTCAAGAGGGTGTGATAATCTCATGGGCATTCTAGATTAGTGAGGCCTCGGATAATCAAATTTCTCTTCAGGTGTCTGGAGCCATTCATCCTGGAGTCTTTGAGTTCACAAACAGCAGTTTCTAGCCTATAAAACATTTTACGTATTGAAATGAAAACCTTACCTTTCCTTCAAGTGAGAGCTTTAGAGGTCAAATGGCCCTCATTCATGGTCCATGTTGATCATTAAATAAAATAACCAAAAGTCTGAAGACTTACTTCTTACTCTGGGCCATTACAATGTAAGTGGACCTTATATGTCAAGAACCAAAAAATATATTAGGGGGTCCTTTCTCAGTTTCAGGGTGCTTGGAGTTTATTGTTCATAATCAATTGCTTTTTTGATGCCTTTTAAAATATTTTTTAAAAATAATTAACATATCAACTGTTATCAATAACAATATTTTGTTCTATATTGAAAAATTTGTTAAACAGGTTTTGTTTGTAAAATACATATCTATAAACTGCTGACATGTACTAAAAGCTAGTTTTGCCCACATGCATTTTTAAGGGCAAAAATTAGGGGTAGAGATCCTAAGCACATGATCATTTCAGTGATTGGTTCAAGAGGGTGTGATAATCTCATGGGCATTCTAGATTAGTGAGGCCTCGGATAATCAAATTTCTCTTCAGGTGTCTGGAGCCATTCATCCTGGAGTCTTTGAGTTCACAAACAGCAGTTTCTAGCCTATAAAACATTTTACGTATTGAAATGAAAACCTTACCTTTCCTTCAAGTGAGAGCTTTAGAGGTCAAATGGCCCTCATTCATGGTCCATGTTGATCATTAAAATAACCAAAAATCTGAAGACTTACTTCTTACTCTGGGCCATTACAATGTAAGTGGACCTTATATGTCAAGAACCAAAAAATATATTAGGGGGTCCTTTCTCAGTTTCAGGGTGCTTGGAGTTTATTGTTCATAATCAATTGCTTTTTTGATGCCTTTTAAAATATTTTTTAAAAATAATTAACATATCAACTGTTATCAATAACAATATTTTGTTCTATATTGAAAAATTTGTTAAACAGGTTTTGTTTGTAAAATACATATCGGTAAGCTGCTGACATGTACTAAAAGCTAGTTTTGTAATAAGTCAAACTGATAAATATGTAAAGTCCTACATATAAAGTTACAAACTAAAGGGTGTCAGATTTTCCAGGCTAGGCAAAAGAACAAGAGATAGGCTTTGGCAAGGCTAAAGTAATTCTTCAAATGACAAACAAAATAGGTTCCTTATCTACTTAATCAAAGCTAACAACTATCTCCAAAGGGAAATTTATTAAAAAAAAAAAAAAGGAAAGCAAAAAGGTAGAAAGAAAATGGTAAGTAGGAAAAAG
>NW_006159451.1:117328-120906 GCF_000334495.1 Tupaia belangeri chinensis | reverse complement strand
ACAAATAGTATCTGAGGTGGCCATAAAACAATGGTTCATGTTATTAGGTTCTAAAACACAGCCTAAATAGACCTAACTTACTAGTCTAGAGTTTGTTAATAAAACAAACCCTCTCCATATTTTTAAAATAAAAAAAAGGCCTCCCCTCTACCCTTGCTGCCAGATTGCTTTCTTTAACCAAGTTTAAACTGAATTGTCTAAATTTAACTTTTGATTCAAAATTGCACCAATGGAGCACAGCCTGGCAGGGTATGTCAGCCTCACAAAAACTCTCTCAGGCTTAAGTTTTCTATAAAATGCCTCCAGATTTGATCTGGCAAGGTCCAGTTTCTCTAATAACCTGGGGATGAGGGTTTGCCTCTGTATTTACTCCTATAGTTCCAGTTTGAATCCCCTCTAGTGGGTATGACCTGCACATCATGAGCTGCTATCAGACGCTGCAAAGCCTGATACCGAGCTTCCAGCTAAGATTCAGGAAAAGAGGAGGACCAAGAAAAATCAGGCCAGCCACAGTGAGTCCTAGCACCTGGGTGACATTGAAGAATAAGCTAACTATGCTCAGGAGATGATGAAAGAACAAGATAAAGAACTACCTCCTGAGAACTTGTTTATTGGTATGTGTGCCAAATAGACTGCTAACACAATGACATATGTTATGTCATAATCCTATTCTTCTTAGTTAATTCAACCCTCTTTAGCACTTGCTAACCGTGAATTTTTGCAAGATGAATGACACCACAATTGTATATATGTAGACAAAATTGGCTCAAGAGTTAAATTTGGCTAACTTTTGTCTTCAATATAGTGAACATATTCAATATATATTCAGGTCCTGTTTACATCCAGTATGTAAACCCCTTGAAGAGATTTGACAATTAACTATTTTCCAAAATATTAACAAAAAAATGTCCTACAAAGATATGTATAATTGGAGACCTGGGTCTTTAGAACCACCTAAAGGTCGCATTTTGCTGCATACCCCAAAAG
This sequence comes from Tupaia belangeri chinensis, assembly GCF_000334495.1. Classification (NCBI taxonomy): domain Eukaryota; kingdom Metazoa; phylum Chordata; class Mammalia; order Scandentia; family Tupaiidae; genus Tupaia; species Tupaia belangeri. Next base: position 119,919 of record NW_006159451.1, on the reverse strand, counting down.
ATTTCATGTCTAGCAAGGACGCTTGTGTACAAGTTCAAAATTGTGTATCCAGCTGTCTACACTTGCCACCAGGATCTCATTCCTACAAAAACAAAGAAAATATTAGTTATGCTATTGGCTTTGTTCAGTTGCCTATAGGCTGTTTTTATATATGTGGAGCCTATGCATTTAACTATATTCCAGCTAAACTAGCTCATAACACCTTACGACCTTACGCTGCCTTAGCTGCATAGCAGTAATGTTACCTTCTACATGATGTGGGCAGCCGTACTGAGGCCTGTCTGTGCCTGTCCTCTCCTGACCACTCCTCTTCATGGTGTGGAAACATCCAGAATTCACAATATGCCAAGGCCAACAGCTGCTGACACTCCCCAGGCCTCTGTGAATTCTCTGACTCACTCCTTTTGAAATGATAAAAGCCACCTGAGTTCTTGAAAAGACAGACACCCTGCTTATCTAACCCTTTCTTTCTTCTCTAAAGTAAACTTTGAGCTTCTTCTTCTTAATTGGATATCCTTAGCCTGCTGGAGCTCCCCCTTCCCCCAAACTCCCCAGTAAAAGACTGTGCTTAAGCCCCACAAAGGCCCCCTTCAGACCTTCAGAGTGTTAACTCCTCCATGCCCAGTGGCAGTAACAAAAGAGTATTCCTATCTCTGTAGAGTGTTGATTTTTGTCCCTCAGCCATCTGCTTTTTGGCAGCACTTGGTGCATTGGCCAGGAAGCTAAAATCAGACTGGCCCTTTTAGCCACCAATCCCAGGATGCTCTCTCCCCTGGGATGAGCACTGTGATGTAGAGGGATTGGCATGCCCCTGACTTGTTTGACAGAATCCCTCAGCTGGGGTGCCCACCTGGAGAGCAAACTTCCCTGGATCATCTGACTCCAATTGGAGAAAAGGACTGACTCTTACCCTAGACCTGGATACATCACCTATGGCCAACTCTGGTAATCTGGTAAGCCCCAGGGGATCTGTAAATTCTGACAGTCAATCCACTCAGTGAGTGGTTGAGAGCCTTACACTCTCCTTTGGTCACAGGACTAGCAGTCTGGACTCATCTGCTTCTGGTTGGTCTATAGAGTCCATCAGTCAGCCCACTCAGTGAGTGGAAGAGGAGATTTGAACACTCTCCTTTGGCCACTGGACTGGTAGTCAGGACTCATTTGTCTTTGGGTTGATGTGGGGAGGGAATGCATAACCTCTGTGTGAATGTGAGTGTGACCAGTGAATGCATTTGTGGTCCCACAGTGCATTGAACTGCAGGGCATGAATCCATTTGTTTTCTGTGGTTTCGTGTTGTTCCTAGGAAGACTAAGTGGTGGTATTACAGGTTGAGGGCCCCCTTCCCTCTCTACGTGTGTAATCTGGTAAAGGTTCTATATCCAACTGCCTATTGTCAAAAAAGCACACAAAGCCCACAAGGGATAGGCCAGAGCAGACATCTGAATGGTCTTCTCCTGGGAGGGGGACACTCATCCTTTTTTTATGACATCATTCATGGGAGGAGGGACCCAGGGGCAGTGGTAGGGTTTTTCCTGTAGAGATGGATAAGCAGAGTAGATGTTAGGTCATGAGTTTTGTCACTGGAAGCTGGGATATAAGATTTCTCAACTGTGAAAAAAAGATGTGCTTCCTCCTCTTCCTCCTCCTCCTCCCCCAGGGAGTGAGACCTGCCCACTCTCCATGGGAGAAGAGAGGTCAGGCATCAATCTCTCTACCTAGACTTCCTTTCACTTCCTTCTCCACTCCATTCATCATCCACCACAGGAGTACTCCTTTTGGCACCAGAGTATCAGCCATTGGAGACCAAAGAAGAAGGACCCCAGGGAGAAACCATTGTGATCTTCCTAATTGCAGCCCTTGGTCGAGATCCCCCTAAATAGTTCAACAAATTTATCACTGATGCTGTCTGTCCCTTTAAGCAGTAGCCATGAAGATTCCAAATTCCAAACCTCTGGACTAAGAACCACCCCCAGAAGCCTCCATCCCTCCAGAGTCTACTAATAAAGCCCTTCATTCAACCAGTGATCTCCCGTGCCCTTTGAGAAGTGCAGATATTTAATAACTGAAAAAGTCAGAGAGAATTCAAGGCACAATGGGAAAACCTTAATCCAAATCTCTGAAACCCATTGTGTTTTTATGCTAACTTTAAGAAAAGTTTCTCCAGGGATTACAGAGTTAAGTTTAAACTGGAGCAATCCATGGGACTTGCAGCAGCTCAGCCTGCCCAGGGGAGAGGCCACTGACCTTTCCAAATCCCACACCCAGATTCTGCCTCCCCTGCTTTCACCTGGGGAGCTACTGAAGCCCTGGGCAACCTCACTCTCCAGATGCACTTGCGAGAGACCCAAGAGCCAACCCAGTTAGGTGCAGATGGGGCTATTATGAAAGGCAGTGCAACTTCATATTATCAACCTTTCACCACTACTGACTTGCTTAATTGGAAACACCACACACCCCGTACTCAGAACAGCCCCAGGCAATGAGAGAGCTCATGAGATCTATACTCCAAACCCATCAGCGCCCTTGGGATGGTTGCCGCCAGCTCCTCCTCACTTTACTGAATACAGAGGAACAACACAGAGTTCTTACA
>NW_006159451.1:112890-116753 GCF_000334495.1 Tupaia belangeri chinensis | reverse complement strand
GAAATGATGAGACACTCTCTCCACTTGTTTAAAACTTTCCTGCCTTTGGGTGAAGGAGAACCCACCAGGAATGGCAATCAACCACCCAGCTTTGGTGGTCAAACTGAAACCTCAAGTGCAGCCTGTATGTCTCTGCCAGTATCCTGTGAGCCGAGATGTCAGCCTAGCCATAAAGAAACACATTGACCAGCTCACAGAAGCTTGGATCCTGGTCAAAAGCCAGTCTCCTAGGAACACTCCCTCCCTTCCTCCCCGTGGGAAAGGGAGCTTCTGGGGACTACAGGCCAGCTCAGAATTTGCAAGCTGTAAACACAGCCTTGGTGACTTTACATCCCACAGTCCCCAATCCATTTATTTTCTGAGTGCTCTCCTGTTTGGAGACATAATTGTGGCCAATTTAGGGAATTTTCCAAGTCAGAAAACTGGATTTACTCTGCTCCAATATGTTGATTACTTTCTGCTCCCTGGAGCAACCCCAGAAAACTGCTGGAGGGGAACTGGAGCACTGCTTCAGCTCCTGTCCCAGGTTGGATACAAAGTCTCAGAGAAAAAGGCCCAGATCTGCTGCACCCAAATGCGATTTTTGGGATTCATTCTGACTAAAAAATGTTGTGCAGTTGAGCATGAACAAAAGCAAGTATTATGTGATTTACCTCTGCCCACAACCTGGAAGCAAATACACGAATTCTTGGGAGCTAGGGGATTCTGTAGGATTTGGATCCCAGGTTTTGCTGAAAAGGCTAAGCCACTGTATAAACTACTAAAAGGCCCAGAGGGAGCTCCCCCTTTAAATGAGTACCTCGCCAAGAGCAGAGTTTCCAGGATGTCAAGTCAAACCATGGAAAAAACCTAGGCTTTAAAACTCCCAGATGTCACTTGAGAGTTCAGTCTATTCGTATGTAAAAGAGCCAGACAGCACTAGGCTTCTGACTCAGTCCTTTGGGCCTTGGGAGAGATCTATTGCCTGCCTGTCTAAAAGGCCAGACCCAATGGCATCTGGATGGCCCCCTTGCCTATGAGCTCTCCCTGCCACTGTTAAACTGATTAGAGAAGCAGACAAGGTGACTTTGGGACAAGTTATCAGTGCCTAGGTCCCTCAGTTAGTGGCCATGGTAATAAATACAAGTGAATATAAATGACTTGTCAGCTTTAGGATGGCCCACTACCAGGGCATATTGATTGAAAACCCTCTAATTAAAAAAAAAAAAGAAAAAGAAAATCCCCTAATTAGACTTCAGACTCTACAGACCCTCAATCCTGCTAGCTTCCTCCCATCCACACTGGGGCCTCCCAACCACAATTGTGAAAAAGCCCTCCAGGAGGTTTTTTGCTGGGCACCCTGACCTTGTGGACTCACTGTTGAAGGCCCAGACTCACTTCACTGATGGTAGCAGTTACATAAAGGATGGGACTCCATATGCTGGCCATGCAGTTACCTCCCAAGACATGGTGATTGAGGCTGGAGTACTCTCCCAAGGGTGGTCTACTCAACAGGCCGAACTGTGGGCATTAATCTGAGCCTTAAAATTGGCAGCCAGTAAGAGAGTAAACATCTACACAGACTCAGGCTATGCATTTGCTTTCATGCATGTTTATGGGGCAATATACCGAGAGAGAGGACTCCTCTCAACAGAAGGAAAGTCAAAAACAAAGAGGAAATCTGCCAATTATTGGAGACAGTCTGGGAGCCAAGGGAAGAGGCAATCATCCAACGCCAAAGACACCAGAGGAGGGAAGACCCCATAGCCTTGGGAAATCAGTTGGCAGATCATGTCATAGGATGAGAGAGTGTTGAGCTGTGTTGTGAAGTCCTTGGCTCTTTGGGTCCAGATTACTAAAATTAGAGACCTGTCCCTAGACACAAAATAAAGCCACAACCACAATAAAAGTAGGTAGAAAACAGAATTTAATAGGAAAGAAAGATTTTAGAAAAATACACAGAAAAGACTTTTGGGCGGGCAGGTTGTTAGGTAGCAACTGCTGAGTTTGGAACTAGTTGGGTATTATTTTTATTATTTGTATTATTATTATTATTTTTATTACTAGAGGTGATCATGAATATTTAACAGTGGGAGGTCTTTCATACTATCTGTGTCCTTTGTTTGAATTTGGGGGCTTTCTCCTGCACTTGAGCATCTCTCTTACAGGCAAAGATTTGAAAAATTTGATTACCTACCTGTGCATGCCCAGTGTAAGCCAGGATGTTTAATTAGGATAGACTGCCCAATTAGTTCATTGCTCCAGTGGGAATCAGCATGTTGACCAAAATGCTTGGTTGGTTCTTTTTGTATTCACGAGTGATGGATGATAAGAGAGAAATTTATAATCATTCCTTTCTATCTTCCTCAGGTACCAAGGAAGGAAAATGGTATTTGCCTCACTTTCCCTTCCCAGCACCATGGGCTAGGTAGGAAGAAGGCATCTCATGAAGGGTCTGGTTGTAACTTCTGATAAATTGTGATTAATATGACATGTATCCTTCTGCTATTCTTTAGGGCTGCCCACTCATTACTAGCTAACTGCCTACCAAAAACAGCCAAGGCTACTGCAAATCAGGCCTCAACTTCTATGACTAAAATGTTGCCACTCAAGAGCCTCCCACAAGCCCCTTTTCCATATACCTCCAATGAACATTGCTGGGCAAAGTTGGAGGGGGCAGCCCTGGGAGAAGACAGATGATGGAGACTGCCAGATAAAAGAATATATATACCCCAGTCTCTGGGCTATTCATTGGTAAAGCAGCACCACAAGTTGACCCACTGGGGAAAAACTAATCTAGAAAACATATTAGGCCTATACTATTTTCTAAGTTACCTACCATCATTGTATACAACTGTGAACATGCGACCTATTCTAGAAATAACCCTGCCCAGGGGCCAGCTACTGGGATGACTCCTCTGGAGTTACTGGAGACAGACTTCTCAAAAGTGCAACCTTGCCAGGTTATAAATACTTACTAATCCTGGTCTGCACTTACTCAGGATGGGTAGAAGCTTTCCCTATGTGAACTGAAAAGGCCAGAGAAGTCACCTGAGCCCTATTAAAAGAAGTTATATCTCAGTTTGGACTTTCCCTTATGATCAGGTCAGACAATGGCCCTGCCTTCATGGCTGAAGTCATACAGGGAGAAGTTACAAAGGCCTTGGGCATAAAATAAAACCTTCACACTGCTTACTGACCCCAGAGCTCTGAGAGAGTTAAACAAATGAACCACACTCTGAAGTCCATCCTGGCTAAATTTTGTCAAAACACAGGACATCCCTGGGTAAATGTTCTTCAACTGGCCCTGCTTTGGGTTACATGTACACCCCAAAAGCATGGTTACTCCCTTTATGAGAATCTGTTTGACCAGCCACCCCCTTTAGTAGCCCAAGTCACCTTAGGAAAAAATCCCTGTTCCCCTTGAAAACTGTAAACACAAGTGAGCCTGGAGATCTTGTATGGGTTAAAAATTGGAAAAGAGACTCATTACAACTCAATTGGTTGGGGGTCATATGTTGTTGAGCTTGTAACCCCCACTGCAGTTAAAGTTACAGGGCTAGCACTGTGATTTCACCATATAGGAGTGAAGTCAGCCTCAGAACCAGAGGACCTTGGGACCTAGATGATGAAGAACCACCCTGAGCAGCTGACCAAGGTGACGTTCCAGAAAACTGGGACCTGACAAGGAGTCTACAACCCTGCTGCAGTCACTCCATGGGCTCACGCCTTTACTCATGGCAAAAGCTTGAAGACAGTGGCAGATGTCATCTCTACCTTACCCCTGTAACCTCTCCTCTTGACACTTTAAAGTGTCACTTGCTTGTCACAACCCCAGGACCATCCCTCTGTTGATTGATCCTTCTTAAATGTAACTGAGGATG
>NW_006159451.1:107353-110578 GCF_000334495.1 Tupaia belangeri chinensis | reverse complement strand
GTATCTACCCAAAGGACAGAAGAATTCTTCATTGGAAAAGTGCTTGCACATCGATGTTTATTGCAGCACTATTCACAATTGCTAAGTCATGGAACCAACCCAAATGCCCCCGTATAGAGGAATGGATTGAAAAACTGTGGCACATATACTCTATGGAATACTACTCAGCTATAAAAATACAACAAAACCCTGGCTTTTGACAGAAAGTGGAAAAATATGGAAGATTTACTGCTGAGTGAGTCAAACCAGGCTATGAAGGAGAGACATTGTATGTCCCCACTTACCATATACCAAATGTCTTCACTCTGTTACTGAAACTGATGAACTAACGGTTGTACAAACACAAGAGATGAATGTGAATGTCAGATGAGGTGTATGTGGAGGAGTGGGGCCTAACGAAGGACATTTGGAGAAGGGATACGGAGGTAGAACATTGACGGGATGGGGAAGTGTGGTGTTATTGGTTGAAGATATTTTGATCAACAGGACTGGGGAGAAATGCTCACATATTGAAATGCTCACATTGCAAGCTAAACAATGTGATTCAATGTATATACAAAAAGAAACAAATAGAAAAATAAATAAATTAATAAAAAAAGAATAGGATTTTTAAAACACACACACACAAAAGAAAGAAAAAGCCCTGATTACAAATTTAAATTGAGATATGAATAAACATTTCTGAAGAAGACATACAATAGTCAAGTACATGAAAAACTGCTCGATATCACTAATTACCAGCAAAACATAAATTAAAGCTAAAATTAACAAATGTGCAACTGAATGATGACCAATAAAATGTGACACACTGCAAGTTTGACTCACAGAATAATGTTTAGAATTCACCTCTTGAGTTCTCTCTGAGTGTGCTGGGTATACTTTTACCATAAGTTCAGACTGGATGAGGCTGGGGGTAGATAATATGTTGAGACACTGTTGCAAGTGCCTGTTTCTCTGTCTATAGATCTCTTTCTCTTACTTTGCTTATCTCTTTAACCTTTAAACCGGTTTTTTTTTTTTTTCTTTAAGGGAAGAAGGGTTGCCATATGCTTGATGGAGAGACAGAAATAGAGAAGGAACCTGAGAAATCAACCCCAAAGGGGACCTTCCCATGTGACAATTCTTTCTCTTCTATTTTCTTCTCAAGATTTTGGACACACACACGTACTCACACACACACATGCCCAGTCTGTGACTCGAACCTTGAGCAGCCATGTAGAAGGTCAGCACATTAACCACAATGCTACTTGCTGCCTCTTTGAAATAATTTTTAAAAAATAAACAAGGCTGGGCCAGCAGGAGTTGTGCTGAAGGTTCTGGATCTCACAAGGTCAACTGTGCAGTTCAAGCTGCTGACTGGATGGCTAATAATCATGACAGGCATGTGTTCATGTCTAGCTAAAATCCTGAAGAAAATAAGAGAGAGGGAATTATGTTACTCTCTCTTATCTCTCTTGCCTGTATAAAGATTATTGAAACTTGTTTATAAATGTCATAAGTTTTTTGTGGCTCTTGATGCATTTTAACAAAAGAAAAGCATTTGCTAGAACAATTAGATTTTTTTTTTTTGCATGAGTGGCAATGGCTATTTGTCTATAGACTTTTAGTGGTAAGTGGGACTGTTGTTTATTAGTAGCATAATTACTAGTCCCTGACAACATTTTAGCAGTCACTTTTGGATTTTTTTATTATATTATTGGCAGTCATTTGATGGCATTTATTATTAAATTTTTGTTTCTAAATTGTATATTGGGCAGGAGTAGTTATTTTTATTAACGTTTTTTAGTTATTGGTTGTAAGTTCGTAGCTTGTTGCTATGTTGTCTGTTATTTTTATAACGTAATGGTTATTGTTTTTATATTTGGTGATAGTTTGTATAAATTATTTATATTTGTGATAGCTTGTATAAATGTTTAAAGTATATTGTAGGGTAAATATTTTCATAAAGCCATTTATGAAAATAGCTAACATCATATTGAATCAGGAAGAGCTGAAAGTTCTTCCACTAAAAACTAGAATAAGACAAGGCTGCCCACATTCTCCACTCCTTTTAACATAGTACTGGAAGTTCTAGCCAATGAAATCATACAAGAGAGTTCAAATAAAAGGCATCCAAACAGAAAACAAAAAAGTGGAATTATCTTTATTTTCAGATATGATGTTATGCATAGAAAGCCCAAAAGAATACACACAAAAAAGTTTTGGAAGTAATAAATTATTACAGTAAAGTGGCAGGATATAAAATCAACATACAGAAATTATAGCATTTTAATACACCAACAATGGACAAACTAAGGTAGAAATGAAGAAAAAAATGTCATTTACAATAGCCACGAAACAAATAAGATATCTAGAACTAAACCTTATCAAACATGTAAAAGATCTCTACAAGAAAAACTATGAAGCACTTGAAAAAATTTTTTAAATGATACAAAAAAGTGGAAAAAATCCCATGTTCGTGGATTGGATGAATTAATGCAAATGAGATGTCTATCCTATCCAACTTAATCCAGAAGTTCAATGCAATTCCAATCAACGTTACTCCTCAAAGAATTAGAAAAAAATCATAAAATTTGTCTGGAATCATACTAGGTCCCATAGCCCCATCTCACCAAAGTAATACTGTACAAGGAGAATAAAGTAGAGGCATCTCACTTCCTGACCTCAAAATATATTACAAAACGGTGATAATTAAAACCCGGTGATATTGGCACAAAATCAGACAGGTAAACCAATGAAAAGGAACTGAGACTCCCAAATAAACCCCAAACATACAGCAAAATGATCTTCATAAATGGACCCAGACAATCCAGTGGGAAAAAAGAAAATCTCTTCGGCAAACAGTGCTGAGAGAACTAAATGTGTATCTGCAGAAGAATGAAACAGGATCCATATCTCTCACCACTAACACAAATCAACTCAAAATGGATGGAGCATTTAAACATGAAACCCTAAGATATGAAACTACTGAGGGAAAACTTTTGGAGACCTTGGAGTAGGGAAAAACCTCTTAAGACACCCAAAGCATAGGCAACAGTTCCAAAAATGGAGAAATGAGACTCTATTAGTCTGAGAAGCTTCTACTCAGTGAAAGAAACAATAATTAGAATGAGGAGACAATCCTCAGAGTGGAAGAGCATATTTGCAAACTATACCTAAGATAAGGGACTGGTAACCAGAATGTATAGGGAACTCAAGCAGCTTACCCATTAAAAAAAAAAAACA
>NW_006159451.1:101123-104175 GCF_000334495.1 Tupaia belangeri chinensis | reverse complement strand
GGAAAAAGCCTGGATGGGACAACAGAATAAACAAAGCTGAGGGCTCCACAGAAAGATTAACCATTTTAGCTGGGAGTTCTTATCTAAAGCAACAGGTAGCTTTCAACTACAAAGAGTTTCTCATCTATGTGCTGTTGACTATGAAAAACTGCTAATAAAACATCCTGTGTTGTCTCCTGAGCTACAAGATCATCTTCCTTTCCCATATAAGATCATAGACTCACCCTCTATTGTTGTAATGTATAGATAGTCTATATATTAACTGTGTCTTTAACAAGACAAGATTTCTATCTAGGGCTTTGTATTCAGCAAAGTTATCAAACTGGTCCAGGACTGAGACTATCAAACATCCTGTAAGCCCCCTCTTCAAAAGACCCTTCCCAGTAATCAAGATCTAAGAAGAAGATACAACAGACAAATGGACTTCCTCATCCTGAGAACTGTGATTGATTTTACCTGATCTGACAAGACAAACAGCATGTTTTATAATTATTGCTTCCATGCTTTGTATACCCTGTTCCTTAGAGTAAATTTTTTACTACCCCTCACCCTCCTTACTTCCTAAACCTCCCTCAATAAATACGCATGTTTTAATAGCCATGGCAAGGCAGCCTGGAGCTGGCTCTGTCTGTGGCCGGCTGAGAACATGCTAAGGAGCAATGAGGTCTCAGTCTAACTTTTTTGTTCCTCATCACCCGTGTTGCCTTCCTATGTATGAGCCACCCTCCGCTGCCAAGGCTGGACCCCGACAAAATATGTTAAACATTTTTAGTAAATAGGACAATACAAAATAAGACCACATCAAATAAATATCATTAAACAGCATCACTCAACATGTCGAACAACTGTACTTTTAGAACCAACATTGGAGGGTCAGTTTCCTACAGTTTGGGAAAATGACTTTGAAGACACATAATAAAATTGCCCCTCAAACACACACCATAGGCATAAACTGAAATAAATACACATACAGTAGTACTATGTAAGAGCTCACAGAAACATTAATCCAAACATCTGAAACCTAAGGGAAGGAGGCAAAAAGAGGTCATTAAGGAAGAGATGAATGAGAAAGTGTAGGGGAAAATGTTTCTAGGAGTGAGCCATATTTTATGTTTTATAGGTTCAATTTAGGAAATACTGTAAAACACAACAAAAGTTATATGAGGATGGTATATATGTGTTATATCACATGCATTCATATTTTGGTTTTGGGGGTTTTATTTTTTATTTTTTGGGGGAGAGGTTTTAGCTATAGGGTGCGTGCACTCACCAGAAAGACAGAGAGAGACAGTGCAAGAAATCTTCCCCTGGGGGGGGGGATGGCTCATCACAATCTCTTCTACATTCTCCTCTCAGGATCTTGGACACTCATGCACATGCACCCAGCGTGAGTTTAAGCCACTGTGTCTGGGACTCGAACTGCAGTCAAGTACATGGAAATCCAGTGACATAGCCATTATGTCGACTGCTGGTCTCGGGTTTTTTATTTTTTAATTTGCTGTAGGGTACCTATGCCCAACCAGGAAACACAGAGAGAAAGAGAAAAAGTGGTAAAGCACTCAGGGAAGATGATTACACCATAATCTCTTATCTATTTTCCTCAGGATACTGGGCACATATGCACCTGCTCCCATTGTGTTTTTTAAGCCATCAATCAGGGATTTGAATTGTGCATTCAACCACCGTAACCACCACACCACCTGGCTGGCCCTCCACATGTTTCTAAAAAAAAAATAAAAAGTATGTAAAATACATGAGAAAAAATTTATTGAGGGGGCACAAAAAGTCTTGATTGTCTGTAACATGCACAGATAAGGAAAAGTTAAAAAAACATTTTACAAATGACTAATTTCCCAAAACTCATCTGTAAATTTAATGGCTTCCCTTCAAGATTCCAATATTTTCATAGAAAAAGTACCAAAAATATTCTAAAGTTTATCTAAACATAAAATATACATTTCTATACAATCAGCCAAACACTTTCTGAATTAAAGCAATGGGAGTAACTTCTAATAATATTACCTGGCAGTAACAAATATTATGAAACTATAATACAACAATAATAGACACATTCCAAGGGACCATAATATAAACAAATTACATCCAGCAAATTTATATTGAAATAGGATTTATTGTATAGAAAAAAAACATTTTCCTTGACACATCTATTTTTTGTTGCCTTTTAAAAAGTAAAGGGGCCAATAGGTTGCATGGTGATTAAGGCACTGGACTTTCACATGGCTGACCATGGTTTGAATCCTAGACCCGGTGTCTTCTCACTTTTCCTTTCTGTCTCTCTCTAATCAAATTTTAAAATAACAATAACAAGGGGTTGGAAAGTGGGTTGGTGATTGAGGAACTGAACTACTACATGACTGGCTGTTGTTCAAGTCCCAGAATTGGTGTCTTCTCTCACTTTGCCTCTCTCTTTCACTTTGTCCCTGGTGAGAGCAGGTGCTCTATAACAAAATAAAAAATAATAACAATGAATAAAATTAGATAAATAATTCTACATTAAAAAATAAGAAAGAAACCTCAGGTTCTGCAGGTGGTTTGATGAATGCAGGCACTAGATCTCACATGGTCAACTGCATGTTTTGATTTGCAGACTTTGCAGCTTGAAAAACTCGTGCTGGGACATGCACATCTGTGTCCTTCTATCTCCAATGGTTATTATATGCATCAAATAGGCAACAAATATAAAATATTTCATAATTTATTATTGAATGTGAAATATTACTAGTATTATTAATTATACTGTATTTCTAATAAATACAAATACACTTAAGTTAGGGCTTTCTACAATTAAGTAAAGACTTTCTATAATTTTAAAAGCTCTTTTTAAAAATAGAAAATCCATAATTTATTCAATAGAATAAAATTCTACAGTCTAAAATTATTGGCTCAAAAATTCTAAGTTAATTATATTTTAATGTGAAGAAGATCCTCTTAAGAGAGGATTTTTTTTGTAATTATATCTAATTATCTATTATTTCTTTCTACACTTGAATAGAGAAGCTATATTTTCAGAAAGCAACATATATATATATAT
>NW_006159451.1:96994-99722 GCF_000334495.1 Tupaia belangeri chinensis | reverse complement strand
AGAGAGATTTTTTTCTGTATGTGCACCCACCAGAGAGACAGAGAGAGAGATAGAGGTATAGAAGGGAAGAAATCTCTCCCTGAGGGGATGGCCACATCATAATCCCAACTCATCCACTCTCCTCTCAAGACTTTGCACATGCATACACATGCACATGCACAGTGTGACTTTGAAACCACTGAATCTGGGAAACTGTGGTCAACCTCTTGGGATTCCAGAGAATTAACCACTTAGCCCCACTCATTGTGGTTTTAAGTTGCATTTTCCTAATGACATGAGAATTAAAAAAAAAATTTATATACCTTTGCCCATTCATTGAAATCCTTTGCCCCTTTTTTAGTTGGGTTACTATAGAGCTCAGAAAGCCCGTGTAGTGATCACAGGTTGTTACATTGAAAGGATACACATGAAGATCAGCAAAGGGAAATATGCTTAGACTGTAGTCCAGGAGAAACCAGGGCAAGCTTCCAGGTGTACCCTCCTAGGAGAGTTGCATAGACACTTGTTTAATTTTTCTACCAACAATGATTATTATTTTTTTTAGTGCATGGGCTGCTTGAGTTTTTTGTATATTCTAGATATAAATCCCTTGTCTGAGAAATAATTTGCAAGTACTTTCTCCCTTCAGAGGACCATCTTTTCACTCTAATGATTGTTTCCTTTGCTGTGTGGAAGATTTCTAGCTCAATGGTTCCCATTTGTCTATTTTTGGGACTATTGTTTATGCTATATATAGGGATCTTATTCAAGAAATCTTTTTTTTTGGAGAGGTTTTTACTGTCCCAGAGTCCTGAGAGGAGAACTGAGAAGGGATTGTGGTGTGGCCATCCCCCCGGGGGGTGATTTCTTGCTTTCCATTTGTCTCTCTGTCTCTCCAGTGAGCACATGTGCTCTAAGGCAAAAATCTCTTAAGGAATAACAGAAAGACTGAAGATCCTATGTTCAAATTGTAGCTTTGCCACTGACTTACTGTGGGGTAACCCCTCTAAACCTGTTTCCCCCGCCCGATGCCTAGGGGTACTAACACCCGTGTGGTGGGGTGGTTGGGAGAGCACTCAGAGAGTGCAAGTGAAAGCATGTGAAAATTGCAGTGTGATCTCTCGGAAGTATTGAGTCCAATGGTGATAATTGTGAAGATGACAGTGTGGGGCCAGCAGGTGGTATGGTGGCTAAGACACTGGATTCCCACATGGCCAATTTTGGTTCAAGTCCCAGAACTAGAAGCTTGAAAAATCAAACTGGATATGTGTGCATGAGTGACCAAAATCCTAAGAGGAGAATAAATTGTGGCATGGCCATCCACTCTAGGGGGAGATTTCTGACTTTCCCTCTCTCTGTTTCTCTCTAGCAAGGCCACACACACTATGAAAAACAAACCAACCAAAAACAAGTAAAGCCATGAAATGAGTAGAGTCCATCTTGTTACTGGCAGTGATGGAACCTGGGCCCACCTGAAATGTGTCCTGGAAGCTGACTGTGCAAAGCACCTCCAGGGAAATTTTACAACTCTCACTCTAAAAGCATAATGTGGCTTTTGCCTGGGTGTGTGTCTAGGGAGTAAAAGTCAGGATAATTAACCAATGGGGGCCAGGAGCCAACCATATTTCTGAACCTCTGGCAGTGCATCCTTGCCTCTCAGAACTGAGGATCCTTCCTTTGAACATTTGCACCACTTTAAGTTTTATCTGCTTGGAAGATCAAGCAGATGTTTGAACCAGAGTACAAAAATAAAAATAAAAATAAAAGAAAGAAAATAGTTGTAATAAATGTTTATTTGCTGGAGTGAGTTTGAGGGTGGTGTTAGAAATTTTTTCAGCAACAATGAGTGACAGCATGTGCAATATATTGTCAACTCAGGAAGGTCACTCAAGCCTTAGTGTCAGGATTTTTGTAAGTGAGACCTGGCCTTGGGGTCAGGTAAATCCATGGGTCATGCAATGGCCTATGACTGTCTCTAGGCTCCAGAGTCCAAATAGTTACAGTGTGGCCCAGAGCCTCAGGTATAAAGAAATATGACCAGGCAGAATATTCTAAGGACTTGGAAGTGGTCTGCCAGGAACCAGTTTTTCAGAAATCAGGCCTCCATATATTCTGCCATGTGGGATCCAGTCACCTTAGCCACCATGCCACCTGGCTGGCCTGAAAAGAAACACTTTTAAAGCTTATTTATTTATATGCTTTATGGACAAGGGAGACCGAGAGACACAGAAAGAGACCACACCCACACCAGGATCTTGATGCCATGATTCACTGCCATTCCCCAACCAGCCCCATATGAGGGGCACACATGAACCCAGTGTGCTCATGGAAGTCTTTGGATATGAAGCAAGTAACTCCCATAGGGGTCAGTCTTGCAGAGTATCACATTTACCACTATGCCACCATATAGACCTGAAAATACATATTTTATAAGTGAAACTCATTCAAGTCAGGCTGGCAGATTCTGAATTAGAAACACAGATGGAAATGTTAGAGCAAGAAACCCCTTTAAAACATAGTACTAAACATGAGCTAGTTTAGTACTAGCTCCCATATGGGAGGTTCTTGTTTCATATCCACAGACCTCCATGAGCACACTAGGTTTGTGTGTGCCCCTCCTATGGGGCTGGTTAAGGCTGGGGGTGAATCATGGCATCAAGATCCTGGTGCAGGTGTGGTCTCTATCTTTCTGTGTCTCTCAGTCTTTTTAAAATTTTCTTAATTGCTTTGAGTAATGGGTTGCAGCCCG
>NW_006159451.1:94040-96598 GCF_000334495.1 Tupaia belangeri chinensis | reverse complement strand
ACACACACACACACACACACACACACACACACCACCAACAGCAAGATCTTGTCACTGCATGTTCTCCCCCTGGGTTCCAGGCCAATATAGTCACTGAAGCACCCCAAAGAACATCTTGCATTCTGAAACCCAGGATCTGAAACCCAGAACTTCCCAGGTTCTCATGTGGCTCCATATCTCACAGTGGTGCTCTAATGACTACATCAAAGTATCTGGGTCCAATTCAACTTTTTGTTTCATGAGTCAAAAGCAGAATCCTTAAAAGGTCTCAAATAACTGACCTCTGCAGGGCCTTGTGATTTTAAAATCCAAGACCATAATAGTTTCTGTCGCTAAGTTCTGCACTTTTTTTCTAGAATTATTCATTCATTTCTTTTGCAATCATTATTGTTATTTTTCAATTTACTATACGGTACATATTTTCATTAGGGAGAAAGACACACATACATAAATATGTGTGTGTGCATGCACGCACACACACACACACACACACACACACAGAAAAATGAGAAAGCAAGCCACTCAGTCTGGGACTCGAACCATGGTTGGCCATGCCGAAGCTTAGTGCCTTAACCACCACAACACCTGCGGGCCTGATGAAGTGCTACACTTTAATCCACATGACCAACTGTTTATCTCAGATAATCCCTTCTATCAGTGAATATTTGGGAACTCTAAAGTGATCTTGGCACTTTCCACCCTTGACTCACCTGAGCTGATACAGACAGATTATGCAGGGCAAGAGATGTCAGGAAACTTTACATTAGAGATGGCTGTGATCAAACCAGCAGGTGGCATAGTGGAGATGGCTTTGATGCAGGGCTACTCAGAGGTCACAGCTCAATAGACCACACTATGAAGAACTTCAGATTGGTATGTTCAAGCCTCATTTCTCTACATTTCTTGTTAGGTTCTCCAGTGTCACTGTTAGTCACAACAGAATCTCAAAGCATGATGCCACCTTCTAGGTGTTAACAAAGCCCTTTTTGTTTGTTTGTTTTGTTTGTTTTGTTTTTTGGTTTTTTAATTTCCCAGAGAGAACATGGACTCATCAGAGAGATAGAAAGTAAGAAAGCACCCCATAGGGAACTTGGTGGGATCCAGCTGCCTAAGCCACCAGACCTTGTTCTGGCCTGCACCTGTCATTTAATCATAGGTTGGGAGAGTGATAACTGAAAGCCAGGAGCAGAGGGCCCTTGTCCTGCCAAGTGTGCCTTGAAGGGGTGATGTGATGAAAGTCCACACTCCACTGTGCTCCTCCTGCTTCTCCCACTCACACAGTGAGGAGGTGTGCTTAGATTGGTGCTTCTACATTTTCATTCACTAAATAGACATTCTTCTAAAAAATACTCTTCAGAGTGTCAGTATGCACAACAGGTAAATAAGGTTGAGAATGAGCATGTGATGGTTGGACGAAAGGGCTCAAATCCTGTTGTTTAATTCTGTTTCCTCCTCACAAGTGCTCCTGACCCTTTTGTTTTTTATACCCAAAAGACACTACCTAAGGCTTGTGTGGTCTTCTTGTGGCAGTCTAGAATTACCAGTCTAGGTGAAGGTGCAGTAGCTCTAATTTCTAATCTCTGATTATTCCTTTCTTTTTTCTGTACATGATTTCTTTTTTTCTTTTTCTTTTCTTTTCTTTTTTTTTTTTGAGAGTTTTTTACTATATGGCGCATGTGCTCACCAGAAAGACACTGACCTCTTTTCATAGTATAAAAGGATTTATTCAACTTTTCTAAAATGAAGTCCAGTATTAATACTCTGTAATAATTGTCTCTTTACTCTCTACAGGAATGTTTCCTATGAGACTTATGTATTTCAGAGAAAGGACCACTCACTCCCCATCTCTGGAGGGGGGTTAAAAATATTTCAGGAGAGAGAAGACGTCTGACTTCTGAGCAGGAACATTTGTAGCATGAATGACAAAGGAGAGAATTAAAATTGGTGATATTGAGAAAGGCAAGAAGTTTTGTTTTGTTCCATTTCTTTTCTTGCATAGAGTGCATTCACTTGCCAGAGAGAGAAAGAAAGACAGAGAGACAGAAGGGAAGTGAGATTTCACCCCCCAGTGGGAATGGACACACTGCAATTCATTCTCCTCCATTCTCCCCTTGGGATTTTGGACATGTGACACACATGCACCTAGCATGTTTTTCAATCTGCCAGATCTAGGAGTTCAACTATAGTCATCCATGTGGACACTCAATGCCCTAACCACCACACCACCTGCTGGCTCACAGCAAGATTTTTGTTCAAAACGTGCCCAGTGCTACACCATGAAAGATGGAGAGAAGCACAAGACTGGTCCTAGTCTCTAGTCTACTTAGATATAAGACAGGTCAGGCCCCTGGATTCTCTTACACAGATGCCAACAAGAACAAAGGCATCCATCACCTGGGGAGAGGATACACTGATGGAGTAGTTGGAGAATCCCAGAAAGTATCTCTCAGGAACAAAAATAATTTACACTGACATTAAAAAGAAGACAGAAAGAGCAGAGCTGATAGCTTATCTTGTAAAAGCTACAATCAGTAATAGTTGGCCACTGCCTGGACAGC
>NW_006159451.1:84390-86891 GCF_000334495.1 Tupaia belangeri chinensis | reverse complement strand
GTGCCTTCCAGGGCTTATTTTTCTGCCTAAGAATGTTCCAGCCACTAGAAGAAGACTTAGATACTTCTGAGATCCACCCAATGATGGGAAGACTTGCAAGATCATGACTCAGGAAATCTACCCATGCCTCCCTGACCTCACAGGCCTTTGCTGATCTTCTGGGGCAGTCTCACTCTTCCACAGCCACAGCAGAAGGAACAGTGGTCATGCTGAAGGGACTTACAGGGAACTTCCTGGGTAGTCTTTGATAGCAGGTACTGTTCCAAACTATTGACTCAAAATATAGTTAGGTTTTTTTGTTTTTTAATTTTTACTACAGGGCACATGCACTTGTCACTGGAGAGAGTCAGAGAGAGAGAGAATGAGAATGTACCCATTACAGGATATGGGCAAGCCACAATCCCTTCTCCAACTTTCTCTTTGTACTATTTCAGTGCACATGCAAACATGTGCATAGCATTTTATTAAGCCATTCAGTCATGCAGTTGACCATGTGGGACACAGAACCTGGTAGCTCAGCATTATTTTTAAATGTTTCAAAATGGATACCAGATGGTGTTGTGGTTAAGGCACTGGACTCCTGCATGACCAACTATGGCTTGAAGTTTGGACTCATCAACTTATAAATCAGATTGACCACATGTGCGTGACAGTGTGCATGTGTGTTGACAAAAAGTCCTTAGAGTAGAATGGAGGAGAAGGGATGGTGGTAAGGCTAGCCCTCCTCCCCCCTCCACGGGGTGGTTTCTCACTTTCCCTCTCTCCATTTCTGTCTCTTTGGTGAGCACATGTGCATTATGGCAAACCCTCTCCCCAGAAAACACAGGACACTTCAAATTTCTTTTTTTTTTTCATGAGTAAAAGAGACAGAAAGAGGACTAGAGAGACCCATAGAGAAACAAGCACTCCCCAAAGTGTCTCAACACATTAGCTAACCCCAGCCTCATCAAGCCCCACATTGTGGGTACAAGTATGCCCAGCACACTCAGGGAGATCTTGAGATGTAAAATCTAACCCTTCCCCTGTAAGTTAACTTTACAGTGTGTCATGTTTTATCTCTTCGCATTTGTTATTTTTTTGCCTCATAGAGTGACATAAGTGCTAAGCCATCTGCTTGTCCCCTGATTTGTTAAAAAGGCATGTGAGACTAGAGTTTTTTATGCAATAAAAACTACTTTTTCAGCAAAAAAAAAAAGAAAATGGTCATTCTAACTTATTAAATCATTTAAAAGTGATTTAATAAGTCAGTCATTTTCACTTTCTTTATAAGAATATAAACCTCATTGTAGTTTGGATTTATATTTTGTTGGTAATTAGTAATATTGAGCACTTTTTTCATATACTTGACTATTGTATGTCTTCTTTAGAAATGTATATTCATGTCTTGATTTAATTCTATAATCAGCTTTTTATAATTTTTTGCTTTTGGGTTTACTGATTTTCTTATATACTCTGAATATTAATTGATTATTCACCAGAATGAATAGATTAAAAATATACTGACTCTCTCTTAAAGCATGTCTGTTCACCCTGTTGATTACTCCCCAGGCAGAGTCATTTTAGTTATCTATAATATCATGTTTTTTATTTTGTTTTGCTTTTGTTGCTACTGATTTTCAGGTCTTTTTTTTTTTTTTTAAATTTGTGCCTACATCACTACCTGAGGCATTTCCCCTATTTTTTCTTCTGTTGCCCTGTTTTGTGTCTTACATTTAAGTTTGTAATTTGTTCTTTCTGACAGGGATAGCTACTATATCCAGCACCATTTATTGAAGTACTGTTCTTTCCCCAATCTATGTTTTTGGCATAATTTTTGAATTTCAGTGGCCAGAAGGTGGTTTGGTAGTTGAGAGCACTGGACTCCCACATGATGGACAGCAGTTTGAGTCCCAGACCTGAGGGTTTGCTTTCTCACTCTCCCTGATTTGGGTCAAATTTAAATAAATTATGGTCACAAAAATAATAAATAAAGTTAAATAAAGCAAGACCTTCCTGGAACAGAGAGAGAAGATACAAATCAATAAAACAGATAAGAATGTAAAAACATTATTCCTGACCATTTAAAAGTAAAAAGCTTTGAGGAGAACACAATACTAAATAATTAATAAAATATTGCTATTAATCCATACCCATAACATAAGAAATACCAATCAAAGATACCAATTATAGTAGAAAGTATAAAAACTCTCAAAGATTAGATACATACAATGATTGATTTAAAAGTGATTTAATAAGTCAGTCATTTTCACTTACTTTATAATGTAAGAATATAAAATCTGTACCTTTCTTGTTCAAAACCCTAAAATTGTGATACAGTCTTATGATATAAATCTTACATTTTATTTGGAACATCTTCTGTTTTTAAAAGCTTTCCAGAAATTCTTATCAGGCCTTATCAAAATAATGTAGCACTTGGGCAAAAAGATGCAGCCTAGGAGCCCTGCACTGGAAGCCAAAATGGAGAAGACCTCCACAGCCACCATGAACTTCCCCTTGGTGCT
>NW_006159451.1:68317-83880 GCF_000334495.1 Tupaia belangeri chinensis | reverse complement strand
GCAGGAGGGAGATGAGCAGAATAAAGCTGAGAGCCTGGTTGTTGGCTTTGACAATGGCAGTGTCTCTGTGCTTCACAAAGACTCCCAAAACTACAGCTGTGAGGACAAACAAGCACAGAGCCATGCAGGCCATAACTGCCCCAGGAGCATCCTCAAAAGCCAGAAATGTCACAGGCTTGGGGAATCAGTGAGTTCTTTCACTGTTTGGATATTCTTGAGCTGGGCACTGGACACACTGCTTTGCATCTGATGACACAACAGAGATTCAGCAATTTAATTTTACAATTTGATTGTCATGTTAAAGGAAATGGTTATTTTTGTTTAATTTTCCACAGACAAATTCCCGAGGCAATACCAAGATATACCAAATTAAGAGCCTATGTTGATGACACTGGGAGAATTCTTTCAACTTTAGGTGGCACCAAAGTGATTTAAAACAGGACCTCAGCATCTGAGTTTTTTTATATTTCCATGGCTTATCATATTTGTTCATCACAATAGACATGAATAGTTTTCTTTTTTAATATTCAGAAAACAAGAAATATCTTATTCTCCTGGAATATCCCAACTTCTATCTCTATTCTAATTTTGATTTTTTTCTTGTATATTGCATGTCACTTTGAGTATCTACTTTTCTTATTGTACATTTTAATTTTTCCTATCAATATTATCATAGTTTTATGTAAATGTTGAAAACAGGTTTGAATTTTTTTGTAGAGGTTATTGCCTTAGGGCATGTGTACTTGCCAGAGAGAGAGAGAGAGAGACAGACACATTGAGAGAAAAAGTGAGAAATCATCCTCAGAGAGGTTGGTCATGCTGCAGTCTCTTTTTCTCCATTCTCTTCCTGGGATCTTGGACATGTACACACACCTGCCCAGTATGAGTTTCACAGCACCATGTTTGGGACTGGAACTGCATTTGGCCATGTTGGAGTTCAGCAATAAATTACTATGACAACTGCAGGTCCCAGAAAACATTTTTAAAACATTTAAATCTTGAATGGAATTTGATTGATTCTATATAGCCATTGTTTGAGGAATTGGTATTATAATTATATGATAGAAAGATGGAATTTTCTTTTTGAGGTATCCATTTAGATACATTTGAAAGCATAACCTCTGTTGTTTTTATTTTTTTTGAGAGGCTGATAATATATTTTGCCTTTATACATTATGCGGTTTCTGTTGGACATACTCACTTTTATTGTTATGTAGCAGGAAAGCAGCCACAGAGATTATGGAAATTAAAAAGTTATGTCTGCATTTCAATTTCTTTTTTTTTTAAAGAAAAATAGACGGTGTGTCTAATATTTACTCAAGTATTTATTTAATTTAGGTAATACTGAGGCAATATTATGGAGCTGTCAAAAAAGTCATGACACATTTTTCCATAGAAAAGAAAAAAGAAACCTAAAAATACATTGTGACACTTACAACCCAATATCATCTCAAAGAATTACAGTGGGGGTCAGCAAGTGTCATGGCAGTTAAGATTCTAGTGTGGGACAATGATGGGAGAAGGAGAGTCTGAGGAAAGACATTAAGGAGAAAAACAGAGAGGTAAGACATTTACAGGGCATATAAATGGATTATTATCTGTTGATGATAATATGTAGGCAACTCTAATTGGACTGGTGGGAAATATATCCATGTTGGAAAATTCACAAGCAAAGTGATGTAGAATGATTGAATATATAAAATAAATTAAAATAATACAAAAGTCGTAGGCTCCCACAAGACTTATTGCAGTTTGAGTCTCTGACATGGTAACTTGCTTTCTCACTTTCCCATCCTAAATCTCTCTGGTGAGTGCGCATGACTTATAGCAAATTTTAATAATAATAATTATGGAATTAAATAAATAGTTCTTAGAAAAAAAGAATTAGAGTGATAACTAATCACATTTTTTTCTCGTATTACCTATTTCTATTCCAAAAGTCAGCAAATACCCCAGACTTTTGTCTCAGGAATAGATTTGGCACCAACATGAGTGTGTTCATTTTCTTCTGTGTCCAAACCCTTTTTTCCTCTATTCATTTTTTTTTCTTTTTAAATGTAATTATTTATTTAATTTTATTTTTTTTTTTGAGAGGTTTTCGCTATACGATGCGTGGGCTTGCCAGACAGACAGAGAGAGACATAGAGACAGAAAATGAGAAATCACCCCCCAGGGGGATGGTCACGCTGCAATCCCTTCTCCTCCATTCTCCTCTCGGGATCTTGGGCACGCACGCACATGGGCCTGGCATGAGTTTTAAGCCACCGGGTCTGGGACGCGAACCGCAGTTGACTACATGGGAGTCCAGTGACATAGCCACTACACTAACTGTTGGTTCCCAAATTTTACTTGTTATTAATTTTAAAATTTCTCTAGGGCATTTATGTTCAGCATAGAGAGACAAAGACAGAAAGAGAGAAGGAAATGGAAAAGCAAATGGCCAGGTCTAGGACTCAAATTATGATCAGTCATGTGGGATTCCAGTACCTTATGAATCATGCCACCTACTGGCCCCTAATATTCACTTAAAAATACTTATTTCATTTAATTTGTTATTATTATTAATTTTATTTATTATCATCATCTTGTTTATATTACATTGAATCACATATAACTCTACAGTGTATTACATTTCTTTTTCCCGAAGGAATACTGTGTATATCAGTCAACACAAAAACATTAAAATCTCCATCATCATCATCAAATAGCTTTTTATTTTTTTCCAGATTATTATGTTATTATTATTATTTTTAGCTCAACCAGATAGAGAGTGAAAGTGAGAAAACAAGCCACCCAGTCCAGGACTTGAACCATAGTCAGCCATATGGTAGTCCAGCACCCTTAGCCACCATGCCACCTGCTGGCTCCATATTATTCATTTTTAAAAAATTGCTGGGAGACACATTCACTCACTAGCGAGAGACACCCAGAGAAAGAAAGAACTTGAGACAGCACCACCTCTGTAAAATAGTCATGCCACAATCCCTTCTGCACCATATTTTTACCTTATCATTATTTTGCACAATATACAAACTCCTGGTGTATTTTCCAAGTCATCTGGGTGAGGACACAAGTCACAACTTGAGTCATGTGAGATTCAGTCACCTTAACCACCATGCCATGGGCTATCTCCATACCTCTATTTTTATTTTTTGTTTTACACACTCATTTGGTTTTGTAATTCATTCATAAGAAAATAAACATTTTTTCTTGGCATATTCTAATCTAAACATAAATATTTTTTGGAATAATGAAAATCAAAATGATTTCTACTATAAGAATGCCTGAAATTGAATAATACTTATGAAATAATTCAAAGCATATTTATTCCTTATATACTAGAAAAATGGAAGCATTATTTCTTACAATTTTCTATATTTTACAATTTCAGTACCACAATTTATTTTGACAATTGTTTAATTTTATATTTTGTATGACAGCAAATTTTGAGGTGCCTAAGTGTAAAATTGATTAGAATGTTGAGTCATCAATCTTTATGTTTCTTTTTTTCCTGCAATATAATTCAGTGTGATATTCTGATATTAGTCACTTCTTTGTTCTTAATTGCATAGGTGTATTTGAACATGGTTGAAAAAGTTTAAAATATTTTGGGACCAGCTTTTGGCATAATGGCTATGTTGCTGTTCTCCCATGTAGTTGACTGGGGTTCGAATCCCAGCCCTGGTGGCTTAAACTCACGCTGGGCGCGTGTATGTGTGTGCCCAAGATCCCAAGAAGAGAATGGCGTAGAAGGGATTGTGGTGTGGCCATCCCCCTGGGGCGTGGTTTTTTGCTTTCTTTCTTTCTCTATCTTTCTTTCTTTCTGGCGAGTGCACACACCCTACAGCAAAACAAACAAACACTGTCAAAAAAAAGTTTAAACATTTTTTTAATAATTTATCTGTTATTATGTTGTGCTTATCATCTGGGTATAAAAATCAGATTCAAAATTTAAGGCACCCACAGTTCACCTTGATAATGACACATCTCTCATTTAATGACTAATGTGCTCTAGTATGAGATTTAAGATTGACACTGTCTTGCCCAGCACTAAAGTGCAAGGATGTCCACTGGAAATCATTTCAGAGGTGAGTCTAATAGAATGAGCATGGCTAGATAACAGCTTACACAAAATAAGGTAGTAACAGTGTTTATAAAATAAGTATAACAAAAAAATAAATATGTGAATTAAGAACAGTGATGCTCCATGATTCTATGATTCACACAGATTGACACTGTCTTGCCCAGCACTAAAGTGCAAGGATGTCCACTGGAAATCATTTCAGAGGTGAGTCTAATAGAATGAGCATGGCTAGATAACAGCTTACACAAAATAAGGTAGTAACAGTGTTTATAAAATAAGTATAACAAAAAAATAAATATGTGAATTAAGAACAGTGATGCTCCATGATTCTATGATTCACACACTCTCTCTCCCTCTCTCTTTCTCTGTGTGTGTGTGTGTGTGTGTGTGTGTGTGTGTGTGTGTGTGAGAGAGAGAGAGAGAGAGAGAGAGAGTTCTGCTATAGTGCAAGTGTATTCAGCAGAGAGATAGAAAGTGAGAAATCACCTTCCAGAGGAGATGGCCTTGCCACAGTCTCTTATTTTACTTTCTGCTCTGGAGATTTTGGGCACACATGCACATGCACCTGGCATAACTCAAGATTGAGGATTGGAAATTAAACCACAGTCAGCCACATGGGACAGTGCCTTCACCACCACATCACCTTCTGCCCCCCATGTTTTGTTTCTAATAGTAACAGTTTCATTTTTATTGAGCAATAGTAGGGAATAAGAATCTAGTTATATATTTCATACTTGTTTGATTTGAAATGTCTGACTCCG
This sequence comes from Tupaia belangeri chinensis, assembly GCF_000334495.1. Lineage (NCBI taxonomy): Eukaryota > Metazoa > Chordata > Mammalia > Scandentia > Tupaiidae > Tupaia > Tupaia belangeri. The sequence continues at coordinate 79,035 of NW_006159451.1, read as the reverse complement.
GGCACAAGACACAAAGCAGCAAACAGGTCTTCCTTCTTGGGGAAGTTTTTGAAATCCAGGAACACAGCTGTGACTACACACAGATTCAGGAGTCTGAGCAGAAAAAAGAATTATTAGTCATAATAAAATATATTATAAACTGTTTTGATGAGATGTCTCTATTTTTCTCCACTTTGGAGATAATTATTGCCTTTAATAGTTCAACACTGTGTATCATTTAAACTCCCATCACATTGATATTAGTGAGGTTTTCTTTTAATTATTTTTGAGAGTTTTTTTGCTACAATAGTGCATGCACTCGCCAGAAAGACAGAGACAGAGAGACAGAAAGCGAGAAATCACCCCCACCCTGGAGGGGATGGTCATGCCTCAAATCCTACTCCTCCATTCTCCTCTCAGGATCTTGGGCTTGCATGCACACATGCCCGGGGTGAGTTTAAGTCGCCAAATCCAGGACTTGAACCACGGTTGACTACATGGGAGTCCAGCAACATAGTCATTACGCTAACTGCTGGTCTCTTACTGGTTTTGTTTTAGAGAGAGATTTTTGCTATAGGGTACATGCAGTCACCAGAGAGACAGAGAAAGTGAGAAAATGCAGCAACCATGCACGTATGCCAGACATGAGTTTTAAGTCTCTAGTTCCAGGATCCAAAACTACAGTCAGCCATGTGGATGTCCAGAACTTAACCTGTTGGCCACCCTTACAAAGACTTGTAATGAAGAACTAGTATGCTTCCTTTTTTAAATGTATTATTACTATTTTAAAATTTTTGTAAAAGTTACTGTATTTATCATTATTATTATTTTAAAATTTGAACAGAAATACAGAGAAAGAGAAAGGGAAAGTGAGAAAGCAAGCCACAGGTCCAGGACAAGAACTGTGGTCAATCATGTGGGAGTCCAATGCTTTAACCATCACATCACCTGCCAGCCCTCTTTATGTATTGTTTGCCAAATATCTCCAACGTACCTAGTTACTGTACCCTATACATATCTAAAATAATCCCTTGTGTCATTCTTTTCTCTTATGTAATCATGTTCTTCAAAACAAACTCAATGCAGGTTTTATGAGGTAAATATTCTGAAAAACTATGTTTCCAAAAATATTTATATTAGGTCCTCATATCTGGTTGTATAGAAAAATTTTGGTTCTAGATTTTAAAATATCTAATGTCATAGGTAGGTACACTATAAAAAGTTAACTTAAATCTCATGTGCCAGCAGAATGATAAGAATGTGCTTAATCTACTTCTGGACTCTGACATTAGTGGATCACTGATTTTCATATATAAACACAATACATGTGTGAAGCATGATTGTTATATAAATCTTTGTTAAAAAGATTTTTGCCTTAGGGTGTGTGCAGTCATGAGAGAGAGAGAAAGAAACAGAGACACTGAGAGAGAAAGTGAGAAATTAGCCCACAGAGGGAATGGCCACATCATAATCTATTCTCCTCCATCTCCTCCCAGGATGTGGAGCTGAATGCACATGCACTCAGTACGAGGTTGTAGATAGCAGGTTCAAGATGCAAACTGTGGTCAGTCATGTGGGAGTCCAGCATTGTAACTACTACATGATCTGCTGGACCCTGTTGTATAAATCTTCTGTCTCATCTAATTGGCTAAGATTATAGTCAATGTTTTGAGATGTTTAGTACAACAAAGAATATTCAAGAGGCTGACAGGTGGTGAGGTGAATAAGGCACTGGATTCTCGTATGGCAAACTATGGTTTGAGCCATGGATCCATTGCTTTCACATTCTACCTCTCTCTCTGTCTCTCTCTTAATCTCTCTCTCTCTCTTTCATCAAATTGAAGAAGGCTAATAATAAATAACAAATTAAATAAATAATTCTTAAAAATGATATACAACATGACAAGAGGAAATGTGAATGGTATCTACAAAAGCATGAATGTCATTTAATCTGTACTCTCCTTCTGTTTATAGAATATCAACATATAAGAAATAGTTTGTTGATGAATGATAAAGGTTTCTGGATATATAGAGGAATTTTTTAAACACACACAAGCTCACACACACAGACTTTCACATACATATAGACATATATATGAAAGTTGTGTGCTCTGCAAAGATAGAAGACTATTTAGTCAATGATTAAAAGCATACATGGTAGTGGTCCCATAAGATAATAGGTCAGACCATATAAATTTTATGTGCAATGTTCAGTATCATCTAGGATTGTGTAAGTGCAATCTATTATGTTCACACAATGACAACCTTTCCTAAAAATGCATTTCTTGGGGACCAGCATATGGCTCACTGTTTATGTTGTTGGACTCCCACATAGCTAAGTGCAATTTGAGTCCCAGATCTGGCAGCTTGAATCTTACTGGGTGAATGTGCATGTGAAGTCAAAATTTTGAGAGGAGGATGGAGGAAAAGGGATTGTAGCATGACCATCTCCCCATTTCTAGCTTTCTATCTCTGTTTATCTGGCAAGCACACATGCCCTACTGCAAAACTCTATCTAAAATAAAAATTAAATTAGTTAAATAAAAAATGCATTTCTATAATTAAACGATGTTCAACTATATTTTCATATTCATTGTTACACTGATTTTAATTGGACTGCTGCTTGAACAGACATAAGAAAACAAATCAGGAGACCAGCAGTTAGCATAATGGCTATGTTGTTGAACTTTCACATAGTCGACCATGGTTCGAGTCCTGGACCCATGGCTTAAACTCACACTGGGTATGTATGTGTGCGTGCCCAAGGTCCTGAGAGGGGAATGGAGGAGAAGGGATTGTGGTATGGCCATTCCCCCTGGGAAGCTATTTCTTGCTTTCTATCTCTCTGTCTCTCTCTGTCTTTCTGGTGAGCATACACGTCCTATAGCAAAAACCTCTAAAAACAGAAAAGGAAGAAAACAATCAGCATATAATAAAACAGATGTTTTTCTATAGTAAGAATGTATATAAGCAAAATCACATAGTATAAAGTCAGGATTAAAAAGGCAGATTTTAATAAAATAATTTGTATTTTTACTGAGGCTAGAGTTTAATTAATTTTTATTTAGGTGTGTGCCATATGTCATTTGCTTTCACCATAGAGAGATACAAACATAAAAACAATAAGTGAGAAATTAATCCTCAGAAGGTTGGTCATGCCTTAAACCCTTTTCCCCCATTATCCTCTCAGGATTTTGGGCACACACGCACATATGCTTGCCAGGCATAATTTTCAAGTCACAAGGTCCAGGACCAAAAACCATGGTTGGCCATGTGAGAACTCAGCTTCTTTACCACTACAGCACCTGCTGGCTCGTGAAAAGCAAATTGAATGTTAAGTTAGTGTGGGAAGTGGGTGGGAAAAGGAGAATGTGAGCGAAGACATTAAAGACAAAAATAGAAAGACAAGACATTTATGGGACACAGAAATGCATTATTATTTGTTGATGATAACATGTATAGTTTCCCCAACTGGACTGGTGAAATGTATTCATGTTGGAAAATTCACTTTACAAACTAAGTATAGTGATTTAATGTATAAAAGAAATTAAAACCAAATAAAATACATGAACTTCTACACTCTATAGTATAAAATGAAAGATTGGAAATTATAGTAGCATGGAGTGCAACTGTAGATACTACAGATAGTAAGGATAGGGATAATATGAGGGTGGGTATTAGGGGAGGAGGAAAACAGAGGGAAAAAAAGTACATATAACTGACACAAAAATAAAAAGCTATTTCTGATGACAATGTAGATGGTAATGTCTTTGTCTTGTCTGATATGCACTGTACTCATGCTGGGAAAAGTCATGTTGTACACTGTAAAGGTATAGTGATTAAACGTAAATAAAAATAAAAAATATTGGAAAACAAAAACAGCACACAAAAAAATCTAGTCACACAATTTCATTTCAGGACTCTGTTCAGATACCTCTGTATGTATTTAACATTGAAATGACATCATACCTCCTTGAAACTAACCGGCCACTTTATCATCTCTTGATTGATGACCAAGCCTTGATCATGAGTGTTCCTGAAGACAAAATCTCCTACTTTAACCAAGAGCAAACTGCGATTAGAAAATCTCACAAGATTGTGGATATCATACTGTATCGTTTTTCTGTTTTCATCCAGGGGCTTGTTGTACCCAATGCTGTTTGTCAATTGGCTTTTCCTCAGAAATGGATGAAGTTGCATCAAAGGCAGGATTTACAAATTAGGACTGCATTAAATGTAAAGGTTCAACAGTCCATATCTATCAAGTAATCCTTCTATTTTATCATCTCTACCCTTTTTTGTAGGAGCTCAATATGGACTGAGTTGTCACCAGTTCTGTGGTCATGTGAGGTGTACTCTTTTCTTTCTTCCTAAAAGCAATGGAGGAGTGGTTGTAGCTCATAAGAAAAATTCTAGGATGTTTCCCAAAAAGTGATTTGTACATGAACTTTCATAAAACCCAGACTAACAAAATCTGGCTTGGAGTAATTAGAGGCTAAACTTGCTCATTCTCTATATGTAATCTTTTTCAGTACCACAAAACAAACAAACAAACAAAACCCTAAGGAGATGGCTTGGTGGTTACGGTGATTGAGTTTCCACATGACCTACCACAGTTTGAGTTCTGGATCTGGAGGCTTGAAAATCATGCCAGACATGTGTGTGAGCATGCCAAAAATCTCAAAAGGAAACAAGAGAAGGGACTGTATGCAGCATGGCCATTTCCCTAGAAGGTGATTTTCACTTTTCTTCTGTCTTTTTCCTTTCTGGGAAGCACACTTGCCCTAAGGGGAAAAGCTAAATACAAAAAAACTAAAAAGAAAAAAAAAGAAACACTACAGGGGTCAGAGGTGATTTGATGGTATAAAAGCACTCTCATATGACTGACCATGGTTTGAATCTCAGACCTGTAATGTAGAAAATCATGCCAGGCATGAGTGTATGTCTGGTGCCCAAATCACAGGAAGACAATGGAACAGAAGGAATTGTGGTCTGGCCATACCCACGGGGAATGATTTCTCTTTCTCTCTCAATATGTCTCTATGGTGAAAGCACATGACCTATGGGAGAAATAGTTTTTTAAAAATGAAAAGGAAAATGCCTCTAAATATAATCAGGTGCTTGTGAAGAATGTTTACCTGCCAGGGAAGAATTGGCTGGTCTGCTTGTCCTTCAGATCCCATTTCTGTTTTTTGCAGAAGCATCTTATAAAGACCTTGGGCCACCAGGTGCACAGCATGATAGATAAAATAGCTGGGATCATACATTGTCCTCATGTAAAAATGATGTGGTAGAAACTCTGTGGAAGAATTTGGTTGGCAGTCTCTAAGTTTTCTACATAGTGACTCAATAAGTGAGCAATTAAAAAAGTTAACCTAGAGTTTACTGAAATAAAAATCTTCTGAGTATTGGAAAGGGTTGACTGTCTTGAGAAATTGTTTAAAGCCAGGAATATTCCTTATCTGATTTGAAAAAAAAAGGCTTCCATAGAAATCGTATGACATGTTACTCAAAATACTCAAAACATCTTCCAAGTCTGAGGAGCGGGGATTTCTCATGATCCATACCTTTCCCAAAATTAAATAAGAGTTGTTTTTCAATCCCAAGCTCAGGATACTCCCCTCATCACCATGTATTATGCACACATTTGCAGATGAAACTCTGATCCTCTTCACAAGAGTAAAGTCACGATCTAAAATGACACCTTTTGTGGCAGGGAGCTTTTCTGTAAAGTCCACACAGATATCCTTTTCTGTCATCATTGCCTTTACATCCTGGAGGAACTGCTCCCCTTCCATGTCATCAGATACATAGAGAGCCACCCACGTCCAGCCACAATGCGCCGGAGAGCTGTCCTTGGTGGCCATCTGATAAACTGATGGAAATTGGTCTTTATCATTAAGGATGGGATCAAAAGGACCATATGTGACCTGAATAAAAAATTGTTTTAAAAAATCTTATATTTCTTTTTTGTAAAGAAGATGAACTGTATTTTGCCTTTTGTGCACTTGTAAGTTAATGTAACATACCATCAATTTTCCTAGTATGAATATAGAATTGTAACACTACACAATGTACATATCCAGAATCATGTGAATATTTCCAGTGAACTTTTTTCCAAGTACACTTGTAATCATATGTGTATAATTAACACATCTGGGGAACCCGCAGTTAGCATAATGGGTATGTCGCTAGACTCTCACATAGTAGACCACGGTTTGCGTCCCAGACCCGGTGGCTTAAAACTCATGCCAGGCGCGTGTGCGTGCATGCCCAAGATCCCGAGAGGAGAGTGGAGGAGAAGGGATTGTGGCATGACCACCCCCCGGGGGGGTGATTTCTCACTTTCTGTCTCTATGTCTCTTTCTGTCTGTCTGGTGAGCGCACGTGCCATATAACGAAAAGACCTCTCCAAACAAACAAACAATAAAACACATCTGTATATGCTTATGCCTTAGCAACATTTCTTTTGTAATTCTTGTTTATATTGTCTCTAAAAAATGAGTGATTTTCATTTTGAAAAATACAAAGATTTGGAATCTGCCAAAAATTAAAATAACCTGATTCTGAATTTAGTGTGATTTTTTTTTAAAAATTCCCACTTAAACAAGGAGGAGCTAATTCTCTACCTGTGTAGATAAAAGAATGGAATATTCAGTAAAGAGATTGCATGCTGTATAAATGATTCTATTTTATCAATATGACCACTAGAAGACTGTATTAAATCCCCCTTTTTTTTTTTGAGAAAGGACATGTGACTAGTACAGGTAACCATATCACTTCCAGACCAAAGTATGAGAGAAAAACTATAAGGTTCAATACATGCGTTCTTGCCTACACTGAGAACTGCAGTATACATAAACTTTATAAAAAGATAGTGCAACGAAATGTTGGTGAATCTGCCTTCCTGTTCTGATGTCACAATGTGGATCAGAGGCTTCCTTTTCTAGATGCCAAGATTAAAATATTAAACTCTGAGAAAAAATATGTATTGAGTTTTTCATACTGTATCTTATCAACACAACTTAAAATATATTGTCTTTAAAACACCAGCATATAGCCTCTATGATATTTTTAAAATAATTTTTTTCTACAACATAATTATTCTATGCTAATGCTGTGCTTACCAGTAAGGTCTCTTGAAACTTTTATAAGATAATTTCCCTGGAAGAACCTCTGAGGTGGAGAGTTGTCATGCTGAGAGTAACTGGAAGTGCTTCCAAGGGATCCACCTGCATGGATGTGAGGAAGGGTAGAGGGAGCTGGTTAACCTCAGCTGAGGAACTGAGTCATTTTGTGAGTTTGGAGGATCTCCAGTGCTGGAATATTGTTTATTTGCTCAAAGTGATAATGAATGCAAAGATTTTTATACTTTTGTGTCTAACTGTCCTCTTCACTCCCTTTAATATTGTCCTGTCCTAAGATGGTGTGGTTCCCTATATTGTGTACACTTTTTAGACAGCATCTTTAAGAGAATTCTCAATATTCCAATTACTGGGTTTTGGATGTTATGGCTATGTAAAGAAACATGGGTGAAACTTTACAAATTTTACTTCTTTTTTATTTTAAATTTGCCATAGTGCAAGTTAAATGATGTGTTCTTGCCAGAAAGAGATAGAGGGATAGTGAGAAATCACCCCTCATATGGGATGGTCATACCAATATCCCTTATATGTTGGTATTTGGAGCATGCAAGCACATATGCTCATTGTATTCTTCAGGATATGAAAATCAAGATTTGAGCCATACAGTCAGCCAAGTGAAATCCAGGCACATTAACCACCATATCCCCAGCTGGCCTACTACAGCTCCTTTTCTTTCTAATCCTTGTACTGTTAATAGTCCCATGACCCAGGAAAGAACCTGTGCCTTTTTCCCTCTGTTTAAGCAAATTGTGTTCAAATAACCAAGAGAAGTGCTGAGGCCTCTAGAGGTATGTAACCCCAGCTTCCATGTCTTCTTTGCTCAGATGTAAGAGGATTACATTAGGACATATTCAATTCTCATTTCTAACCTGACAACCCACTTACCTGTGGACTTTTGTAAAGCTCCAATCAGGTTCCAACTTGAGCTGAAAATGTTGGCATGTTTCCTGCAATAATAGTAACAGGTTGTTTCTGTATCTGGCAGTTGTAGTTTGGCAGGAACGGATTCCCTCCAGTGAGCAAAAATAGTGCACTTTCTAACATTCTTTTATCACTGGGAAATGCATTGTGAAAATTATAACCAAGGGAGTGGTTGGGGAGCAAATGGGGACTCTTATTGATCTGCTCAATGGCAAAGTAAAAGGCCAATACATATCGGTAGTTCTTCCATCGATACCTAAACAAAGGGGATGCATTAGGAAATAAAGTCAAGTCATGCAATTCAGGTTAAATTCTTCATGCAAGGCAAAAAACAAAGTTATAGGCCCAGGTTCAAATTAAGAGATTCTCCTGCAAAGACACACAGAGCTAGTGTGAATAACGTTCTCAGGGCTTCAGAAAACTTTGAATGTATTTTTCCCTCTGCTTAAGCAAATCATATCCAAACAATGAAGAGAGGCTTTGAAGGCCTTGTGAGTGAGATGAGGTGTCACTTAGCTGTATGATGACACTGTTGTCTGAACAGAGATGATTTTAAAGGAGTATCATTAATATAGGAAGAAAATGACAAATTTCTATATGAATATGCCTAAAGAATTTTCCACTTGTCCTAACCCCACAGGACTGCCCCCAGGTCTTCATCAGAGCCCATTTCCATCTCCAGACCCCTGGCCTAAGGTACAATGAGGCAGGGCCTCTCTGCCCCAGCTCCAGCTTCGGTTGCCCAACCCTAGTGACCCACTCTCTCTGTGAACAAAGTAGACCTTTTTTCCTCTTCTTTTCTTTCTTTTGTGAATTTCCTATTTATCCTTACACCATAGGACTACCCCAGCTCTTCAGCAGAGCCCATTTTCATCTCCATACCCCTGACGAAATCATGCACTGCACACTTTCTTTATTCTCTTCAATACTCTTTTATCTTCCGTCCTATATTGTCATCTCCTACCAATTATCCATGCACCATAAGGAGCTAGATAGATCTAGAATCACAATTTTCAAATACCCTGGCATTGTGATGCTTCCTGGGATTCTTCAGACACCTGAATAGAATACTCCTCCTGAGACCACATTGCTAAACACAACAGAAGAGAGATTTGACACACAACAGTCCACAGCAAAAGAGAAACACACTTGCTCTTAGTTGAAGAAACATTCTCCTGTAAGGTATTGAAAAGTGAATACATCTCCCAGTGGCTAGAAGTAGAAGATCCTTCAGTCTGAATAAAGCAGGAAATATGTTTCCATCAAAAGAACACAATAACTCACCTCCAGCTCTTGAAAAAACAGATTTTACCAAAATGTCAGAGGAAGAATTTAGAATATTCATAGTGGCAAAATTCTTATGAGTTGGAACAGAAAAGAGACAACAAACTACAGCAGATTAGGAAGTCCTTTCATGATATGAAATAAGAAATGGACACTCTAAGAAAGAATCAGATGGTGCTATTAGAGATGAAGTATGTAATACAGGAAGTCAAAAACGCTCTTAAAAGTATTAAAAGTTGATTCAACCATGCTGAATATTGAATCTTTGATGCAAACGATAAAACCTCTGACCTAGAAAACAAATACCAAAAAAGATAGAGAAAATAACAACAACAACAAAAAACCCATGAAGATTATATATGAGAAACATTAGGCTCCATTAAAAGGCTGCACACCTGAATAATTGGTATCCCAGAAGGTGAAGCAAATAATATGGGTATGGAAAATCTCTTTTATAAAATCCTGGAAGAAAATGTCTCAAGTATAGAGAAGCACTTACACATCCAGACCCATGAAATACAAAGGACTCCAAATAGAATCAACCCAAGAAGATCTTCTGCAAGGCACATATTAGCCAGACTGGCCAAGACCACAGATAAAGACAAGATACTAAAATTGGCAAGAGAGAAACAAGTGACTTACAAAGGTCATCCCATCAGGCTAACTCTGGACTTTTCGACAGAAACAATGCAGGCAAAAAAGAGTGGGAAGACATATTGAAAGTGTTAAGAGAGAAACAGTTTCAACCAAAATTATTATATCTGGGAATATTATCCTTCATACAAAAAAAAAAAAAAAAAAAAAAATTAAAATTTTTCCAAAAAAATTACCAACACCAGACCAGCTCTTCAAGAAACTCTGAAGAGAGTCCTGTTCCAGGAAAACTAAGAATGATCAGCCAGAAATAAGGGTGAAAGACAACCAAGACAATGGTCAACTTAAACGTAAGGACAAGTCTGGAAATATCGATAATAACATTAAATGTTAATGGATTAAATTCTCCTATCAAGAGACACAGACTGGCTAAATAGACACTTTAAAAAAGAAAAAAAAAAAACAAACAAACAAACAAAAAACAAAAAAAACACCAGAATCCCTCTATTTGTTTCCTACAAGAAATCCATCTCATGAATAAAGACACACATAGATGAAAAGCAAAGTGTTGGAAAAAGGTATTCCATGCAAATGGGAATAAAAAAAAAAGGGCTGGAATAGTAACGCTAATTTCTAACAAGATGAGCTTTAAAACAAAAACTGTTTAAGAGACAAAGAAAGGCACTACATTATAGTAAAAGGGTTAATCCATCAAGAAGATATAATGCTAATGAATGTCTATGGACCTAAGACAGGACCACCCAAATATGTGAAAGAAACACTGTTAGAACTAAA
>NW_006159451.1:66269-68169 GCF_000334495.1 Tupaia belangeri chinensis | reverse complement strand
CATCTTCTCTGACCATGATGGAATTAAACTTGATTTTAATTTCATGAGAAATACTCAAAAATACACAAATACATGAAAACTAAATAGCCTACTCCTGAGTGACTATGTAACTACTGAAGAAATTAAGACTGAAATAAAAACATTCATGGAGACCAATAACAATGAGGACATGAGTTTCTATAATCTTTAGGACTCTGCAAAAGCAGTTATAAGAGGGAAGTTTATAGCTATTAGTGCACATAAGAAGAAGACAGAAAGAAGGCAAATGGATCACCTGACATTATGCCTCAGAGAATTGGAAAAGCAACAGAAAAAAAATTCCATAAAAACTCCAGGACAAAAGAAATAATAAAGATTTGAGCAGACATAAGTGAAATAGAAAATAAGCAAACTATACAGAAAATAAATGAAAGTGAAAGCTGGTTCTTTGAAAAAACAAATAAGATTGACATACCATTAGCCAGACTAATTAAGAAGAGAGAAAGGAACCAGATAAGTCGAATTCACAACAAACCAGGAAACATTACAACAGACATAACAGAAATACAAAACGTCATTAGAGGATACTATGAGCGAGTCTATGCCAATAAAGAAGAAAACTTGGATGAGATGGACAAATCCCTGGACACATATAATCTACCGATATTGACTCAGGAATACATAGAAATCCTCAATAGATCTATAACAAGCAATGAGATTGAATCAGTAATAAATAACCTCCCAACAAAGAAAAGTCCAGGTCCTGATATCTTCATTTTCAAATTTTACAAAACTTTTAAAGAAGAGGTAACCTTCATTCCACTCACACTGTTTGTAGCGATCCAAAAAAGGAACCCTTCCAAATTCATTCTATGAATCCTCCATAACCATCATTTCCAAAACAGTTAAGGATACGACAAAAAAGGAAGACTACAGACCTATATCCCTGTTGAATAGAGATGCAAAAATGCTCAACAAGATACTTGCTAACCGTATTCAACAACATGTAAAAAAAAGTTATTCATCATGACCAGGTAGGCTTTATTCCAGGGATGCAAAGTTGGTTCAACATATGCAAAAGCATAAATATAATACACCATACTAACAGAAAGAAAGGTAAAAAGCATACAATTATTTCAATTGATGTGGAAAAAGCATTCAACAAAGTACAACATTCCGTTATGATCAAGATTCAGTAAAATTCACATAGAAGAACCATTTCTAAGCATAATAAAAGCCATTTATGAAAAACCTACAGTTAACATGATCCGGAATAGGGAAAAGTTGAATGCTTTTCCACTAAAAACTGGTTCAAGACAAGGCTGCCCACTTGCTCTACTCTTATTTAATGTAGTACTGGAAGTTCTAGCCAATGTGATCAGATAAGAGAAGAAAATAAAAGGCATTCCAATAGGAAAAGAAGAGCTGAAATTATCTCTGTTTCCAAATGACCTATCTGTATACATAAAAGACCCAATAATATCCATGAAAAAACTTCTCGAAGTAATAAATACATACATTAAAGTGGCAGGATACAAAATTAACTTACAAAAATCCATAGCATTTCTATATACAAACAACAAGCAGACAGAGACAGAACTGAAGAAAGTAATTTCGTTTACCATAGCCACAAGAGGCATAAGATATTTATAAATAAAAGTAACCAAGGAAGTCAAAGACCTCTACAAAGAAAACTATGAAAACCTTAAAAAGAAAAGGATAATAAAAAGTGGAAGGACATCCCATGTTCCTGAATTGGCAGAATCAATTTAATCCAAATATCAATTCTCCCCAAACTAATCTACATGTTTAATGCAATCTCTATAAAATTACAAGAGACATTTTTCACAGACCTAGAAAAGACATTCATAGATTTTATCTAGAACCATCAAAGACCCTGTTTTGCTAAAGCCATCCTGCA
>NW_006159451.1:63861-65798 GCF_000334495.1 Tupaia belangeri chinensis | reverse complement strand
GGGTATCCACCTGCAGAAAGATGAATCAGAACCACTATCTGTCACCATTAACAAAAATCAACTCAAAGTAAATCAATGATCTAAACCTAAAACCACAAACTATAAAACCACTGGTGGAAAACACTGGGCCAACTGGGAGACATTGGGGTAGGCAAAGACTTCTTAAGTAAGAGCCCCAAAGCAAAGGCAATAATCCCCAAAATAGACAGGTGAGATTACATCAGATTAAGTAATTTCTGCACACCTTAATTAGTGTGAATTGACAACCTTTGGAATGGAAGAGAATTTTTATTAACTCTACCTCAGATAAGGAACTGATAACCAGGATACACAGGCAACTCAAGCAACTTACCCAGAAGAAAATGATTAACTCAATTAAAATATGGGAAAAAAGCTGAATAAACAATTCTTTAAGTAAGACATAGGAACAGCCGAAAAGCATATGAAAGAAGTTCAATATCCCTTATTGTAAGGGAGATGCAGATCAAAACCACAATGAGATATCATCAAACCCTAGTCAGAATGGCAAAAGATTAAAATAACAAATAATAATAAGTCCTGGAGAGAATGTGGTGAAATGGGGACACTCCTACACTTTTGGTGGGAATATATGTTGTGGCTGAGGGTAAGAGATAGGGAATCAAGGATGGGGGGAAAAAACAAAACATACAGAAAACAAGAAATGGAAGATTATTTGCTGACAATAACATGTTTGTTGATGTGCTTGATTGAGACAATATACAGTGTACTCTGGATAGAAAATCTCATTTTTTATGCTGTAATGATGTACAGTGAATGAATGCAAATAAATAAATTGGAAAAAAAAGAAAAATTATGGTGCATATATTCTATGGAATACTATTCAGCCATAAAAAACAAGGCCCTGGGGACCAGCAGTTAGTGTAATGGCTATGTCGCTGGACTCCCATGTAGTCAACTGTGGTTTGCATCCCAGAACCGGTGGCTTAAAACTCACGCTGGGCACGTGTGCATGCATGCCCAAGATCCCGAGAGGAGAACAGAGGAGAAGGGATTTTGACATGGCCATCGCCCTGGGGGGTGATTTCTCATTTTCTGTCTCTCTGTCTATCTGGCCAGCACATGTGCCCTATAGCAAAAACCTCTCAAAACAAAAGCAAAAACAAACAAACAAAGGCCCTGGAATTTGATATAAAGTAAACAAACATGGAAGATTTGTTGCTGAGATTCACTCAACTGGGTTGGACTGAAGTGTATATAATGCTGGGTAAAGTCTCTTCACAATATAAATGATGTATTGTGTTTTAATATATAAATAATAATTCAAAAAATTCATTAAAAAGAATTTGACTAAAAAGCGCTCACATTCACTATTCATACATTTAAAAAATTTATATACAGAGAAATTACAAATATGTATATTTATAAAATACAAAGTTATTTTAAGATTTTTAAATATAACATCAACAATTGGACTAAGGCCATTACTACTTATATCACCTGAAATGGTTCACATTTTCTGTGATGAGAACTTTAGTCTCATACTCTTTTGACAGTATTAGAATAAATAGTACCCAATCACGAGTTATATTCACCATGCATACACTCACTCTCATAACCCTTCTAGAATTTGGTATATCCCATATGTCACCTTGTTTCTATTTAGTTCCAGAAACCATGATTAAAGCATTTCTTACTTTTCCTATTTTCTGAAACATTTAAATAGCACCTGGCAGGGCCAGCAGGTGGCATGGTGTTTAAGGCTCTGGACTCACACATGGTCAACCACATTTCAAGTCCCAGATCTTGTGGCTTGATTTCTCACTTTCTCCCCACTCCTCCTCTATGTCTCTCTGGTGAGAACACCTGCCTGTTGCAAATTAAAAACAAAATAATAATAATGATACATAATATTAAATTAATATTAAATTAATATTAAACAATTCTATAAAGCAGTA
>NW_006159451.1:59479-63844 GCF_000334495.1 Tupaia belangeri chinensis | reverse complement strand
TCTGGCTTGCCAATTTTTTTTTTGAGAGTTTTTTGCTGTAGGGTCCATGCGCTCGCCAGAAAGACAGAGAGAGACATAGAGACAGAAAGTGAGAGATCACCTCCCAGGGTGAATGGTCACACTGCAATCCCTTCTCCTCCATTCTCCTCTAGGGATCATGGACATGCACACACATGCGTTTGGCGTGAGTTCTAAGCCACCGGGTCCGGGACATGAACCACAGTCGACTACGTGGGAGTCCAGCGAGATAGCCATTACGCTAACTGCTGGTTCCCTGGCTTGCCAATTTTTCAACCACTTGGCACATTTCAGGTACGTTTAGGTGGCTCTTTCTATATTTTATACACCATTATGTTAATTCTGAAAAAAACTGCTGTTAAATATCCTTTTGTTCAAAATTAAACATTTAATTCAAACCTTCTAGTCAATTACTAGCAGCATCAAGTCGTTTTACAAATTTGTAAAAGAAATTTTCTCTGTAGTTAATTGGTCTTCATAATTATTCATTTTCCTCTTGGGAATTCTCAGTTTTTAAAAGAATATTTGCGAAAAGTATGTTTTGAGTTTTGAAAATAGCTCACTTTTGGTTATTAAATAGTGTTATATACTGTCTTTTTTTCTCTAGTCTGTGTGTAATTATCCTGGTGTTAATTTCTTAAATCTCAACCTTAATTTGAACATTCAAAGTGCTTTTCCTTTTCTTTTTTGAAGGTTGTTGTCATAGTGTGTGTACCTTAGAGAGAGGGAGAGACACCATGAGAGTAAGAGAGAAATCACTCCCCAAGAAGGGAGTGACACTCCCCAAGAAGGGAGTGAACATGTTGCAATCCCTTCTTCATTTTCTTTTTGGGATTTTGGGGCCACACTTATGTGTTCCCAGCATAATTTTGAAGCCATCAAGTTCAGTACTTAAACTGCAATCAGCCAAGTGGGAGTTCAATGACTTAATACTCCACCATCTACTAGACCACTGATTTGTTAATAAAGCATGTTAGACTAAAGATTTTTATGTAATCAGAACTCTTTTTTCCGAATTGGTTCTTATGTTTTCTTTGCACTTAATTTATTTATTTATTTATTTTTTGCTATAGGGTTTGTGCACTCACCAGAGTGAAACAGAGAGAGAAAAACACATACACAGAGAGAGAGACAGAGAGAGTCAGAGAGAGAATTCATCCCCTGTGGAGGTCATGCCATGGTTCCTTCTCCTCTGTTCTGCTCTTGGGATTATTGGACTTGTAGGCATACCCCCACCTTTCATGTTTTGCAAACAACTCAATTCAGGACCCCAATTATGTAGTCAGTCATGTGGGAAGCAGCTGCCTTAAGCTCTATGTTGAGTTAGGAGTTAGACCCCACTCTAGGTAGACAGGAGATGAACTCGGCATAAAGCAGTTACTGTGGTTTTCTTTCTGTGGTCTGGTGAATGTCCACTATGCCCCCATTACTAGTTTCAGAGGAATTTATGAATCCCCATTGGGTGGTCTAAAATCAGAGTGAAATCAGTCACTGTGTGGAGCATAGATTGTGAGGTTCAAGCCTCTGGAACTGCAATTAGAATCATGAACACATCAGAGTACAACACCTCAGCCAGTAGTAAACTTGCTAGCTTGTGCTAGATAAAGCTTTAGTCAAACTTGTGAAAATTCTCCCAGGCCTATCTGCAAACTTGTATATAATTCATACAAGTGGATTTGGCCAGAATCTTTATTACCTGTAATGTTACTACTTAGTAATTTTTTATCCAATCATTCCCACCTTGCTCTTTGAGTACAAATTTTTACTTATCCTCAATGTATTCAGATTTCAACTTAATATACTTGAACTACTGCAAAACCTCACAGCCACAGTCCTCATGTATATTTTGAGACTTTAAAAGGTTTATTTACTGTCATGTAAAAGCTATCATGAAGGGACCAGGAGTGGCATGGTGGTTAAGGTACTGGATTCTCACATGGCTGACCACAGTTCATGTCTTGGGCCTGGAAGCTCCAAAATTATGACAGGAACATGTGCATGCATGCCCAAAATCCTGAGAGGAGAACAGAGCAGAAATTGGGGTGTGGCTATCATCACTGGTTTGTATATGGTGGCAGTCTTTAGATACCTATGGCTTCTCTACAAAGCACACTTCTACCATCCCCTAGTCAGGAGCGAGCACCCAGAGTCAGCACCTTGATTCTAACAATAACTTCATATAATGACCTCAGTGTCACAATATGCATGCAGGCCTCACTATATGGGTTTTGGTGGCAAAAGTGCTAATGTACCAACAATCTTACTCATTCTGAGACTCCGAAAGATTGAATATAAAGATAGTGCTGATGGAGTGGACAATAAGCTGTATTAATTCTCTCTTCTGTCTTGAAAGAAATGAAGAAACTCTAAAAATGAGAAGAAAGATAATAAAAGGATAACAAGGTATCCTGAGTTCACGACTGTGCTCTTCTCTCTTTTCTGTGCACACTTGATTATTTTCAATATGATTAATCACACACACATATATGCCAACTACATTATTACACATATATGAACACATTTACACATACATATAACCAACAACTTACAGAGGTCTTGACACTTCTTGAGGTGGCCTCATCAGAAAACGTAGTTGCCTTAGAGTTTCATTCTCTTCCATGGCTTCAAGGAGGAAAAACCCACCCAGTACCAGGTCCGCATCCTTGTAGACACTTGTCTTCAGGTATGGATGACAGCTAAAATGTTTCATCTTATATGCCATTTGTAAAGGCTGCAGAAGTAGCAAGACACTAATCAAAGGTAATGACATGTCTGAGCTGGCCCAACACAGATAAAAAGCTCTATGTATGGGAGCTGAGGAGGAGATAGAACTGGATTGTGTCTGCAGGCTCAGTCCTCTGCTGGGAGAGTGAACTCTGTGGAGGACACAGAGGATTCTCACTTCCACGGTCTGCCTCCAACCTGAACAAAATGTGTTCCAGACTGGCATGACAGACAGGGACATACCTAGAACTTTAAAAAAGGCATTTCTACAGGAGCCATGTTCCTGAGACTTGTGCTTTATCTGAACAGATCTGGTTTCCCTGTCTTTTTATTATTTCACTTAAGTCTCATCCAGGTGCTCTGGGGATCTCTCTGCCCTGGGGCTCTGCACCTGTCTTCCTCCATTTTAGTGAAAAACAATTTGGAAAAACATGTTTTGCACTCTTTTTATCCCCCAGGGCACATTCCCAAAATCCCAAGAGGAGAATTTAGAAGGGATGGTGCCATGACCATTACCCCTGGGGGCTGATATCTCATTTTCTGTCTCTCTGTCTCTTTCTCTCTGGTGAGCACACACACCCTATAGCAAGAATCATCTTTAAAACATGTGTTATTACAAAATTATAATGTAGTATTAAAATTAGGTAATATATCTACCTAGATAGCCCTGTAAATAATAATATTTTAATAGAGACTGTGGAGACATGTATAGGGACTGGGATAATGAGATAGTGTGTGTTGGAGAGAATAAACTCAACTTTGAATATAGAATAGTCAAGTCTGAACTTAGCACCATGTAGCAGGGTGGAGGTCAGTAGATAGCAAATTATATTAGGTAAACTTAGGGTTAAGGGGGATTTTCCTCAAACCCACCTACCTTGATTTCATAGAAAACAAACAGACCTTGGTAAAGTTTGGGAAGCCTGATTAAATTTTGGTCAAGCAAGGATCTTTGTCAATACAGACAGAATTATTTGAACAATGGGGGCCAGCAGTTAGCATAATGGCTATGTTGCTGGACTCCCATGTAGTCAACCACGGTTCGAGTCCCAGACCCGGTGGTTTAAACTCACGCTGGGCGTGTGTATGTGCATGCCCAAGATCCTGAGAGAACAGTGGAGAAGGGATTGCGGCATGATCATCCCCACTGGGGGGTGATTTCTCACTTTCCATCTCTCTGTCTCTCTTTGTCTGTCTGGCAAGTGCACGCGCCCTATAGCAAAAACCTTTCCAAAAACAAAACAAAACAAAAAACAAAACAAAACAAAAAAACAACGGGCCAGCAGGTGGTATGGTGGTTAATGTGCTGGACTCCCACATGACCAACCACGGTTTGACTTCTGAACCTAATAGCTTGGTTTCTCACATTCTTTCTCTCTCTCTCTCTCTCTCTCTCTCTCTCTCTGTTTCTCTCTGGTCACTTTTAAAAAATAATAATAAATAAATACATTTAATAAATAATTATTTGAAAAGGAAAATAAAAATTATTTAAACAAAACTTAAAAACCATTTAAAACTAATTGAGTCCATTGTCTCTCACACACAGCTTTTTAAAACTATTTTAAAACAACCCTGCAGCTAACCCTGTAGTTTAAGTTTGAGACCCAGCACCTTATAAATCAC
>NW_006159451.1:55222-58308 GCF_000334495.1 Tupaia belangeri chinensis | reverse complement strand
AGGGTGACTTACCTGGAAATATTTCTGGGGTTCATGGTTGGAGACCTACTCAAGTATGCTGAGCATATGTGTACTGTGGTTCAAGGCTGGCTGAGTGTGAGAATTAATTATGATACCAAAACTCTGTTGAGGGTGCTGTCTTTCCCATGTAAGAAAAAAACTTTTTGTAATAAAAACTGAATCCTCTAGAAAAATAAAAATATTTATATAATTAAATAAAAATATTTATATAATGAAATAGTTAAGACCTCATGCCTCCGTGGCCAGCTGGCAATGAGTGAGTGTCACCACCTTTGCACTCAGTATGGCAAAGATGGTGGGCCAGAATAGCACCATAGCTACCCCTAGGGTATGCCAGGCCCTGTTCATCTGGTACTGCATTTACTTATATTGAAAGCAATGGAGTGACCTCAACTTCTAGAACAGGGTGCAACAATGAAGACAGAAAGAAGTTTGCCAAGGAGAGTGTTGGGCTTTCCAAGTTACCTGACCTTAAAGATGCTGAAGCAGTTCAGAGTCTTCCCTGGAGAAATTCAACTTGTTGAAGAGTTGCTAGCCTAAGGTGAGTAAGAGAAGGTGGTGGACTGTCTGACCAATGCCATCGCTGTGGATGGGCACCCACAACAGTTTCCTTAGGTGCTGCAGCAGACACTGCCACCTCCCATGCTCCAGATGCTGCTGACCAAGCTCTCAACAAAATATTGGATAATTTTTAAAGCGATTTTTTTCACATAGGATGCCTTCACTCACTGGAGACAGAGAGAGAGAGAGAGATGGAGACAGTGAGAGAAAAAGTGAGAAATCGCCTCCCAGCACAAATGCCCATGCATGTCACAATCCTTCATTCTACTCCAGGGATCTTCGTCATGAATATATTTGCACCTTGCATGAGTTTCAAGCCACCAGGTCTGGGACTCGTACCATAGTTGACCATGTGGGAGACCAGCCAGGTAACAGCTATGCTGTCTGTTGGCTATCATCAGAGTATTTTAAGTGTTCAGAGCTTGACTGAAAATGATGTGGAGTGAGACATAAATATCAACATAATAAAATCACAATTAATTACATTTTTAAAATTCTGAACTTGGAAGTTGAGCAGTTCTAGAGAATAAGGGGAAATATGCTTGTTATAGGACTGTCCTGTGCAGAAATCTACCAAAGGTATTGTTTATTTTGTGTAGATCTGTTTGTCTGTTTTATTCATTTCCTCAGTAAAAAATTTATTTTGACAGAAAACTTCTCATTTTATAAATACACTCATGAGTTACCAAGATAACATGGGTTTCTGTTATTCCTAAAACAAGGAATTAAAATATACATATAATATAAAATATTTGCCCCCCAAAAAGAGGATGGACAGGTGAAATCTTATTTTTTATAATAATTTTATTTATTATTGTTTTCTTTTTAAATTACCTGGACATGCACATTCATCAGAGATAGAACAAATGAGAGAGGGAGAATGTGAGAAAGCAAGCCACCATGTCTGGGTCTAGAACTGCTCTCTACCATGTGGGACTCCAGTGCCTTAACCACCATATAATCTGCTGGTCCTGAATGAAATTTTTTTAAAAAATACAGAACAGTTTTTGTATAAATTCAAAAAATGTGTTTATGAAAATTGTGTATTAAAGTTTCTGAGAGACCATTTCTCCCTATTTGCTCTCAGACATTAAAAAAATTAATACAGGTAAAATGTCCTGAAGGGTACCACTGTGCTATGACTGCTGGTCCCCATCAGAGAGCTCCCAAGCACTCACCACCATCATCAGCATCTCTAAGAGGGCAGGCCTGGGGAGAGCAAGACACCTGGTACACTGCAGCCTTTACTGCCAGCTTATTTCTGCCCCTGGCAATGTGAGCTCCAGGAGGTGGCTGTACCCTCTGGCCCAGGGTTGTGACAGGCAGCAGGTTCCTGTTAGGCAGACTGGTGCAGGGAGCGGACAGAGGGAGTATGATAGAGGAAAGCATAGAAGAGGAAGGAGACAGCTACAAGTGATGATGGATGACCAGAACTACAACTAGTAGAAGGCGACCTTGATTCAAGTCCCAGACTCAGTGGCTTAAACTCACACAGAGCACATATTCATGCCTGCCCAAGATCCTGAGAAGAAACTGGAGGAGAAGGAATTGAGGCATGGCCATCCCACCTGGGGGTGACTTCATGCTGTCTCTCTGTCTCTGCCTGTCTTTCCAGTTAGAGCATGTGCCCTATAGCAAAAACCTCTTTAAAAAAAAAAAAAAAAGGATTAAAGATTTGTCACTTAGCATCTCAAAAAAGCTGCATGCCAGTCCTGCAGATCTCTGCAGATCTCTATACTGAAAGAGTTAATATAGCTCTTAGACAATACATGGGAGCATCACAGAGCATTGTGCCTCTTTTCCTATATATGAGAAAGTTTTACATTAAAACCAGCTTAACAAAGACTGAAAAGGTGGCCTTATAAAGCTGTTCATGGAACATGTTGAGAAAAGCACATTTACAGCAGAATGGCTTTACTTTCAGAAGCCCAGACAACACCATCTCAGGTCACATCTTCTACTATGGCAAATATCGTGAAGGCTTATATACTCTCACACCAGAATCCATTCAGATGACTCCAACTTTATTTTCTAAATTTATCTCTAATATTTTCCCTCTGGCAGTAGAACATGGACTTTCTGAATATGCTGCTCAAGATCAGAAACTTCAAAGTGAACTTATTCACAGTCATTTTACAGGAGGTGACAAGTCCCAGAAGAGAGCTGGGGGTGAGTTGGTTTGTAACAGTTCATCAGCGTATGCAAGTTCCAGGGGGAACAGTGAATGTACTGAATGTACTTTCCTTCTGAAAAAGAGGATGCACCAGAGCTGCAGGGAGTGTACTCAGAGCACAGTGGGGACCTGCAGACACTCAGGAACTCTCACAAAGCTGTTTTTTTTAAAGAGGTTTTTGGTATAGGGCATATGTGCTTGCGAGAGAGACAGAAACAGAGAGACAGAAAGTATGAAATCACACCACACCTCACCCCCAAGAGAATGGTCATGCCACAATCCCATCTCTCTGGGATTTTTCACACACACACACACACACACACACACACAC
>NW_006159451.1:40020-54612 GCF_000334495.1 Tupaia belangeri chinensis | reverse complement strand
CATATGGTCAACTTTGTCTTGATGCCCTGAACCAGTGGCTTGCTTTCTCACTTTCCCACCCTTTCTCTTTCCTTCTTTCTCTGGTCAAATTAGAAAGCAATAAAAAATTAAGTAAGTAATTCTCAAAACCAAAGTAAACAAAAAATTGCTACTAGACATGTGAATGATTTCTTTTTCTTTATTTTTATTTCTAAGAGGTTTTTGCTATAAGGGCGCGTGCGCTCACCATAAAGTGAGAAATCACCCTCTGGGGGGGAAGGCCACCTGCAATCCCTTCTCCTCCATTCTCCTCAAGTGATCCTGGGCATGCACGCACACACGCCTGGGGTGAGTTTAAGCCACTGGGTCCGGGACTTGAACCGCGGTCGACTACATGGGAGTCCAGCAACATAGCCATTACGCTAACTGCTGGTCCCGACATGTGGATGAATTTGAAATGGTACAATTTTAATTAGTTTATCTACAAATTCTGTGAGGATCAAGCATCTGGAAAGTGATAATTCCTAAGTGATATCCAACAGACAAAATCAGCACCTTCCAAAAATAAACGCAGGAAGGATTAGCAACCTGGAAAGTTTGAACTTCAGGATGGTCCACACTGTATAACCACTGGCACAAAAGATTGTTAAAGGAATTTTAGTAGCTGAACTTGTGGGCATTTTTGAAGTATGTACTTTTTTGTTTGATAAGATGAACACACGTCAAGATTTCAGGCAAACAATGAGTAAGGAATTCCCTGTCACTGATCTTATAACAAATCCAATGAACAATCTGGAATGTATGAGAACAGAGAACAAGGGTAAGAAAAATGGTTGAACAGCAAAAATAGAAGCAGTCATTACTTTTAGCCTCCTATCTGAGCTGTTTGAGACTTTTGGAAAAAGAAAGATGAGCCCTTCACATTGCAGACTCTTGGAGGTCCCACAGCACATCCTGTGGCTCTGTTGTGGCTTGAGTTTCCCATCCACAATGGGAATCAACCACTTGTTTCTTGCTTTTCCTCTGTATTTATTGTTAAATATTAATATTTTATGAGTAAAAGGCTAAGGAAGGAAAAGGAACAACTACTCTAATGATTTTTCATCCCTGAACTCTCCTACTGGTAAAAGAATAGAAACCAACTGCGGGTTCAGTATACCGTATCAAAACTTCTTCAAACCAAGATTCAGGTTTAAGACTTTTTTAAAATTTTGGCATATTTTTGGAGTTTGAAATGGTTTTTAGAGAGATATTTTTTTTCCTACTGGGTGCATGAACTCACTGGAGAGACCAAGAGAGACAGAGGGGCAGAAATTACCCCCCAAGCGAATATGGCCAAACCACAATCCCTTCTCCTTCATTATCTTCTCCTGATTGTAAACACAAACACACACACACACACACACACACAGTGTGAGTTACAAACTACTAGGTACAGGACTTGACTACAATCGGTCATGTAGGAGCCAAGCAAAGTAACCATTATGGCATCTTCTGGTCCTAAAGATTGGAATATTAACTAATCTTGGGAAGTAACTCAAGTATAAACATGCAGGATTCACATGATTTTTATATACAGTCTTAAAGTAATTATTTAATTTTTATTTATTTATTTTTGTTATTATTTCTCAACCTGTGCCAGAACATGTGTGCCCACTAGAGAGAGGACATTTCAAAACTTTAATAAAAATACTTGAATTTACTTGCATTGTTTTCCTTAGCCATAGTATTTATGCCAATTTTATTAAACTTGGATGATATATTTTTAATCCAATAAGTGGCCAACCTTAAAAAAATAAAAAAGGATACATTTATAAGAAAATTTAAGATAATGTATAAATAGAATAGCTAACTTTTCTTGACAGGATTTTGCTGTAGGGTACATGTGCTCTCTAGAGAGAAAAAGAGACAAAGATAGTGAGAGGAAAAGTGAGAAATCACCCCAGGGTAGATTTCCAGGCTGCAATCCCTATTCATTCTCCTTATATCTTGAGAATGCACACACACACATGCCTGGTGTGATTTTCAAACCACTGGCTCTAGGACTCATGATCAGTCATGTGGAAGTCTAGCTACATAACCACTATGCCATCTGCTGGTCCAATAAATAATATTTTATTAAAAGAAAAAAAACACAACTAGGCTGGCAGGTGACATGGTGGTTAAAGGGTACTAGACTCCCACATGGCCAAACATAGTTTGAGTCCTGGACCTGGCAGCTTGTTTTCTCACTTCTCTCTCTCTCTCTCTCTCTCTGTCTCTCTTTGTTTCTCTGATCAAATAAAAATAAAATAAATAAAGCTCAATAAAATATTTCTTTCTATTAAAAAAAGAAACAAAATTGCCACTATATATAAACTCTTAAGTTATATTGACTTAAATGCCAACTTTCCAATAATTAGTACATAGTATTTTTTTAGAGTTAATATACTAAAAGAACTGTCAGAGGAAAGCAGTACCTTCTTGTTTTTGGCCACCAATCAAGGTTTATCTTAGTAGAAAAATACCATAGTATATCAGGCAGATTAAAATTCAAAAGTTGACATGGATGGGTTTTGAAATATTTATAGCAAAATGCAAATTTTATTTCAGAAGTCCGGTTGTTTAGACTGTGAAGAAAGTGCATAGGCTGTTTTATAAATAATAAAAATATTTTGTTTATAATACTAAAAGTGAAAAGATTTTTCTTAAAAAAAACTATAGTTCTGAGTATATAGACTCTTCAAAATAGACAAAATAGTAAAATATTTATTTTTTATTTTTATCTATTTATTTTGAAGATTTTTGTCATTGAACAAGTATACTTGCCAGAGAGAGACCAAGAAAGACAGTGAAAAAAAAAGTGAGAACTCATATCCCAGGGGGAATGGCCACACCACAATTTCTTCTCCATTCTTCTCCTGGGATATGGAGAATGCATGCACACGTGCCTCGTATAATTTTCAAATTATTAGTTCTAGGAGGTCCTAGACTTGAAGCTCAGTCATGTGGGAGTATAAGATCTTAATCACTACATAATCTGCTGCCCCCTAATATGTTTATATTTGATTTATTTTTTTAAAGATTCATTTACTGGGGCCAGCAAGTGGCATGATGGTTAAGGGCACTGGACTCCCACATGGCTGACCATGATTTGAGTCCCAGACTTGGTGGGTTGCTTTCTTACTTTCTCTCTCTCACTCTGTCCCTCTCTGATCAAATAAAAATAAATAAAATAAATAATAAAAAATGTTACATAAAACAATTCTTTAAAAATTTATTTTACTATTTTTTTTAAAAATGCTGTAGATCATGGGTGCTCATGAGAGAGAGAGAGAATGTGAGAAAAGGAAAAAGTGAAAAAGGAAATAACAAGGACTGGGACTCAAAATGTGTTTGGCCATGTGGGGGCCAAGTGCTTAACCACTAAGCTTCCTGTTGGCCCTTAAAATATTTAACATTTATTAAACTCATATGCTTAAGATATTTTCTAAAAGTACATTAACTAATAATATTGATTTTATTCACTTTATTTTTTGTGAGACAATAGTATTAAAATTCCTTGCATCTTTTTTTTTATTATTATCATCATCATAATCTTCTTTATATTACATTGGATTACATATAACTTTACAGTGTATTACATTGTTTTTTCAAAAGGGAATGCCATACATATCCGTCAGTACAGAGACATTAATCTCCCCACCTCAACATTCAATATCTTTTCTATGTTTTCCCCAATCATTATTTTTATTATTCTAATTATTTTTTAAAACAGTCAATTGCTATTTCTCATTTTGCTTGTAAAAATACTTTGCCCATCATGAAATACTTCTCAGACCAATCCAGTTGAGAATACTATACATGTCATCATCAACAGTTAATAAGCCCTATCTGTTTCTCACTAACATCCTGTCTCTCTATTGTTCACTTGCTATCTTTCTCTATCCTCTTCTCTTCACTTACCCCATTCCACACTGTCCTATTCTCATTAAGTACCTTCACTGTGTTTATGTCCTCCGAATTTTTGCTCTCTATTATAGAGTGCGGATAGTCGGTATATATTGAGTGGATACATACAATATCTTTCTTTCATAGCCTGGCTTACTTCACTCAGCAATAGATCCTCCATATCTGACCATTTTCTATCAAATTCCAGGGTCTTGTTATTTTTTATGGCTGAGTAGTATTCCATAGAGTATATATACCACACTTTTCCAATCCATTCATCAGTTTGTGGACATTTAGGTTGGTTCCATGTCTTGGCAATTGTGAATAATGCTGCAATAAACATGGATGTGCAAGCACTTTTCTGACTGAGCGTTCTCCTGTCTTTTGGGTAAATACCCAGAAGTGGGATTGCTGGATCAAATGGTAGTTCTATTTGTAGATCTTTGAGGAACCTCCATATTGTTCTCCACAGTGGTTGAACTAGTTTACATTCCCACCAACAGTGTAGGAGGGTTCCCTTTTCACCACATCCCCGCCAACACTTATCACTTTTTATATTCTTAATCTTTGCCATTCTGACAGGGGTTAGGTGGTATCTCATTGTGGTTTTTATCTGCATCTCCCTTATGATGAGGGATGTCGAGCATTTCCTCATATGCTTTTTGGCTGTTCGTATGTCTTCCTTAGAGAGACTTTTGTTCAGCTCACTTTCCCATCTTTTAATCGGGTTAATCATTTTTTTTCGCATAAGGCACTTGAGTTCCCTATGTATTCTCGTTATCAGTCCCTTGTCTGAGGCATATTTAACAAAAATATTTTCCCATTCTGAGGGTTGTCGGTTCACACTTGTTACTGTGTCCTTTGCTGTGCAGAAACTTCTTAGTCTAATATAGTCCCACTTGTCTATTTTAGGGATTATTGCCTGTGCTTTGGGAGTCTTATTTAAGAAGTCTTTGCCTACTCCAATGTCTCCCAGAGTTTCCCCAGCATTTTCCACAAGTAGTTTTATTGTCTGAGGTCTTAGGTTCAGATCTTTGATCCATTTTGAGTTGACTGTTGTTAATGGTGAAAGATGGGGGTTCAGTTTCATCTTTCTGCAGGTGGATACCCAGTTTTTCCAGCACCATTTACTAAAGAGGTTTTCCTTTTCCCAATGGATTGACTGATATCCTTTGTCAAAGATCAGTTGGCTATAAGCTTTGGGAGTTATTTCTGGGGTCTCTATTCTCTTCCATTGGTCCACATGTCTGTTTTTATGCCAATACCATGCTGTTTTGATGACCACAGCTTTATAGTATATCTTGGGATCAGGGAGTGATATGCCTCCTACTCCATTCTTCTTACGCAGGATTGCTTTTGCAATACGAGGTCTTTTATGGTTCCAGACAAATTCTATAATTGTCTTTTCTAGATCTCTGAAGAATATCTCTGGTATTTTGATTGGAATTGCATTAAACATGTAGATTAATTTGGGTAGAATTGCCATTTTGATTATGTTAATTCTACCAATCCAGGAGCATGGGATGTCCTTCCACTTTTTTATGTCACTTTCAATGTCTTTTTTAAGATTCTCGTAGTTTTCTTTATAAAGGTCTTTGACTTTCTTAGTTAGGTTTATCCCTAGATATCTTATACATCTTGTGGCTACGGTGAAAGGGATTCCTTTCTTCAGCTCTGCTTCATTCAACTTGTTGTTCATAAATAGAAATGCTATAGATTTTTGGATATTGATTTTGTATCCTGCCACCTTACTGTATTCACTTATTACTTCAAGCAGTTTTTTCATGGATACCTTTGGGTCTTCTAAGTATACCATCATGTCATCTGCAAATAAAGATATTTTCAACTCTTCTTTGCCTATTCGAATGCCTTTAATACTGTTCTCTTCTCTGATTGCAATAGCTAAGACTTCCAGTACTATATTAAAGAGCAGTGGAGAAAGTGGGCAGCCTTGCCTAGTACCTGTTTTCAGAGGAAAAGCTTTCAGCTTTTCCCCATTCAGTATAATATTAGCTGTAGGTTTTTCATAGATTGCTTTTATTGTGTTCAGAAATGACCCTTCTATACCAATCTTACTGAGAGTCTTAATCATAAAAGGATGTTGTATTTTATCAAACGCTTTCTCCGCATCAATTGAGATGATCATATGGTTTTTATCTTTCTTTCTGTTAATGTGGTGTATTACATTTATGGTCTTGCGTATATTGAACCACCCTTGCATCCCTGGTATAAAGCCTACCTGGTCGTGATGAATGATCTTTGTTATATGTTGTTGGATACGATTTGCGAGTATCTTGTCTCTGCAGTACTGTAGCTTAGGGATGGGCAGTAGTTGAACAGTAAAGTTCTCTTTGTAATGTTGATAATTATTATTATTTTACTTATTTATTTTAGGTTTTTTCCATAGGGCTTGTACACTCACCTGAGAGAGAGAAAAGGAAAGTGAGAAATCATTCCTCAGGGGGAATGCCCATGCTGCAATCCCTTCTCCTCCATTCTCTTCTCAGGACTTTGGGCTAGCACACACCTAGTGTGATTTTCAAGCTGTCAGTCAACCACTAGAATCAAGGTTAGCCATGTGGTAATTCAGTGCCTTAACAGCACACTGACCTACTGGTTGTAATATTATAGTCTTGGAGTTGGCAGCTTGCTTTCTCACTTTCTCTTTCTCTCTGTTAAAAATAAATAAATGAACTAAACTGTTCTTTTAAAATGTCTATGAAGTTTTTTTTTAAATAAATATTTATTTAATTATATTTGTTATTATATTTTAATTTGACTAAGGAGAGACAAAGAGAGAGACAGAGGAACAGTGAGAAAGCAAGCCACAAGTCCAGGATTAAAACCATAGTCAGCCATGGGAAAGTCCAGTGCCTTAATCACCAAGTCAGCTGTTGGCCCCTCTTTTTGTTTATGAAAGGCAACAAAATATAGCTGTCTCAAGGGAAAATATTTTTCTTCTTCTACAGCGAGTTCCATTTCAACATATTTATCTGTGTAATCTGTTTATATTATGTTTCCATAATATTTGTTTATTATTATGATATTATAGTTTTATAATATTTGTTACTGTTGGGTAATATTATTGATAGTTATCCCCATTGCCTTAATTCATAAATTGGTTGGTTAATTCTATAGATATATATATTTGACGTTTAGATAAATATTAGAATAATTTTGGTCCCTTTTACTTTGAAAATAAAACATTTTGGAATTTTGATGAGATACCATTAAATTTATAGATAAATTTTGGGAAATTGGTCATTTTGTAAAGATAAATTTTCCTCATCTATGTACATGTTATGTAATATCAAGTCTTTTCATATCCCTCAATACACTTTTATTTCCTCATATAATCTACATATTTCCTTTTAGAAACATTCAGAGGACCAGCAAGGTGGAGTGGTGATTAAGGTGGCAGGACCAGCATGACTGACAGTACAGTTCAAATTCCAGATCCAACGAATTGAGAAGCACAATAGGCACATGTGCATATGTATATGTTATTTCCTGAGAGGAATGGAAGAGGATGGACTGCTGTGGATCAGCCTTCCTTGGGGGGGTTGCCTTTCCACTTTTTTCTCTTCCTCTATGTTTCTCAGATGGGTGCAAATTTACCCTACAGCAAATTTTTTTTAAAAAAGACTATGTGTGAGATATCACATATGTGTCTTTTTTTTTATAACTTGTGTGTTTTACATGTTTTGCTAAATTGGGCCTATAAGATCTAAAATAAGGCACACACCTAGAAGCATTTCCTCTACACTTTCTCATTCAACTCTTCCTTATTGATCTCTTCTTGACACCTTCCCTTGGTTTCGGATGTTTGGGTAAATGCTACAGTGAACTCTTTCCATAGTACTAATATGTGTGTATTTGTTCAAGTTTCCACTTTTGGCATTGATTGGGTGTTATATTATGTGTCTTCAGAATCCTATTTCCCAGGACCAGCAGTTAGCATAATAGCTATGTTGCTGGACTCCCATGTAGTCGACCGCGGTTCGCGTCCTGGACCTGGTGGCTTAAAACTCACGCTGGGCGAGTGTGCGTGCGGGCCCAAGATCCTGAGAGGAGAATGGAGAAGAGATTTTGGCGTGGTCATCCCCTCTGGGGTCTGATTTCTCACTTTCTGTATCTCTGTCTCTCTCTGTCTGTCTGGCGAACGCATGTGCCCTATAGCAAAAACCTCTCCAAAAATAAAAATAAAAAAGAATTCTATTGCCCAAAATGTATGTAACTGACACTCCTATTTTGATTCTAAGAGTACAGTTGTTCCACATTTATTGATGCTACTTATTTTTTTTTATTTTATTTGGTCTTATTTTGTATTTCTGCATTTGCTAATGATGTTAAACATGTTTTATACATTTATTGAACATTTAGACATCTCCTTTGTGAAGTGTCTGTCCAAGTGTATTATCTCTTTTCCTTTGAAAAGGCTCAGTTTCTTTTCTAAATAAAGATGTTAATTATCTGCTTCAGAGGAAGAAACAGGAGGATCATCAGTTAACAAAACCCTGGTTTCTTTGTTGCTTTTTTTCGGTTTTGCTAAATGGATGAAAATATGGCATCCAAGTTTGATAAAACTGGCAGAAATGCTATAGCTTACAAAAAATATTTCAAGTAAATAACTCTGGCTGTTTTACTTAAGTCTTAAAATAGGTCTCTACCATGAACTGTTTGAGCATCTTTAAGATCAGGTAACTTGGAAAGGCCACCTTTCTCTTTCACAAGCTTCTGTTTCTTTCTTCTTTCTCACAGCCTAGGGTCACTCCATCACATGCAGGTGATGTAAATGCAGTACCAGACGAGCAGGCCTGCACACCCCCGCGATGTTGATGCTATTCCAACCCTCCATCCTCATCCACTGGAGTATAGATGCAGTACCTGCACTGGTGCAGCAGGTCAGCCAGAAGCCTTGGTGCAAAACATGTTGTTCAGACTGGTTGCCAGTCAGCCAGGGAGGCAGAAGGTCTTAACTTTTGAATTATGTAAATATTTGTGATCACTTTATTTTGTGTCTCTATTTTTATTTTTCTATAGGATTAAGATTTTTTTTAAGCTTTTTTCTTCCATGATAGAGACAGCACCCTCAAGAGTGTCTTGATGCCTTGATTCATTCTCACCTCTGCCAACTGTGGACCACAGCACATATATGCTCAGCATACTCAAGTAGGTCTCCACTCCATCTCTTGAGCCCCAAAATTTTTCCATGTACATACATTACCGTCAAGGTGTATTGTGTCTTACATTGTGCCACCATCTGTCCTCTCCATGGGAAATCCTTGTGGTGTTTTACTATTAAGATATTTTTAATGTTTTTTGTCTCTAGATTTTTGGTATAGGTCATGTGTGCTTGTTGAAGAGACACAGAAAGAGGGAAAATGAGAAATCATATCCAAAGGGGATGGCAGCCCTTTCTACAATCTCGTCAGTATTTGGGGCACAAGTAACTAGTGTGTTTTTCAAGTCATCAGGTTTGGAACTCAAACCACAGAATCAACTATGTGGGATCCTGCATTTTAACCACTCTGCAACCTATGTATCTTGCCTATCATGAATAGGGTTGCAATAAATATCGGGGTACAGATAACATTACAATATACTGATTTCCTTTCTTGTGGAATATGCCTTCTAGTGGCATAATTTGCTGGATTACATGGCAGTTACTTTGTTTACTCTTGAGGAAATGTTGTACAATTTTCCATAAGGACTGTACTAATTTACATTTCTACCAGTAGTATAACAGAGTTCTCTTTCTCCACATTCTCAGAAGATTTTATTTTTTTAAGGATGTCTATTTTAGGAAATTTATCTGGCCCCAAAGGTCTAGTCTGAGTTACTAATGAAAACGGAGTTGACTTGGATGAGCCTGGAAAATGGCCACGTTTGGAAAGAAATGTCAGGATAAAACCGACAGACAGGTAGCATTCAGTAAAGAGTGGTTAGAGGCTGCTGTGAGGGTGCAGATGTGAGGAACTGGGCAAACAAGAGAGAATTACAGAGAGAGAGGACTGTCAGTGCAGAGTCCCACGGCTGGAGCAGCTGTAGGATGGGAAAGTCAGGAAAAATAAAAAGACAGGATGCAATCAATATAAGAGATTGACATAGTAAAAAGATATCCAGTTACTGCTCACGGTAGCAATAAATTCAGAAAGGGAGCCAGTGCCCTCTTTGTGCAGAACACAAGCTAGCATGGCGGGAAGATGATTAGGCTAAGGAAATGGACAAAACCAGAAGTAGGACTCCGAGAACTAGGCAGCAAATAATGGGAAAACAAACAAACAAACAAAACTAGATCCTTAAAACACTAAAGAACCCTCTGGTGGCCCTTGAAACTTAAAATTTGTATCTGTTGTTTAAAAATGGTCAGGATTTATTATTTTTTAATAAAGCCTTGAATAAAAAATATTTATAGTTAAGACACAGAATGATGCTGTGTATGATAAATTGAAAGCTAACTAATATTTTAAAAAATATTTTAATTTATTTTATACATTCAATTACTTTACATCAGTTAGCTTGTAAAGTGAATTTTCCAACATGAATATATTTCACATAAGTCCACTTGGGGATACTATACACATTATCACCACAGATAATAATCCATTTCTGTCTCATAAATTTTATAAACTATGCTTTATATGAGAGCTATTCAATATTTAAATTTATTTGTTTCAACTCTTATAAACTGTCAGTAGTATATTACAATTTTCCTGACTTTTAAAGTATTTTGCATTGTATCTTGTTCATTTCCATTTCTTTTTTACCACTGGGGAATTTATAATGCTGGATAGTCACATGAAGTTGACTAGTTTAATTCTGCTTTTTCACTATTAAAATTGCTATGTGTTATAGTGTCTTTGTAGTGCCTTTTTTTTTAACCTTTTTGCCATAGGGCACATGTGCTTTCCAGAGAGAGACAGAGAGAAAGAAGGTGAGAAATTACCGCCTGAAGGAAATGGCCATGCTGTAATCCATTTTCCTCCATTTCCCTCTCAGAATTTTGGGCACATATGTACATGCACCAGGAGTGATTTTTTTCAAGCCACAAGGTCCAGGACTAAAGCTGTCCCAAATCTGGGACTGGAACTAGAACTTTTTTTTTTTGAGAGGTTTTTGCTATAGGGCACATGTGCTCGCCAGACAGACAGAGAGAGACATACAGACAGAAAGTGAGAAATCACCCCCCAGTGGGGATGGTCATGCTGCAATCCCTTCTCCTCCATTCTCCTCTCAGAATCTTGGGCATGCACGCACATGTGCCCAGCGTGAGTTTTAAGCCACCGGGTCCAGGACGCGAGCCACAGTCGACTATGTGGGAGTCCAGTGACATAGCCATTATGCTAACTGCTGGTTCCCTGGGACGGGAACTTCTGTCAGCCTTGTGAGATTCCAGTACCTTAACTATCATGCAACTTGATGGCCCTGTAACCTATTATTACTAGATATATTCTAGCCTCCACATATAAGTAACACCTATAATATCTGTGTATCTGGTTTTTCAGCTATAGAGGAAATAATTATAAAATTTGAAGAAAATCACAAAAGATACTGAATGGTCAAGGCAATCCTAAACAGACAAAGAAACATAACAAACAAAGCATATGCAACTGATTTCCTTTTTAAAAAGTTATTTTATTAACTTTATTTATTATTATTATTTTTAATTTGACTAGAGGAAGACAGAGAGAGAGAAAGAAAGTGTGAAAGCAAGTTGTCAGGTCTGGGACTCAAATTAAAGTCAACCACATGGAAGTCCAGCTCTCAATCATCATGCTACCTGCCAACACCTGGTTTTCAACAATGATGCGAAGAACATACACTGGCGAAGAATATTACTTCAATAAATGGTGCTGGAGATCATGGATATTAATGTGAGAAAGAACAGATTACAATCTTAAATGTAAAGCACAAAACTATAGAAGAGAAAATAGGGAAAATGCCTGAGGTATCGATTTGTCTGAGCATAGGTTTGTTGAAGAAGACCTGAAAATAAGAGGCAATAAAGCAGAAAGAAACAACTGATAGTATACCAAACTAAAATGTTTCTGAACAGCAAATAACCAACAAGGTGAAGGAGAGGATAAACTTATTTTCAAGCTATTCATCTAATGAAGGATTAATATTAAGAGTATATAAGAAGCTCAATAAACTCAACAGCAGTAAGAAAAAAAATAGCCCTGATTACAAAATTAAGTCAAGATATGAGCAAACATTTCTGAAGAAGACATACAATAGTCAAGTATGTGGAAAAATTCTCAATATCACTAATTGCCAACAAAACATAAATCAGAGCTAAAAAATAATAAATGTAAGGCAGGATGGTGATGACCTGATAAAACTTGACACACCACAAGGTTAACTCACAGAGTAGGTTTAGAATTCACCTCTGGAGACTCCCTAAGTGTGCTGGGCATACTTTTACCCATAAGCTCAGACTAGCTGAACCTGGGTTAGATAATGTGTAGAAGCACTAGTAAAAGTGTCTGTTTCTCTGTCTACAGATCTCTTTTTCTCACTTTACTTCTCTCTTTTACTCATGAGAAAAGTAAATTTGAAACAGTTTTTTTAAGGGGGATTACCATTGTTATAGTGTACTCAGTGAGAAAGAAGAGGACATCCAGACATAACCAAATTTATTGGAGTTTATCGATTAAACTGGCGGCGTATGGGGGGACTCATGTCTCTCAAAACCCCTCAGCCCAGAGTGAAAGGAGAAAGGGGCTTATATAGGCCAAAAATGCACAGATGTTTTACAAGGACAAAGGAACAAAGTAAAGGGGTTTCAGGAGAGAGAGGGGGTAGGGTTTTCTATCTTCAAAGCAAAAATTCAGTTACAGAAGCAAAGCAAGCAGGTTAATTAGTCTTGAGGGTAAGTTCTGATTACAATGAAATTTTAATGGCTTCTCTGGTTCCAGTTAAGGCTCTTGAGGCACGTGGGAGTGGGAATCTTTGGATTCTATCTGCACTCAGGGGAAGGGGAGAAGGAGGCATACTTTCTAAAATGAAATCACCATTTCAGAATGGAGTCACACTTGCTTCATTCCCCACTTCTCTTGGAGACACTCCTCTAAGATGGGGTCATGCCTGCTTCATCATATCGCACATGTACTCATAAAAGTGACAGAAACAGAAACTGAGATACTACCCCCAAGGTGGGGGGGAAGCATTGCCACAATCCTTTCTCTTTCATTTTCTTCTCAGGATTTTGGACACACACACACACACACAAACACACAAGCACTCCCAGTGTGATTTTCAAGGCATCAGTCCAGGACTCGAAACATGACCAGACATGTGGAGGTCAGCACCTTAAACATGATGCTACTTTCTGGCCTCTTTGAAACAATGTTTTTTGTTTGTTTGTTTGTTTTTAATTTAACAATGCTGTGCCAACGGGTGGTGTGCTGAAGGTGCTGGATCCCATAAGGTCAATTAAGTACTTAAAATCACTGACTGGATGGCTGAAAGTACATGCCAGGCATGTGTTCATGTGTACTCAAAATCCCAAAGAAAATGGAAGAGAAAGAGTTGTGCTTTCTCTTTCTCTCTTTTTTAAAAATATTTTATTTTAACTTACTTATTATTATCATTATTATTTTCCAGTTTAATCAGAGAGAGACAGAGAGAGAGAGAGAGGAAGTGAGAAAACAAGCCACCAGGATTGAGCCTTGACCTGTGGTCGGCCATGTGGGAGTCCAGCACCTTTAACCACCATGCCAGTTGCCGGCCCCTCTCTCTGTTTCTCTCTCTCCAGTGGCAAGTGCATATGCCCTGTAGCTAAAACTAAAACTAAAATAAATCCTGACTAACTATTCTGAGTCAATAGTTTCAAGTAGTGTATGTTGTCAAAGACTGCTCAGGAAGTTTCCTGAGGGCCCATTGAGCATGAAACAGTTCCTCCTCCTGCTATGGCTGTGATCAGTGTTTTGCTGATTGTTCCACTCAAAGATCAGCAAAGTATCAGATGTACTATGTCAAACATTAGCAACTTGTTTAAAAATTCTACATCCCCATATTGGCCACCTCAAGATGAAAACAGATAACTTCCTAAATAGTAACTGACTTTAATTGTCTAATATCAAGCATAAAAACCACAAGGAAATATAGAAATTCAAATACAAGTAAAATAAGCGTGTCATAAATTGTAAACAATAAACTATTTGTGGGACAAATGAATGGATGACAAATGGTCTACTATGTAAATTTTAGAATGAGGCAGACAAAAGTTGGAAGGCTGATTAAATTTCCCCTTTTTCTCCTGCTTCAGCTTTGTCTCCTTCGGTATCCAATGTCCACAATGTCAAATTGTGTCTCAGTAACTGCATTATTAGTGTGGTGTCTTTGTATGACTCTTCATTTAATGTATCGAGTTCAGCAACAGCTTCATCAAAAGTTGTCTTTCTAAGAGCAGGCTTCCTCTGGAGAGTTCAGACTCTCATAACAGAAAAGAGAAGTCAAGGGCCAGATCCAATCTGATAGGATGTATGGGTTGCATTTCATTTTTCCTCATTTCTGAAGTATCATGTTAGGGTTGTTTTGACTGATCCTCAATTCCTTTCTTATCATCTCCATCAGCAACCTCAGCCAAGTAATGGTAGTACTCACCTTTCACTTTGAAGTAGAAGACTTTACTTTCTGCTTGGGAAGCATGGTGGATCAAGAACTTTTCCAAAAGAG
>NW_006159451.1:38833-39737 GCF_000334495.1 Tupaia belangeri chinensis | reverse complement strand
CTTTTACAACCAAGACCTATACAGTGAGGACCACATGCATATTGGGATGCTGAGTTTATGAAGTGAAGTTAATGTCAGCATCAAGGAGCTGACTCTGGGTGCTCACTGCTCACAAGGGGATTATAGAAATGTGCTTGGTAGACAAGCCTTGGGTGTCCAAAGGCCACAACATTATATTAACCACAGGAGATAGCCACACCACAATCCCTTCTCCATTCTTCTCTCAGGGTTTTGGTCATGCACGCACTGGTGCCGGCATGATTTTAAGTTTCCAGGATCAGGACATTTTCCATGGTCAACCATTTGGATATCCAGTGCCTGAACCACAAAGTTAATATCTTTTAAAGCACAGTAAAGAAAACTTCATTTAAAGTCTCAAAATATATATGAGAATTGTGGCCATGAGATTTCACAGTAGTTAATGAATATTAGCTTCAACTCTGAATATAACAAGAACAAGCAAGAATTTATACCCAAAGAGCAAGATGAGAGTAATTGGATAGAAAATAACTAAATGGTAACATTACAGGTAACAGAGATGCTGGCCAAATGCAATTTCATATATTATGTACAAGTGTGCAGATAGGACTGGGAGAACTTTCAGAAGCCTGATTATACTTTTACAAAGCAGGGGCCAGCAAATTCATAGTGGTCAAGGCACTGTACTCCCATATGGTCATCATTCGAGTCCCAGGCCCAGTGGCTTGATAACCACTCTTTGTGCTCCAGTAATTGGTTTCAGTCTGATTTTAGCCCAGCCAACAGGGAATCTTAAAATTTTCTGAGACTAGAAATGGGGGCATAGTGAAAATTTACCAGATCACAGGAAGCAAAACCACAGTAACTAAAATATGCAGAGCTCATTTTCTAGGTACCTACAATGAGATCTAACTCCCAACTCAGC
>NW_006159451.1:37650-38695 GCF_000334495.1 Tupaia belangeri chinensis | reverse complement strand
GTGGCATGATCTTTTACATAACTGCTTTGGTCTCACTTTCTTTTTCTCTCCCTTTCCCTCTCTGTTTCACTGTGGCAAATGCATACACACTATAGCAATAAAACATAAAAACAACATCAACAAAAGTGGAGTTCTGATTGTATAAGATCTTTGGTTTAGCATGCCTAATTAACTAATCAAGGTAGCAGCAGATAGTGTAGCAGTTATGTCACTGGACTTCTATATGAAGTGGTCTTGGGAAGTCCCAGAGACCTGGACAGTTGCACAATAGTGCAGGTAACAGGCTTAATCGCCATGGTAGTTGCTGTGGGGTGATGATTAAGATGGGATGTGTAGAGGTCAACAGGTGGTATGGTGGTTGAGGTGTGGGATTCTCCTACAGTTTCAGTCATGAGCCTGGAGGTTTGCTTTCTCACTTTCCCATGCTCTCTCTCTTGCTCCCTGGTGA
Organism: Tupaia belangeri chinensis; assembly: GCF_000334495.1. Lineage (NCBI taxonomy): Eukaryota > Metazoa > Chordata > Mammalia > Scandentia > Tupaiidae > Tupaia > Tupaia belangeri. The sequence continues at coordinate 38,247 of NW_006159451.1, read as the reverse complement.
ATTAAAATGATGTGATGAATTATAATGATGATGATGATGATGATGATGATGATGATGATGATGATGATGATAAATAAAATGAAATAAATAATTCTTTTTTAAAAGGTATGGAATGTGTAGACAAGAAGATCATGATTGCTCTGGGCAACCTGTCTTCCTGGGTTCAGGCATGTCTGGGCTGTGAGATGACAGGTTCAGCTCAGATGACAGTGGCCTTACCTGAACAGGCTCTCTGAAATCCAGGCTCCACTAGAGCAAACAAATAACACTACACATGGTTGGGAGAGGCCTGGCACTCGCAGAAGAGGGCAGTTCCACAGTGTCACTAACACAAGGCAGCCCCAGCCTGTCTTTTCCTAAATGCCTGCTCTTTAATTTGCTTTCACACAGATGATCATTCCTCCTGATGAACCTTTGTCTAGTTCTCCCTGGTAAATTGTGGGGAGCCAAAGAAGAGACATGAGTAATGTGCAGTACGTGACCACCAGAATAAGACCAGGGTCTTTATTCTGACATGGCCTTGGGTGGCTGGATTGTTATGAGCAGAATGTATTGGGATTGTTTTGAACTGAATGTTCCAAAGTATTGTTATAACAA
>NW_006159451.1:36641-37346 GCF_000334495.1 Tupaia belangeri chinensis | reverse complement strand
CAGACTGGTCTCAGCCAGCTTTGTCCACTGTCTCTTAGTATGAATTGCTTTTAGCAGCCAACTGTGATTGCTCCTACAATTCTGCACAAAAACGAGGTGGCTTCTATTTTTTCTTTGGACTGTCTCCACCTGAAGTTTTCTTTTCATTTAATGGCTACACATTGTGACATTAAATTGAAGTCAGGTGATATCATAGTCCATTTTTGCACCATGAAGACCCTGTTCCTGGGAAATGAATGGACAGAAGTTTGCAGTACCAAAGGCTCATGACAGGGAGGGCTGTGGTGGCATGAGCTGTGGGGTGGGCTGTGATGTTCGATGTATTTGTGGTGACTGTGGTATCTGGAATGCCCATGGTCAAAAAGCAGCTGCACTAACTTCTCAGGGGCTCAGCCATCTCTTGCTTCTCCCTGTTCTGGCTGCATAGGGAGTGAATGTGATCTTTTTTTTTTTATTTTTATTAATTCACTTTACACTATCACAATACACAAATGAATTTTCCATCCAAAATACACTGTGCATTGTCTCAATCAAGTACATCCACATATATGTTCTCAGCAAATAATTTTCCAATTCTTATGTCCTACATACCTTGCCCTTTGTCTTGCCATCCCTGATTCCTCATCCCCCACCCTCTGCCATGTCCCACCCTCCCCCCCCTTTTTCCCTGGCATCCATGGTTGCCCTCCATACCTTCCTCCCCCC
>NW_006159451.1:27432-28958 GCF_000334495.1 Tupaia belangeri chinensis | reverse complement strand
ACTTTGGGATGTGGAATTTGCTAAGCAGGTTGCCAGAGTCAATGAACAGCTTATTCTGAATGGGTTTGAAGAGATGATCCAGTGGACAAAAGAAGGGAAGCTGTGGGAGTTCCCAATTACCAATGAAGCAGGTTTTGGTGACGATTGTTCAGAATTTCATGAACATGTATTTCTTTATAAATACCTAGAGGATTTTCCAAAACAAGAACCAATTTGTCACTTCATGGAGCAGGTGGCTTGTGGCCTTTCCAAAAAGCCGTATCTAAGTGTTAAATAGAAGGTTGAGCACATATTATTTTAATAAAAAAAAGGACATTCTAAAGAAAAGAGACATACAGTTCAATTGAAGACCATGGAAATTTTTATACCAAATTGCTGCAATGAAAATAAAATAATTTTGCTAGTTTTCCTATAAATAAAAAATAAAGAAATAAAATAATATTGTACAAATAGAATGAAATACAGTGAAATAAACAAAAAACAAAAACAAAACAGAAAACAAAGCCGGCCAGCAGGTGACTTAAAAGTGAAAGCACTGGAACCTACATAGGTAGCTCAGGTTGGAGTCCCAGACCCAGTGGTTTGAAAATCATGCTGGATGTGTGTGTAGATGCCCAAAACATCAAGAGGAGAATGGCAGAGAAAAGACTGCAGTGTAGCCATCACCCCCAAGGATTGATTTCTCATTCTCTTTCTCTGTCTCTCTCCATTAAGCACATACAGAAAAAGTCAATGTAAATTAAGAAGAAATTAATATGATACAGAAAAATAAAAATTCATGAAAATAAGACACACTAACTGAAATAAAATTTTTACATTATATGCAGAGGAAATAATAACAGGAGGAGGGATGAACAAAGTAATCAGAGAATAGGCTAATTGGAAAGTAGTACTAAGAAAATTGCCAACAAAACAGAAGAGAGTGAGGAAAGAGAAGCACAAAAGTACATTTAAAAATGGATGCTATTGGGGCTAGCAGGTGGTATGGTGGTTAAGGTGCTGGGCTCCCACATAGTTGACTGTGGTTCAAGTCCTGGACAGGATAGCATAAAAATTATGCTGGGCACATGTGTGTGTGCATGTATAAAGTACCAGGAGGAGAATAAAGGAGAAGGGATTGTGACATAGCATTCTCCCCTGGGAGGTGATTTCTCACTTTCCCTCTCACTGTCTTGCTCTCGTTGGTGAGTGCATTTGTCCTACAGTAAAACAAAACAACAACAACAAAAAACCAACCAACCAAACAAAAAAAACCCGTTATTTTGAGTAGTCACAACCACTAAACATTCCAAAAGGAAAACACACTGAATGGAAGAAACTATAAATGTGGAAAACTAGTGAGGGATAAATTTCCAAACCAGAGTCAGGTGTTTGCTTTCTTCTCACTTTTAAAATGTCCAGTGAGTTCTAAGCAAATATTTATAATAATAAAATAATCTCTTATTAAGTGTTCTGTGGTCAGTATGAAGACTAAAGGGGATTTTATTTTCTCACAGTAACCACAGAAATTAAACATATTACCTACA
>NW_006159451.1:22796-26839 GCF_000334495.1 Tupaia belangeri chinensis | reverse complement strand
TCTCCATAGTCCAAGTCAACAGTTTCTATTCCCTGAACATTTCCAACAGCCTCCATCCTGGTTTTCCTAATTCTATTTTTGTCTGTCCCCATAAATTGTCCTCACAATGGTTAGGCTAATCCAAAAAGTCAATTAGATTATACTTTTTTTCTACTAAAATCATTTGAAGGCTTCCTCACTTCTCTGAGGTAAAACCCAAGATATTCAATAAGATCATGTCTACCTTTCCAAAGCCCTTTTACATTCCTTTCCCTCTTTTACTATACTTCATGCTGATGGGCCTAACTTCCCTTCTATATTTGTACCTAAATTTTTCTGCTGTGGTCTTTGGATAAGATTTTCCATCATCCTCAAATACTGTTTCTCTCTCATAATCTGCTTTACTCTCACTCTTCCCATGTAAATCCTTCAGACTCCCCAGAATGTGGTTGGTGTTGTGACCGACTGTTTTTCTCTTTTATAGAAAGCTACAATTTTCTTTATAGACTTTAACATAGGTAGAGCTTCAGTGTATTCTGTATAGTTAAGATGATTGTCTCTTTTTTATTGGACTACAGCCATGTTTAAATTACTGTATTCACCAATAGGTATCCAGGTACTGAAACTATTCCTGAGGCAGTGAGTTGCTGAATAATTACTTGCTGAGAAAATAATTGAATAAAGATATGACTGCAAGTAAAACTCAAAATGTTAATACTAAAACAGCAACCACAGAAGATTGTATATTTAAAAGACACTCACAATATTTCCCACCCCAAAAACTCTTCTAGAACCTTGCCACATATACATCAAAAGTGTGTTGCAATGTTTCTGTGTATTTTATTTTAAGTGTGTTGTGGTTCCTCAAAACCATGACTGTGAAATCTCTGTCAAGCAGATTGTGCATCTTCCCTTTAGTGTCAGTCCCTGCACTTTACTTTGTCTGTTGGTAACATCACATTCTCCTGATTATTCTTCATGCCTGTGTGTATTCCAATGTGTACATTGGAAAGCTGGTATTTATTCTAGTGTCTGCACTCCGGCTTAGTTTGAAATGCTAGAAATACCCCAGTGCCTGGAGAGAGTAAGTGAGAGGTCCCTAGTGTTCACATTGTCACCAGCAACCACAGTCCTAGCTACAGAAGAGCCCTGATGTTCCTGATCATCCCAACGTAAGATATTTCTGATGCCCACAAAACTGCACTAATCTGAAGAAGGAACATGCATAGGGTCACTTCACCATCTGGGCCCCAGTCAGCTGCAGCGTGGTGCCACACTGAAAGCAGATCCACTGCCAAATAGACTATCCTGAGAAACAACAGTGCTTGTATATGTGCATCTCTGAGGTGCCATGAGAGCCCTGCACACTGAGACAGTGGCTGTAGCATATACACACAGTTAGACAAAGAGGTATGGTTAGGACATGTGTGCACACAGTAGCGAGTGTGAGAAGAAGCCTGTGGCCCCTACCACCACAGAAGGGCACACTTTCCTCCTTTGCAGGGCCTCTAAAACAAGTGTGTGCTCAGTAGGAACTTCAAAAGCCAACTACTGTGAGAAGTCACTACAGAAATAAATAAAAGGCATTTATATTAGGGAGGAATACATCAAGTTATCTTTATTTGTGGATGACATGACACAATTTTTAGGAAGTCACTAGGAATTGGCTACAGACTATTAGTATGAATAAACAAGTTTAGAAAAGTAACACAATGTAAGATAAATATACTAAAATAAACTATATTTTTAAATTATTTTAACATTGCCAAAATACATATTCTATAACTGAAGAGGAAAAGAAAAGGGAAAGTGAGAAAGCACCCCAAATGGGCCATAGTCATGTTGTAACCATTTACCCTCCACCTCTCCCTTCTTTTGAGATTTTTGGCTATGACTTCGTACACACCTCACATGTTTCTCAAGTCAGACACAGGCATTGAACTATTCAGTCTGCCATGTGGGATCTGGCTGCCTTAACTTCACAGACTTGGCTCCTTAGCTCAATTATTTACTTAGGAATAATTATAACAACAAAAGGATAAACTTGAAGACTGAAAACTGCAATACATCACCAAAGTTGGAAATAACTCATAACACCGAGTCTCCTTTCCATGTTTCTGAAAAATTTACCATCCTAGGAAGAAGATAGAGATTGTTTCTTGGTCTATTACAAGAGGTGAGCCCAAGGTGAGGTCTACACAAGCAAATGTATATTATGGTCTCCATTTTCTTCTTCTTCTTTTTTTTTTGTAGGCATTATTTACTTAATTTTTTTTATTACTACTTTTAAATTTGATCAGAGAGAGATGGAGAGAAAGAAAAAGTGAGAAAGCAAGCTTCCAGGTCCAGCACTAGACATGTTACACCCCTGTAGAAATCCATCCCATCACTTTAATCACCACATCACCTGTTGATCCTTATTGTCTCCACATTAAAACACAGAGAACTAAAGTCCACAAAGAGAGTAAACAACACCTATGTTTTAGAGGTGGGAATGTCAGGGATTGGCTCCCCCTGACATTTCCACCCCTTGCCAATCATCCTGTATTTAAATTATTCCTCCAAGAACATATCAATATGTGTTTAAGAGAGACCTGGTATCCAAAGATGGGAGGAAGGGAGGCCAGGAATTCAAAACTAGAAGGTGAGAGAGTACTGTGGTGATCAAGACTAACTTCTTTGTGTCTATAGAACAGAGTCACTGAAAGACACAGCATCAGAGATGATACAGAAATTTGAATATGGCAGGGCATATAACAGGAAAAACAAAAATCAGGGATATGTCTTGAACAAAATTGTGTCTCTTGCACCCCCCTCCATTCACCACTCCCAATCTTTACTCACTTTTTATACTATTCCCTAATTTCACTACTCTAGTCTAACATTAACCCTGATGAATCACGATGGTCATTTTGGGGCCAGCAGGTGGCCTGGTGGTTAAAGGCACTGTACTCCCACATGGCTGAGTGTAGCTGGAGCCCCAGACTTGGTGGCTTGCTTTTTCACTTTCCCTCTCTCTCGCTTTCTCTTTCTCTGGTCAAAATAATAATAATAATAATAATAATAATAATAAAAAATATAGTTAAAATCATTTTAAAAACGATGGTCAGTCCTCTGTTTGAAAAGAAACTCAATGATAGCAAAATGCATATGGAATTCCTCCTAGCCCGGTTTGTGGACAAAATCAAGGAAGAGTAGATAATTGAGGTACATCTCCCACACACAGACACACTCCAAATAAATTAAGATTTGTTAGATAAAACATGGGAGCTTTTGGTCAAGTAATTATTGGACACTTGAAGTGTAAATAGACTTGGAATATGAAATACACCTATCCTATTATTCTGCTGTCTTACCTTAAAAATACACTAGAACAATTTTCCAACTGTAATAACCATTAAACAATCAGCTTAGTGTGTGAGAATAAACATATTTTAATGACTGCAAGAGAATTACCATAGTAATTATTTGTTTCTTACTAACCTAAAACATATTATTTTTCATTCTTTTGATTGCATTACTAAAAAAGAGTCATTGGTGGTATAACAGGAATAACTATATCACAACAACAAAAGTGTTAAATTGCTTATTAATGTCATTGACTAAGTGACCCGCGTATGAATTTCCTCATTATCCCTGAAATGTCAAACCAGGATTTAACAAAGAACCAGGATCCTGTCTCTCGCTCATTTGGATAGAGACTGTTTATCTCCTTTCAGGTTCTGGTCTCCTGGTAAAAGAACTCTCCTCTGTGAAAACACAGGAACCTTCCCATTATTGCCTATTCCGGGATCGCAGCGCCTTGTGGGAAATGTAGTCTCTGCTCCAATGACGTCATCAGCACAGGCCGAGGAGGGCGGCTTTTTCAGATTCTCTCTCCGCCTGTGGCGCTCAGTTCCTTCCCCCTGGTCGCTGGGGAGAACCTGCCGCTCTGCTGACCGTGCTCTGCCGGAACATGCTCTCCATGACGGTGAGTCTGAGTGTGAAGGAGGAGGGTTGCGGGTTTTGAGGACCCTAGTAATGGAGAGGTGCCCCTCTTCCTTGGTGGGAGCAGAAACGTGGGG
>NW_006159451.1:17217-22661 GCF_000334495.1 Tupaia belangeri chinensis | reverse complement strand
GAAGGTGGGTGTGTGCATTCAGGTGTACAAAGGGGACTCCAGAAGCTCCAGAATGGGGTGATCCAGTCCAAGCTGGACATGGGGTCGGTTTGTTATATTTTGATCAGTGAGAAAGGAGAGGACACCCAGTCATAGCCAAGTTATAGGAGTTGTTATTACCAGTGACTGCGGGAACTCTCGTGTCTCTCAAAGACCCTGGAGCCCTGAATGTAGGGAGAAGGGTGCTGGTTAAAACAAAAAGCACATTTGCTTGATGTGGCGGGAACAGTAACCATTGATGAGGGGGCGGAAAATAAAGGGAGAGGGGATTACAATGGAAAGCGGTTACAGAAGCCAGGTCAAGGAGGTTAATAATTACTAAGGGCACTTTCCAGTCCCTTGCCTAAACACAATGGGATCTTAATGGTCTGCATGGCTTGGGGCAAGGAGCTTATCACTAAGGAAGTTCTCAAGGTAGGGGGTTTCAGGTTATTTAGTAAAGACAGCTGGAATGTTAATCACTCTTGTTTACACAAAAAGTTCTAAGCAAGTTTCCAATATAGAGTTCACAATGGAGGTTCTCCTGCTTCAGGTTGAGGAGCCAGGGCGTCAGTGGATCAGGAGTTCAGCTTCCAGTTCTGCTACAGGATCCTGATGAGAGAGGAGTAAGCTCTCTCTGGTTAGGTAGATAGGGTGAGGAGTCCACGGAATGGAGGGTAGGAGACAAATAGAGTCATTACAGTGAAGCCTTTAATAAAAATTACATTCACAACTCTCAGCAGAAATCAATTATTAGCTCTTCTTGTTTGGACAGAAAGCTGCTTGCTGCATGCTTAAGATAATGACAGCTGAAAGGAGCATTATCCTTATCATTGCCCCATTCCGAATGACAAGTACAGTGTCTCTTGGTCTGGAGAGCAGCAGAGGGAAGGACCTTGAACAATAAACCCTTCTTTCATATTTCAAAAAATTTATGAGCACTTGTTGACTGACTAGAAATAGACAAACTGGCCGTAGTCCTGAGCACAGTGTTCAACTCAAGGACAGTGATTAGTTTAAGACTCCTGGTGGCACAAAACTCTTGTGCTGGCATCGCTTTTTAAAAAGTATTTTTTTCTCCATCTCCTTAGACAAAAGTATTCTTCACATTTTTAAAAAAATTTTCTTGTCAGGGTCCATTCTGACACCCTGAGTATACCCATTTGCTTAGCTGGAAGCTTTGACTCTTTTCTAGTAAACTTTAATTATTATCCTCTCCTTTTGTCCACATTTATCATTCCATATGACCATCAGATAAGTACCTGCCCAGGTGATGGATCTGAACACCTAGAACTTCATAGCATGGATGCTACTCTGTATCTCATTAAGTATACCCATCTGTAGTACTAGCCTATTTCCTGTTCTAGTGAAATACCCCCAGTTTCCCAGTGAAATAACTGTGGAGTCTTTGTAGACAGAGTGTTCCTATGGCAGCTGTGTTTGTGGGGGGTCTTGGTGTCTTAAAGTGAATGAAACCTCTGGTTGCCTCCAGCATTTCTTTGACCTGCCTAGCACTCCTGGGTAAGTTACATTTTTCTTTTAAGATTTTTGCTATGGTGCACAAGTACTTGCCTGAGAGATATAGAGGTGGGCAGAGTAGGTTGGGAGAAAGGAGAAATCACCCCCCCCCCATGGCAGTGGTCATGCCAAAACCCCTTCTTCTCCATTTTCCTCTTGGGGTTTTGGGCACATGTGAACATAGTCTGGATGTAATTTTCAAAGCCACTGGATCTGGGAATCAAATTACAAAGTTGCATGTGGATCCAGCAGCCTTTCCTCAATGCCACTGGCTGGCCCACTCCTGGGTAACTTTAAAAACTTTTAGGGGCCATTGAGTGCTGTAGTGGTTAAGGTTTTAAACTCCCACTTGGCTGAAGGAAGAAGCAGCCTTTCCTTAAGTCCAAGATCTGGCAGTTTGAAAATCGCACTAGGTGAATGTGCCTTTGTGTCTAAAATTCCAGGAGGAGAAGGGAAGAGAAAGGACTGTGGTGTGGCCAACATCCTTGCTGGGTGTTTTCTCATCCCCTTCCCTCCTTTCTGCCACTCTCTAGAAGCGTAGTCTCCCTATGGCAAAAACCTAAAGGGGAAAAAGAGAATCTTATATGAGTTCAAATTCAGAATCCAGTGACAGTAATTTCTGTTAGGCAGTTTTAAGTCCTGATGAATGGTAGCATTTTATTTGGAATAAAATAAGTATTGGGAAGTTAGAAAATTATACTATACAAATAGGAATCTCACCTGAAAGAATACCCCTGTGGCCTGAATACTGTATTAGAACATCAGAGCAGTGGCAGAAGAGCCTGGGAAAGGAAAAAATAATCAGTTTACTTAAAGTAATTACTGATCTTTCTTCCTAGAATGGACAAAATTTGGATAATCCTACCTTCTCCTGAATGCTGGATGCTGCTCAGAGGTTTGGACCCACTTTTAGATAGGATACAGAGTTTGACTCAGATAGGCAAAGCCCTAACAATGTTATTTACTGGAGAAAGCTTAGAGTGTGGCCTGGTGTGAAGTTATAATCTGTCATCCTGAGTGTCTGTCTACAGTGCTCTCTAAATAGAATCCATTCTTTCAATTTGTTGTCATTGTTTCCTGTTTCTGAACTCACTTAAACTTGATCTGTCACCAAATTTGGCAACTAGAAAAAAGCGAATGCACCGTCTCTCTTGATAGGTTTTCCTAGTAATTCTGCCTTATAAGAAAAATGGAAATAAATTAGATTTGAGATGTGTCTTTCTCAGAGTCTGGTTATTTGTAGATGCTAGACATTCTGACATTTTGACTAGTGCTGTCTGTTTTCTTTACCAGATTTCAATCAAATGAACCATTTTTTTACTTTCAATTTTTTTTGTGTATTATTAACACAAACATGAGTTGCAATACCTTTACTATCCCTCAACAAATTTTGTGACTTATGTGGTTTCAAAGAGTTTTCCACTTAATAACAGCAATGTCTTATAAGATGATAAATTCTGTAGAAAATTTATAAGAGCTTTTATTTCTTCTGTTTTTTGAAGGTATTTTTGCTGTAGGACACACACACTCACCAGAAAGAATTCCCTCCATCCCCCACCCTTGGGGGACGGCCAATTCTGAAATCCTTTTTCCTCCTCTCACCTGTGATTTTGGGTGTACACACATTCACTCACTAACTCATGTGCGTGGTGTGGTTTTCCTGTCACTGGATCTGGGACTTGAACCACATACTCAGCCATGTGTGGGATCTACTACCTTAACCACAGTGCTTCCCACTGACCCATAAGAGCCTATTTTACATTATATAAAATAGGAAAATTAGACTATATGACACTTTTAGTTTAAACCAATTTTTAAAATGTAAATAAAATGTAATTCAGTACTCTTGTATATCCTTATGTTTTGTTTATTAATTAAAATTTTTTTTGTGTGTGTAGGAGTTTTTCCCTTAGTATACATATGCACGTCAGAGAGAGACTGAGACATGAGAAGGAAAGGAAGAAATCTCTCCATTGGGGTGGTGGTCACACCACAGTCCCTTCTCCTCTTTTCTCCTTCTGAGATCATGGGCATGTATGCACATATACACACTGTGAGTTTTAAGACACCATGCCTAGTACTTGGACTGTGGTCAGCCATGTGATAGTCCAATGACATAACTGCTAGGCCATCTGCTGCCTTTTTCTTTTTAAGTACAAAGACTTACAGGATGTAAAAATCTTAAAGGTTCATCTACTAATGTACACAATATTGCTCTGTAGGTTTTTCAAAAGTCTTACACAGGGCTGTAAATTTCTATTTATTGTATCAGACATGTATTTAAGATTTTATGATATTGTTAAAAAACATTGCTGGGGCTTAAATGTATTGTTTAGCATTTTCTGGGTAAGGAACAAATTAAGTATTGTAAAAACCAATTTATTTGCTCAAGGGTCCTTGGGTCTACACTTTGGTGTGAGTTCTGTTGGGTAGTTTCTATTCTGGTTGACTGGATGGCAAGTGAGGCTTTAATCATGTGGTGCCTCAAGAGAGTCTGATTTATTTCAGATGACTTCACTCTTATGCCTAGTGGTTTGTGCTTACTCTTGGTAAGGCCCATGTATCCACCAATTTTCCTCAGAATTTTTCAGTAATGACTCTGCCAAAAAGTGAAGCACTGTTGAGAGCAGATGGTGTGGTGGTTAAGGAACTGGATTCCAACATGGGCTAACTCTAACTCTGTTTGAGTCTTGGACCGTTCAGCTTGAAAATCATACTGGGCACATGTGTGTGCATGTACCCAAAATTCCAAGAGGAGAATAGAAGAGAAGGGATTGTGGTATGGGTATTCACCATTTCTCCCTTTCTTTCTCTGTCTCTCTCTCCAGTGAGCATATGCGACCTATGGCAAAAAGCTAAAAGCAATAAAGAAAGAATGGAAGCACTAGTGGGCAAAAACTTTCCAAACTGAGATTTCTATCGCATTTTCTTTTTGCGGTTTAATTTATTCTTGATACAGCATGCATGTCCACTCAAGATTGAAAGAGAGAAACACATACAGGGATTCATTACTGTGTTTCCCCAGCTCTCTAGCACATCAGGATCTTAGGCATGTGCACTTATTCATAGGCTTGATTTTAGACTGAGCTGGAGATCCAAAGTCATGGTTAACCATATGCCTTCCAAGACTGCTGTTACATTTGTTATTGACTCCAAGCTGGACCTGCATTATCTTTCTTTTTTCAGCTTTTGCTATAGGGTATGTGTGCTTGCTAAAGAGAGAGAGAGAGAAAGGAAGAAGGAAGGAAGGAAGGAAGGAGAGAGGGAGAAATCTCAAACCAGAAATAGGACCATGCCTAAGTGTCTAATTCATTCTCTTCTCAGGATTTTGGGCACACCTGAACATGTGGCTGGTCTGCTTTTCAAGGTGTTGGTTCTGGAACTTGAACCATGGTTGGCCATGTGGGATCCAGCTGCATTAACCCTTATACCATAGAGTGGCCTAATAATTTCTATTTCAGTATGACTTAATTTATGAATTTTGATTATATTATTGTCTCTTGACCTTTGTCTTTGATTGCTCTTTTATAATTTGATAATATTTGTTATTGTTAGTTACTCCAGTGCTTTAATTCAGAAATAGTCTAATTATATATTATATTTGACATTCTAGATAAATTTTAGAATGTTTGGTCTCTTTTTCCATGAAAAGAAAACTACTGGAATTTTGATGGAATATTTGTATCAGTGACAGAGATAACCCTTCATTTTGATGAATTTTGAAAAAGTGGTCATCTTTGTAAAGGTGAGTTTTTCTTCACGTCCATATATGTAACCACATTTTTCAGGTCTATAAATTTTTTTCTTATATATTCTACATATTTGTTTCTAAAAACTTGCATACATGTATATTATACAAATGTCATGTTCATATAACTTATGTTGTATTTTATACTATTTATTAAATT
>NW_006159451.1:16230-16927 GCF_000334495.1 Tupaia belangeri chinensis | reverse complement strand
AAATGTTTATTGATACTGTTTAGTTTTATTTATTTGATTTTGGTATTTTTCCATTTACTAAAGATGTTAAACATGTTTTACACATTTATTGAACATTTAGAAATCTAGTTAAAGTATTTGAACAAGTGTCTTTGTCTACTTTTTTTGGGGGGAGATCTCTTTTTTTTCCTCATTAAAAATGTTTAGTTGCAGGATCAGAATGTGGCATAGTGGCTAGGTGCTGGACTCCCACATGACTGACCATGATTTTCGTGGACCTGGTAGCTTGCTTTCTCTCTCTCTTTCCTCTTCTCTCTGTCTTCTCTCTCTCTTTGTCTCTCTCTGGTAAATATGTGTACACTGTAGCAATTTTTTTTTTAAAAAAGGGATAAACAAAATTGAATAAATAATTCTTAAAAATTATTTAGTTAGTACTTGGGAGGCAGGAGGATCATAAGCTAGCAAGGTCCTGTTTTTTAAAAAGTTTTTATTAAAAACAGAAGTATGTTTAATTACTCATATGGTAATTATTTTCTCATACTCTTGTCACTTCTTTTTACATTCTTTAAGTGTATCATTTGATGAATAGAATTTTTATTTTAATGTACAATTTATAAATTATTTAAAATATTGTTTTACATAACTCTTAAAAAGTATCTTTGGAAATTATTATGTAACATGGGCAGAAAAGGTACATCATAATTTTTTGCTACACAGA
>NW_006159451.1:14696-15699 GCF_000334495.1 Tupaia belangeri chinensis | reverse complement strand
TCTCTCTCTCTCTCTCTCTCTCTCTCTCTCTCTCTCTCTTTCTTTCTTTCTTTCTTTTATTAAGTTTTGCTATGGGGCACATCTGTTCACTAGAGACAACAAGAAGGGAGAGAGTGAGGCCAGCAGATGGCATGATAATTAAGGCACTAGTGTTAGATTAAGCTGATTTAAATTTTTCATTTCTTTAATTACTATTGAATTTGTAAATGTGTTTTTGTATTTATTTGTAATTCAACTGCCTCTTTAATATATGTGTTGAAATCTTTTATTTACTTATGTTATATTTAAATACTGCAGATCTTTACAGCACACAAAATGAATTTCCCCAGCATGAATACACTATACATTAGTCCAGTCCAACATACTACCGTAAACATTATCATCAATAGATACTTTTTTATTTTTGTGTTCCTAAAATGTATTGCTTTTTAAATTTTAATTTCTACCTTTCTGTTCCCCATTGCCCATCTTCTTCCCATGCTATCTCTAGTATCCACAGTTGCTCTCTATGCCTTTATACATTTCAATCTCTCAGTTTCTACCACAGAGTGCAAGCATTCAGTATCTAGGAAGTGGGACATCTCATGCCTCACTTGCATAGTCTGACTTGATTCACTTAACATTAAATCTTCAATGTTTGTCAATTTTCTATCAAATGCCAGGGTCTTATTTTTTTTATGGCTGAGTAGTATTTCATGTTTATATGTGTCACACTTTTTCAACACATTTATCTGTTCTTCCACCTTTAGGTTGATGCCATGTCTTAATAATTGTAAATAAGGCTGCAAAAACCACGGATGTGCAAATGTTTTTCCAACTCTGTGTATTTCTTTCCTTTGGGACAGATAACCAGAAATAGAATTGCCAAATGATGTGGTAGTTCTATTGTAGGTTTTTGAGGAACCTCCATATTGTTCTGCACAGTGCCTGAACTAATCTACTTTTCCACCAACAGTTTAGGAGAATTCCCTTTCCACTGCAGCCTCACCAGCACTAATCAGTT
>NW_006159451.1:14346-14554 GCF_000334495.1 Tupaia belangeri chinensis | reverse complement strand
TGTTTGTTCAGCTCACTGGCCTACATTTTAATTGGATTTTTTTTTTTTTTTACTTTTTTTTTGAGGGGAAAACTGCTGACACTCCCTATGCTAGTTATCAGTCCCTTATCTGAGGCTTAGTTTGTAAATATGTTCTCCATTCTGATGACTGTCTCTTTATTTTTATTATTGTGTCTTTTGCTGCATAGAAGCCTTTTCACCTGATGTA
>NW_006159451.1:7098-13830 GCF_000334495.1 Tupaia belangeri chinensis | reverse complement strand
TTTTTTTTCTAATTCTGTGAAGAACATCTCTGGTAATTTGATTAAGACTGCATTAAATATATAGATTAATTTTGGTAGAAGATATTTTTTGATTATATTAATCCTTCTAATCCATCCCCATCATGGGATGTCGTTCCAGATTTTGTATCATTTTCAATTTACCTTTTAGTTTTTCAATAATTTTTCTTGTAAAAGTCTTTTCATAGTTTTATTTCTAGGTATCTTATGCTTTTTGTGGCTATCATAAATGGGCTTGTTTTTTTCAGTTCTATAATACCTCAGTCTGTTCACAATTAGTACATAAAAATGCTATAGAATGTTGTATGTTGATTTTCTATCCTGCCACTTTACTGTATTTATTACTTTCAGAATTATTTTTGTGAATTCCTTTGGATTTCTATGTATATATCATGCCATCTATAAAAAGAGATAATTTTACTTTTTATCCTGTTTTAATTGCTTTTACTTTATTCTCTTGTATGACTGCATTGGCTAGGACTTGCAGCACTATACTGAAGAAGAAAGGAGAAAGTTGGCAGCCTTGCCTTGTTCCAGTATTTAGTGGAAAAACTTTCATTTACTGCCCACTCAGTATGGAAACTCTTATAAGGGTTTTTCACATACTGCTTTTATTGTATTGAGAAGAATTTCTTCTGTTCTGATTTTGGTTAGTCTTAATCATGAAGGGATGTTGTATTTTATCAGATGCTTTTTGTGTATCAGTTGACATGATCATATAATTTTTATCTTTTTTTCTGTTAATACAATGTATTACATTTTTTTGTTTTACATATGTTAAACCACCTTTGCTTCCATGGAATAAAGCCTACCTGGACATAATGCATAATTTTTAAATTTGTCATTGGATACAGTTTGCTAGTAACTTGTTGAGAATTTTTGTGTCTATATTCAACAGGCATATTGGTCTGTAGTTTTTTTGTTGTTGTTATGTACTTGTCTATTCAGGAATGAGGGTAATGGGAGCTTTATAGAATGCGTTTGGGAGAGTTTATTCCTTTTGGGTCTTTAGAAATAGTACACTGAGTTAGCTCTTTAAAAGTTCTGTAGAATTCAGAAGTGAAGTCATCGAGAACTGGGCTATTGTTTGTTGGGAGACTATTTATTACTGATTCTATCCCATTGTTTCTTATTGGTCTCATTAGGCTTTCCATGTCTTCTTGATTCAGTCTTGGTAAATTGTATGTGTCCAGAAATTTGTCCATTATTTTTATTTATTTATTTACTTACGCTTTGTTCATTTCATCCAGGTTTTCTTGTTCATTGGTGTATAGTCACTCATGGTATTTTTATTTTATAGACATCATAAATTTGTTTATTTTTAACACCCATCATGCTATGAATTCATAGGGAATAGATTCCAGTAGCTCAGGCTCCTTTCCATTGGTTTTCACAAAGTGTGCTTCTCTGGGCAGAGCAATTTGGTGCTTCTTTTTCTAGTCATTTTCCTTCACATGTTTTAGGAAGCTATCTCTGCTCTTAGAATGCCTAATGTGCTTAATACACTTGGCAAGAATCTTGCCCTTAACTTGTTTATTTACAACAATGCCAACAACATGCTGGGTAACATTGTAGACTGTTTCAGTTTTGCCACGGTAACATTTGTGGGCATTCTTTTTGAACAGTACTCATTACCTTGATGTCTACAATATCACCTTTCTTGTAGATAAGCATATATGTTGTTAAAGGAACCACTTCATGTTTTCTAAAAGGCCTAGAGAACATATATCGGGTGCCTCTCCTCTTTCTATTTGTGTTCATTATTTTGATTAATTATTGGAAGATGGCAGTTCTGGCCAAAAAGTACTCATAATAGTTTTTCATGATCTTTTATGTTAAGTCATCAGAAAAGTCATGACATATTTTTTCATGTTTTTGTATGCAAACGTGTGTTACGACTTTTCCGACAACCCAGTATTTCTGTTATGCTTGTTTTAATATTGCCTGTTTCGCTGTTAATTTGATTTACCTGGCTCCTTTTTCTGTTCTTGATTAATCTAGATAATGGTGTGTCAATATTTTTTATCTTCTTGATGAACCAATGTTGGTTTCATTTATTTTCTGCATAGTTTATTTCCTATTTTATTTATTTCTGCTTGAATCTTTGTTTCTTTTCTCTTGTTATTTTTTTGGATTTTCTTGTGATGGTATTTCCAGTTTTCTGAGGTGTGTCATAAGTTATTTATTTGTCCCCTTTTATTTTTTTCTAAAATAGTACTAATTACTATGAAATTAGTTCTTATGGCTGCTTTCACCATGTCCCATAGGGTATGAAAACTCGTGTGTTCATTATCATTAGTTTGAATACATTATATTTTTCAGTCTTAATTTCTTCAGTTGTTGTGACATCGTTAAGTAGCAGGTTACTTAGTTTTTATATGCTTGCGTATTTTCAAAGATTTTCTCTGAAGTTTATCTCAAGTTTGTTTTCATCGTGGTCAGAGAAGTTGCTGGATATAGTTTCTGTACCTTTTAATTGTTTTGTGTCCTATCATGTGGTCTGTCTTCAAAAATGTTCCATATGGGGTCTGAAAAATGTGCATTTTGTGGTTATTGGTTGGAAAGTTCTATAGGTGTCTGCTAAACTCATTCAATTTGTGGTATTGTTTAGATCTTGTGTCTCTTTGCTTATTTTTTCTCTAGATGATCTGTTCAAAGGAGACAGTGGGATGTTGAGATCCCCATTGATTAGCATATTGCTGTCCATCTCTCCCTTCAGATTTAGCAGGCTTTCTTTCACGTATTTGAGCACTCCAATGTTGAATGCATAGATATTTATAAGCACTGTATTTTCTTGATGAATAATACTTTTAATACTACACAGTGCCTTTTTAAAAAATGAATTAATTTCATTTATTATTATTATTATTTTTAATTTGGTATAGGGCACCTGTGCTCACTAGAGAGTGTTAAAGAGAGAGAGAAGTGAGAAAGCAAGCCACCAGGTCTGGGACTCAAACCATGGTCAGCCTTAAATACAGTGATGCCATTTTCTTTTATTTAATTTTATTTATTATTATTATTATTAATTTGGTATAGGGTACCTGTGCTCACTAGAGAGTATGAAAGAGAGGGAGAGAAGTGAGAAAGCAAGCCACCAGGTCTGGGACTCAAACCATGTTCAGCCTCGTAGGTAACCAGTACCTTAACTGCCATGCCACCTGCTGGCCTTCTAGTTTCCTTCTTTAACTGTCCTTATGGTTTTTGTCATAAAGTATATTTTGTCTGATATCAGTATCATGACTCCAGCCTTTTATAAATTTCCATTTGTATGAAATATCTTTTTCCAGTCCTCTACTTTCAGTCTATGTGTATCTTTATCTATGATGTGTGTTTATTGTAGGCAGCATATAGAGGGCTTCTTCTTGTTTTTTTTTTTTAATCTCTTGAGCCAATCTGTGTCTCTAATTAGAGCATTTAATCAACTAACATTCTACACAATTATTGATATTTACTGACTTATCACTGCCATTTTGTTAACCATCTTCCAGTTTGTTTTTCTCCTCTTATTTATGTCTTTTTAGTTTTCCTGATATAGTACACTCTTCAATATTTTGTGAACATCTGGTCTAGTGTTAGTACATTTTTTCAGGGTGTTTTTATTTTTTTGAATCTGAGAATGATATTTTTGTGTTCTAATTTGAAGGATAAGCTCACAGGGTTTAGTATTGGTTGAAATTGTCTTTCTTTTAGTGTTTTGAATATTTCTTCCTGTCCTATCCTTGTTTGAATTGTTTCAGTCGAGAGGTCTGCTGTTAGCCTAGTAGGATAACAATTTGTAAATAACTATAAGTTTCCCTCTTGCCATTTTAAGAACATTGTTTTCAATTTTGATCATTCTGGCTGTGTTGTATCATTGTGAGAATCTTCTAGGTTTATTCCATTTGGGGTCCTTTGTGTTTGTTGGGTCTGATGTCTGAATGTTTCTCTGGGTTTGGAAAGCTTTCTTCAAGTCTTACACGGGATAGGTTATTGATGCTATAGTGATATTCTTCACTTTTTGGAATACCAATTATTCAGATATTTGGGTGTTTAATGGTGTCTAGTATTTCTGGTCTGACATCATCATTTTGAGGAGTTATTTGTGAGAAACTCAGGGCTCGAAGGTAGACTGTCACAAAGAATTGAGCCAAGAGATGAGGAAAAGTTAAAAGGGGACTAAAGCTCTATTGGAGCAGAAGCAAAACTGTGCCAAAGCAGAACCCATTTATTCTAAATTAAATCAAATAAGTAGTGAGTTTAGCTATAGAGAACCTTATACAATATACATGAGGGACCAGCAGTTACTGTAATGGCTATGTCGCTGGACTCCCATGTAGTTGACCACGGTTCACGTCCTAGATCCGGTGGCTTGAAACTCACACCGGGTGTGTTTGCGTGCATGCCCAAATTCCCAAGTGGAGAATGGAGGAGAAGGGATTGTGGTGTGGCCATCTCTCCTGGGGTGTGATTTCTTGCTTTCTATCTCTCTGTCTCTCTCTGTCTTTCTGGCAAGCACATGTGCCATATAGCAAAAATCTCTCAAAAAAAAAATATATATACTTGAGTTTCTTTGTAGGCTGTATTCCTGGTAAAAGATTGATAGCTATCATTAACTTAGTAGTTAGACAGTATTTAGACTGTGGAATGTCACCAAACAATCTTGAGACTCAGCCCATGCCAGGAGCTATCTGGTTGGCTGTAGAGTCCCTTTGGCTTTCTGTCTAGGAATGGGGTTGCTTTCAACTCCCTTCTGCATTCTCTCCTTCTGGCTTAATTCTCAGGCATGGGCTGGTTTTTGTCCCCAACAGTTATTTTTTCATTCTGTTTGGTGGTTTTATTTAAATCAATGGCTTTGTCTTCCAGATCAGAGATTCTATCTTCTGCATGGTCTAATCTGCTATTAATACTTTCAAGGGAGGTATTTTTTATTTTCTGTGTTACAGTCTTTATCTCATGGAATTCTGTTTAATTCTCTTTTATGGTGTTTGTCCCTTTATGGAATTCTTTTCCAGGTCTTGGAATGATTTCCTCATCTGGAGATAGTTGTCTGTTTTCTCTTTCATCTCATTCAGTTTTGTCACTTTGAACATATTGTATTCTTTTTCTTACATTTCTGTGAGTTCTTTGGTACTCTTTTATTGAGGAGGACTTTTTTCTCTTCCCTTGAGGGAGAGAGATTTTTTCTTCATATTAATCCTGTAGTGTTAGTGGGGAAGATGAGCTCTGTTTCTCAGGTGTGTTTTTGGGAGATAGACTTTTCTGTCAATCTAAGAAGGGTAAATGATGTTGGTTTCCTCTCTCAGAATTTGTTGCACTTGGGATTGATTCAAATAAAGAAGGAAGTACAAGTCAGCTAACTAAAATCTCAAAGCAAACTAAGGCATGCAAAAAGCAGGAGCAAGAAGTCTGAGAGGCCTGGTCCTTCTGCACTCCCTGTCTCTCTGTTGCTGCCATTTAGTCCTGAACCATGGGGCATTAAGGTAGAGGGCAGTATGCCAGAGGGTTGAAAGCACACCAGCTTGAGCTAAAGGCAAGAAATCTGAAATGTGCGATCCATCTCTGCTGAATCTCAGTCTCTTATTGCCACTGGCTCCCTAACCATGGAGGCTTAAGGTGCAGGGTGAGGTGGGGGAAGGGTCAAAACCACAGCTGTGCAGGCAAAGGCAGCAGCAAGAAATCTGAGATGCATAGTTAATAGGCTCACTTTCTCTCTCTCTCTCTCTCTCTCTCTGCTACTACTTCCTAGCTCCTGCACCATGAGTGCTTACTATAGAAGTGCATTGGGGAGAGTGTCCAAAGCACTCCTGCTCAGGCAGAAGGCAAAAGCAAGAACTCTGAGATGCACTGTCTTTCAGTGTTCACTCTTACTTACTGCCCCTGACTCTTGCACTGTGTCAGTTATGGCAGAGGGGCCTGGGCAATGGCAAAGGTCAAAAGCACACTTATGCAGGCAGAAGGCAGCATCAAGAACACTGGGACATAAGGTCCTTCTGCACTCATGCTCTCTATTCGACTTGCTGTTCCTGACTCCTGCAAGGTGGGGACTTGAGAAAGTGTGGGCAGGAGGGGGTTATAAACCATACCCGTGTGAGCAAATTGCAACAGCAAGAAGTCTGAGATGCAAGGTACTTCTGCATTTACTCTCTCTTGCTATCACTGGCTCCTTCACATGGGGGCTATGGCAGAGGTGCTGGAGAGGAAGGTTCCAAAGTGAATCTCTACAGGGAAAAGGCAGCAACAAAAAGTCTGAAAGTCAGTGCTCACTCTCACTGTCTCACTGCCACTGGCTCCTTTTCCATGGGGGCTTATGGTGGAGGGCAGTGTGGTGGTAGTGGGGCATTTTAAAGCACATCTAGACTTGCCAAAGGTAGCAGCAAGAGGTCTGAGATAATTATCCTCCTGTGCTCACTCTCTCTCTGTCTTTCTCTCTTGCCAATGCTGATTTATGCACTTTAGGAACTTAAGGCAGAGGGGCATGGGATGTAGAGAGTCTAAAGCACCCCGGCATGGGCAAAAGGCAGAAGGAAGAAGCTCCACCCTCCTGTGCTCACTCTCTGTTGCCCCTGGTTCAGACCAGCATGGGGTCTTGTAGAGGATGAGCACGTGAGTGGTGAGAGGGTCCAAAGCACACCTGTGTGGACAAAAGGCAACAGCAAGGACTCTGAGATCACTCTATTCTGTCTCACTGCCATGGGCTTTTACATCATGGGGCTTATGGCAGAGGGGTGAGGT
>NW_006159451.1:720-6656 GCF_000334495.1 Tupaia belangeri chinensis | reverse complement strand
CAGGAAGAAGTCTGAGATGCCCAGTTCTGTGCTCACTCTGTCTCTGTCTTTCTACTGCTGGTTTTTGCTTTGTGGCACCTTATGGTGAAGGAGCGCTGTGTGGGGAGAGTTCAGAGAATATGTTCATGGGCAAAAGACAACAGCAAGAAGTCTGAGATGCCTGGTCCTTCTAGGCTCATTCTTAGTCACTCTAGGTGCTACTGGGTCCTGCATCCTGGGGGCTAAAGGTGGTGAAGGGCAGAGGGACAGGGTTCAAACCACATCTCCCTAAGCAAAAGGCAGCAAGAAGTGTAAGATATGCAGTCTTTTTGCATTCACTCTATCTCTCCCGGGCTACTGGCTTCTGTACTGAGTGTTTATGGTGGAAGGGCTCAAGGTGGGGCAGGGTCCAAAGTACACCTGTATGGGAAAAAGGCAGGAGCAAGAAGTTTAATATGCATATTATTACTGTGCTCATTCTCTTATTGCCTCAGGCTCCTGCAACCTGGGGCTCATGGCGGAGACAGGGTGGTGGGGGCGGTTCCAAAGCATATCTGCATTTTAAAAGGCAATAGCAAGAAATCTGAGATGCTTTGTACTTCTCTCTCTCTCTCTCTCTCTCTCTCTCTCTCTCTCCAGCTGGTTCCTGAACTGTGGGGGCTTAAGGCAGAGGGGAGCAGGGAGTAGGAGTCCAAAGAATACCTGTTCAGGCAAAAGCAACTGTAAGAAACTGGGATGAGCATTCCTTCTGAGCTCACTATCTTGCTACTGCTGGTTCCTGCAGGATGGCCGCTTATGGAGAAGGAATGCAGGAGGGAGGGTCCAAAGCACATGAGCATGTGCCACATGCAGCAGCAAGAAGTCTGAGATACTCAGTCCTGCTTTCTCTCTCTCTAACACTGGCTTCTGCACTATGGGAACTAAAGGCAAATGGGAGCATGGGCATGGGGATCCAAAGAGCACCTCTGCAGCCAAAAGTCAACAGCAAGAAGTATGGGATGTGCACTTCTGAGCTCACTTTCACTTCTGCTGCCTCCTGAAGTATGGGACATAATGTGGAGGGGTATAGGGGGAAAGGGGAAGTTCAGAGCACACCTGTGCCATCAAAGTCAGCAGCAAGATGTACTCCTGTTTACTCTCTCTCTCCTTAGTGCTGGTTCCTGTTCAGGGGTTAGCTTATAGTGGATGGGCTCCAGTGCTGGGGCTGGTGGGAGGAAAAGTCCCAGAGCACACATGCACCAGCAAAAGGCAGCAGCAAGAAATCTGACACATGCAATACTTCTGCTCATTCTTGGGTACTCTTTTGCTGCCAGTGGCTCCTGCAACATGGGGGCTTTTGGCAGAATGGTTTGTGGAGAGGAGGGTCCAAAGCATACCTGTGGCCATGGACACATATATGCTTGGCATAAGTTTTATGACACCAAATCAGGGACTTCAACCATGGTTGATTTCATGGGAGTCCAGTAATGTAAACATTATGTCATCTGCTGGTCCCCAGTGTTTTTGTTTGCTTTTTTTTTTCCTTAGAATTTTTAGTATAAAGTATGTGTGCTCACTGGGAAGACAGAGACAGAGAGACAGAAAATGTGAAATCACTCCCTATGGTGAATTTCCATGCCTTGATGCCTTCTTCTCCTTTTTTGATTTTGGATATGCACAAACAGGTTCCCGTTGTGAGTTTAAGTCACTGGGTTTGAGACTCGAACCTTGGTCAACAACACAAGAGTTCAGCAACCTAACCATTTCATCATCTGCTGGTCCCCATAGTAACGTTTTTACTAAGTTATTTTAACATATTACTAAGTCTTTCATTTCTATCAATGAATACATTTGTGATTGCTCAT
Organism: Tupaia belangeri chinensis; assembly: GCF_000334495.1. Classification (NCBI taxonomy): domain Eukaryota; kingdom Metazoa; phylum Chordata; class Mammalia; order Scandentia; family Tupaiidae; genus Tupaia; species Tupaia belangeri. Next base: position 4,833 of record NW_006159451.1, on the reverse strand, counting down.
TCAATAAGGTCTTTTTAGCCCATTCCCATGTGAGGGGAAACTTGGAATAAGCAACACCATTTCTCTGACCTACTTCATTCACCTTCTCTTTCAGCTATAATTTTAGAAACCTCTGTATTTGTCCAGGATTAAGAAAATGAATTCGTTTTCGGTAAGTTGTTTACTGATTTCCCCAAGTGTTTTACATTGTACTTAGGAATTTTATGAGGGTTTGTACACTAAAAAGGAATGAGTAAAATGAAATGAAATTCAGCATAAGAAACGCATAAAAATGCAAGATAAAATTGACAGGGTGAAATAGGCAGGTTATAAGACCTTAGAGCCCTGTGAGATAAGTACAAATTGGTCTCTAGCTTTCTTATATCATGGGAAAAACACATTTATTACATGGTTTGAATTGACTTTAAGGGGAGAGCATGCTAAATTCTCAAGGGATATGAATCATGAGATAGTCATTACTGGTCACATAGATGACATGGTACACAGTGTTTTATACCTAACCTGAAAATGCACACCCAGTGTTCTACAGTGATCACTGTTACTGATTGCTAAAACACAAACAAATCAGTAGCTTTTTCTGGAGTTGCTAATATAGCATGGCCCCAGACAGCTCTTAGAAATACCCACTTGAAACATATAAACCTGGAATGTGTGGCAGGAATTTACTACAGGTTCGTAACGAACTCTCCATATATTTCTCTCATCTAGAGTGTATGTGCTGATTATGCCAAAGACTGCCCAAAGTTGTATTTCCTGACCAATCTAATAATGCACTGCATAGCAGCATTTCAGTGATGTACTGTATGTATTAACGTGGTCTAAGAAGTTTATAATGAAGCCCCAAAATCTCTGTAATCTAGCATGGTTGTAGCTGTCATAACCTTGTAAAGTAATGCATTGCTCATGTTTGTGGTAATGCTGGTGTAAATAAACCTACTGTGCTGCTAGTTGCATGTAAGTACATGCATACAATTATTATCAGTAAATATGTACACTTATAAATATAAATAATTATGCATATATTTTCATTTTTGAATCCTCTTTGGTTTATAAGTAATCATTATATACCTTTGTGAAATAAAGTATTTTTTTAAATAATCGTTTTTATTTATCTATTTATTTGTTATCATTTTGAGCCACCTGGTCCAGGACTTGAATAATGGTCAGCGATGTGGGAATCCAAAATTTAGCCACTACTGCTGGATTATGGTTTTTATATTACAGTGTCATTGTCCATTCTGCTCTTTCTTTTCTTTGCTGTTCAGAAATATTTTATCTTATGTAATCAAGTTTTTGAATTTTTGGTGTTTTTTTTCCATGCCTCATAGGTCTTATTTAAGTAGTCTTTGCCTACTCCAACAGGTTGTTCTTATATATTTTCCTTAATAGATTTATATATTTCTCCATTATATTGAAGTCTTTAATCCACTGTGAGTTAAAAGTAACTGGTAGGAGATGATCTAGTTTTACTTGAATGTTAGTGGATATTGAGTTCTCCCAGAAGCATTTACTGGAAGCTTTTTTTTCCACAGGCTTGATCTATGGCCTTTGTCAAAAATCAGTTGGCTGTATGTTAAGTTTTTTCTTGTTTATTCTGTTCAATTGGACTGTCATATGTCTGTGTTTATGCCAGTACCATGCTGTTTTAGTGATTAAAGATTTACAATACATTTAGGAGTCAGGAAGTAAAATGCCTCTAACTTTATTCCATTTGTACACAATTGGTCTGATTGTATGGGTCTTTTGTGATTCTGCATAAATTTTATAATTATTTCTGTGTTGAATATTGCTGTTTTTTTGGTAAGAATTGGAATTATTTGTAGATCACTGTGGCGTAGTATAGGTATAACACCTATGTTGATTCTTCAAATTTATGAAAAGGACTGTCTTCCTGGTTTTAGCATATTTTTCAAGTAATTTGTTCAGCTTTTATAATTTTTTTCATAGAGGTCTTTCACTTTCTTGATGAGATTTCTTCCAAGTAGTTTTTGTGGTTATTTTGAATAGGATTGCCTTCTTCATTTTTTTCTCATTTATTCATGGTGTAGAAAAATGCTACAGATATTTTTAATTACCCAGGGGATTATGTACTTGCTAGAGAGAGTGATAGAGAGATGAAGATTCAGGAAGGTAGATAAAACACCCCAAAATGAAGTATATAATGCCATTATGGGCTATAAACCTACCTGGGAACTATCCTCTGTACTAAACTGACATAGCCAGGGTGCTCAGGGGATGCCGCAATCCCTTTCCTGCAATTCGCCTTCCCATCAGGATTTTGGACACATGCACACATACACACACTCAATGCATTTCCCAAGCCCACAGGGCCTTGGACTCAAACCACAGGTGATTATGTGGGATTTGGCTCCCTATACATAATATTTAAGCCCTGTGCTATGGGTATAGCCTACTGCAGATTTTTAAATGCTGTATTTGTATCCTGCAACTTTCCTGCATTTGTTTATTTCATCCAAAAGTTATTTGGTGGATTCTTTAGGTTTTTCTATATATTGGGTTGTAATAAAAGAAAAAGCATAGAAAAATGCATCATGGCTTTTCTGATGAACAGTTATATAATCAAATCAGCCACAAATAGGGACAAGTTAATTTTTTTCTTCTTCAATTTATATGCCTTTTATTTTGTTCTTTCATCTGACTGTATTAGTTAGTACTTCCAGTATATATTTTGAATGGAAAAGAAGGAAGTGCACATTTCTGTCTTGTTCTAGTTTCAAGTTGAAAACGTTTCCACTTTTTCCCATTGAATATTATGAACGTTTCCACTTTTTCCCATTCAATATTATGTTAGCTGCAAGAATGTCATATATGGCCTTTATTTGCATCGTGGCTTTTCTGATGAACCATTATATAATCAAGTCAGCCACAAATAGGGACAAGTTATTTTTTTCTTCAATTTATATGCCTTTTATTTTGTTCTTTCATCTGACTGTATTAGTACTTCCAGTATCTATGTTGAATGGAAAAGAAGGAAGTACACATCTCTGTCTTGTTCTAGTTTGAAGTTGAAAACGTTTCCACTTTTTTCCCATTCATTATTTTGTTAGCTGCAGGAATGTCACATATGGCCTTTATTTGGTTATGAAATGTATTTTCTATGCCTATTTTATTGACTCTTAGTCATAAAGGACTATTATATTTTATCAAATGCTTTTTATGCATCAATTAATATGCTCATAAGATTTTTGTCATTTTTTTCTCTTAATGTGATCTATTACATTTGTTGTTTTATACATATTGAATCACCCTTGTATTCCAGGAAAAAATCCTACCTTGTTGTAATGTATAATATTTTTAAAACGTTGTTGGATTGGTTTCAGTCATGAGATATGGCCCTATAGTATGCTTTCATAGACATGTGCTACTTTGGCGTTTCTTGAATCTTTTTGTACATTCATATTAGTCTCTGGTTTTATTTACTTTTAAGGCTGAAGAAATTGCTTGCTTTAATATAGATCTCCTGGTGATGAGTTATCTTAACTTCTTTTAAATTCCCAAATGTCTTTGTTTTATGTCATTTTTTTCTCCTTATGGAAATGCTCACTCAATAGAGACAGAGAGGAAGAAAGGAGAAAGCATCCCCCATCACCAGCTTCCAATAAGCCTTTTCTATTCTTCCTGGGTGGCATTATGTTTGAACCCTAATACATCATAGGAACTGATTTCTTTTACCCCTTCATACTGCTAGTGGGTAGGCTGAAGCTAGCATAGGAAGACTTAGCTTTTTTTCTTGTTGAGAGATTTTTGCTATAGGGCACGTGCACTCACCAGAAAGACAAGAGAGAGACAGAGAGATAGAAAGCAAGAAATCACCCCCAAGGAGGATGGCCACACCACAATTCCTTCTCCTCCATTCTCCTCTTGGGATCTTGGGCATGCACGCACATGCGCCCAGTGTGAGTTTAAGCCAATGGGTCCAGGACTTGGACCTAGCCGACTATGTGGGAGTCCAGCAACATTGCCATTACACCAACTGCTGGTCCCAGGAGCACTTAGCTTTTGATAACTCAGGCAGCCATTACTCCTCTAATTCTCAACACACATTCTGGAAAGTTCCTGAGTGCCCTTTTTATAAAATTTATTTTACTGCTA
>NW_006159451.1:0-579 GCF_000334495.1 Tupaia belangeri chinensis | reverse complement strand
ATATCTCAAAAGATTAATTTTTATTCTACACATTGGTTAACTGTCTAGATTCAAGTTCCAAATTCTATATCCCTTGCAGTGATGAGGAGCTGATTCTCCTTTTTTTTTTTCAGGTTCTGATAGCTGCTTTTTTACGTACCTCTGAGTTCTATATATGTGTATTTTAGTTGTTCAACAGCAATTTTGATGAGTTCTATATGCAAATGCTGAGGGTTATAGCCTTTGGCTCATAGCCTTTGGCTTCCTCTTTTCTAGGACTTATGAACTTCTCTTCAAATTTCTGGTTATTTGTTCAGCCCTGAACATTAGTTTTTGATAACCTGAGTCAGTAAAGGTGTAGTTTTTACTTTGATCTGTTTGCAACCTGGACAGTCCCCTGTGGTAAAATGCCAAAAATTTACAGAGTTTCTCCTTTAAGAATTCTCTAACTCTGCTTTCTGTCTTCTTTTAATTATTCTCCACTGCCTCAGATGGTTCTTTTCTTCATTTTTAAGTAACACACACACACACACACACACACACACACACGTCCAGAGACGATGTAGTGATACAACTCTTCAGGGTCTCCCAAGTCGTTTG
>NW_006159450.1:1198407-1200167 GCF_000334495.1 Tupaia belangeri chinensis | reverse complement strand
TTTTAAAAAATAAAAAAATAAAGTCTGTTCCCTGGTCCTCCACCGACAGGTGCAGGCGGGCATCCAGGGCTCAGCCCGGTGACGCTCCCCCCGACTCTGCTCACCAGCTGTCACTCCCTCCGGAGCCTGGTCACTTCCTGCCTGGAGCTCCGGGCGGGCAGTCGCTGCGTGTCTTAAATGCAGACCAACTTGCTTTGCCCACTCTTCTCACAAGCGAGCTGCTACGCTATGCATGTTGACATAAGCCCCAAATCTCACACGCATGGTAATGCCTTAGGACACGTGCGGGCGTGTATACGTGCATGTGTGCATGTGTTCAGGCGTGCATGCCCTGTTGTTTACACCCTGTGCGTGTCCTTAGGATGTGTGTGGGTGTGTACACATACCAGTGCGCATGTGTTTAGTCATGCATGCCCGTTGTGTATGCCCCAGGACGTGTGGATACAGGCACTGCACGCCCAGTAATGTGGGCTTCCACTCAGGCTGCAGAGACTTCACGTCAAGGTTGCATCGAGCCATAAAGCCGAGTTTGTGTGGGACACACACATAGGACCTACACGCACACATGCACGTGTACACATCCACACACGTCCTAAGGACACTTATAGGGTATATACTCGCACATGAACACATGTACACATCCACACACGTCCTGAGGGCATGCATAGGGTGTACACACGCACACATGCACATGTACACGTCCACACACGTCCTGAGGACATGAATAAGGTATACACACGCACATGCACGTGTACACATCCACACACGTCCTAAGGACACGTATAGGGTATATACACGCACATGAACACATGTACACATCCACACACATCCTGAGGGCATGCATAGGGCATACACACGCATACATGCACGTGTACACATCCACACACGTCCCTCTTGGCCGCGATCGGTGTGGACACACAAGGGGACACCGAGAAGGCCCTGGTACTCAGCCAGCGGCCGGTCCACTGAGGGGCCCTGATCCAGGGGAGCAGCCCGTTAGAATAGGCAGCTCGCGTCCGCCGCAAGCCAGGTCTCTGCCGAGAGCCCCAGGCGGCGTGCTCGGAGGGGGAAAAGCACACCCTCCTGAAGGACCAGCGCTAGGACGGGGTCTTTGTCACCAATCCGGAAACTGCGTTTTCAGAGCTGATGCTGTGGGCCGCAGAAGTCCGGTTTTCCCTGTGGAATGCCCCCCCACACCAAGCACACCCCTGTTCCTCTGGGACCGGCGGCCAGCCCCGGTGCTCTGCCTTCAGCCGGCGCGTTCCGTGCCAGACACTAGCGGACATGCCTGCCCGGGCAGATGTGCCCCAGGTGAGGACCTGTAGCGATGGCGTCTTCAGGAGGCCTGGGGCGGGGCCACTGCACCTCCCAAAGGCAGAGGGGCAGGCCAGGCTGACAGCGGGTGTAGGCGCCCCCAACTGCTGTTGCAGGTGCCCCAACGCCGAGACCATCCCTCCCCAGGCGGAAGGGTGGTCCTGGACATCACACACGCTGGGCCTCCACGGGCATTCCCAGGTCTGGTTCACGCCCCACATCCGTGTACCTCTGGGGGAGGAGTGTCCTGGAGCGCTGCCCCCAAGCCCTGCTGGGTCTCCTGGAGGGGCCGTGCGCCTAAAGAAAGCACGAGGCCCCCGGAGACCCGTCCCCCTGCACTCCCTGCACCCCACGCTCTCTCTCTCCTCCGTGGCTGGCCACTGGGCCGCCCTCACCTCCTCTCCACCCAGCCTGCCCCCCACCAGAGGGCACCCCCACCCCCCCCC
>NW_006159450.1:1192697-1198179 GCF_000334495.1 Tupaia belangeri chinensis | reverse complement strand
CCCGGGCCTGGCCCCTGGCCCCCCCCCCCCCCCCCCCCCCCCAGCCTGCCTCACACAGAGGGCTGCCCTCACCTCCTCTCCACCCAGCCTGCCCCACACAGAGGGCCGCCCTCACCTCCTCTCCACCCAGCCTGCCCCCACACAGAGGGTCACCCCTCACCTCCTCTCCCCCCAGCCTGCCTCCGAGCCTGGCATTGGGCCACGTCTGTGTCCAGGGAACCCGTCTAAGGGCCACTGGCTTTGGGCAGCAGCTTCAGAAATGCCAAGCTCAGGAGTTGGCCGGGCAGAGGGCCAGGTGGTCCTGCCTGCGTGGGGGCAGGTGTCCTCCCACGGTGTGACACCCAGCACGTGGCCAGCAATGAGTGATTTTTGTGGCTTGATCCCGTACCCTCCAACTTTGCTCGGTTTCTCACTGGCCTAGCAGTCATTTTACTGAGCCCCGGGATTTCCTACGTAGAGAAGGGCATCATCTGAAAACTGGGACTGCTCGCCGTCCTTCCCACCCGGACACATTCTGTGCGCCTCTGTGTGACTCCTGTCCTGGCCCGAGTCTCCTGTACAGGATTGACAGGGGTGCTGAGAACACGGGGACACGCCCGCTCCGGCGTGGGTGTGACCCTGGCAGCAGGCGCTTCCCCAGACGCTTGGTGGCGTTGGCACGCGAGCCTGGGCCCAGCTACCTTCCTAGCGAGCTTTCGAACCGCCCATTTAATAGATGCAAAGCTGTTCGCTTATCTGTTTCTTCTTGGGTTTCTGACTTTCCAGAGATATGTCCATTTATCTAAGTTTTTTTAAAGTTTACTGCCATAAAATCTATTCAAAATATTTCTGTTATCATATATAGCCACTCAGAGAGTCTGTGGTGAACAATTTTTCTCCTCTTCTATAGTGGAGATTTTTCTTTTCTTTCTTTCTTTTTTTTTTAAGAGAGAGAAAGATTTTTTTTTTCTGGAGAGATTTTCACTATAGGGCGCGTGTGCTCACCAGAAAGACAGAGAGACAGAGAGACAGAAAGCGAGAAATCACCCCCCAGGGGGGATGGCCACGCCGCAATCCCTTCTCCTCTATTCTTCTCTCGGGATCTTGGGCACGCACGCACACGCGCCCGGCGTGAGTTTAAGCCACCAGGTCCGGACTTCAACCGCGGTCGACTACGTGGGAGTCCAGCGACATAGACATTATGCTAACTGCTGGTCCCAGAGAGGAAGATTTTTACCATAGGGCTTGTGCACTTGCCCTAGTGAGACAGAGACAGAGAAACAAAAAGGGAGAAATCATCCCCCAGGAGGCATGGCCACACCGTAAATTATTCTCCTCCATTGTCCTCTCCAGATTTGGGGCACACACGCACATGCACCCAGCGTGAGTTTTAAGCTGCTGGGTACGGGACTCGAACTGTGGTCAACTACGTGGGTTACATCATGAGAGCTCAGTGGCGTGGCCACCATGCCATCTGCTGGTCCAAATAGTATGACTTCCCTCTCTGCTTTCTTTTTCCTTTTTCTTTAATTTTATTTGTAATTATTTATTTTTATTTGACAGAGAGAGAAGGTAAGAAAGCAAGCCACCAGGTCTGAGACTTGAACCGCGGTTGGCCGTGTAGGACTCCAGCACCTGAACCACCACGCCACCTGCCGGGCCTCTCCTTGCTGACCTGTCTAGCTTCAGCTGCGTCTATTTTACTTGTCCTTTCAGAGAGCAGCTCGGAACGTCACTGCTTTTCCTCTAGCCTTTCCTGCTGTTTCTGATTGATTTCCATTCGGACGCTCATTGTTTCACTTCATAAATGTTTAAGGTCATCGTGTTCTTCCGCTTGACACCTTCATCATTATAGAATAGCCTTTTTGTCCCTGAGCACAGCACTGCTCGGAAGCACGCTCTGTTTCTTGTTAACGCGGCTCTCTGGCCTTCTGCTAGCTAATGTTAGATACCTGTTTACGTACTTTCGTTTTAACCTACTTCTGTCTTTGTATTTAAAGTGAATTCCCAGAATTCAGCGAACGCTTTGGTCCTTCTTATCCAACTAGACGGCCTCTTCCCCTCGGTGTCTCTGCCGGCGGCGTCGGAGGGCTCGCTCTGCAGCCAGCTCGGAGCCCGCACCTCGCCGTCGGATGCATCTGCCCACAGGTGTTCACGCAGCATCCTGCTGCTGCTCCCAGCCCCTGTAACCCAGTGAGTTTTTTCTCTCGTTTTGGCTTGTTTGTTTTTGCTTGCTAAATACCATTCCGCAATAAAAGGAGCCAGGGCTCCTTGGAGGAAACGGTTTTCTTGTTGCTCTTTAATTTTTATTTTAATTTTTATTTTGATCCCTTACGTCTTCACAGTGTGCATCGCTTCTCCAGCATGGACAGCATGCCCGTCTTACCAACGCGTGGCTATGAACAGCAGCACCCGCGAGTAGCCTCATTCTCTGTCAATCAAACGCACTTTTTCTTCTTCCCCTGCTCCTCCCTCTCTCCGTCACCACCCCCAAGTCGTCCTTGTGCTGGGTTGGTGGTCAGATCGCAGCGCAGCGTGTGGCATGTACGCAAGCCACCTCCCTCAAGTAGCATTACAGCAACTCATGCGGGCCATCAGAGCCCTGCCACGCCCTCCCGTCCCTCGTCCCTCAGTTCCCTGCTCGGCCTCGGGCTACTCCTGTGAGGCACCACCCTTGCACAGGCTACGGCCCAGTTAAATTACTTTCATTTTTATGTCGCTTAAAACTATGAATTGCTGTTCAAAGAAATGTAAGTAATGCTAAGTCTCTTTGTATCTGCCATCCTCACTGCCACTTGCAGTGCTTTTTCTTTCTTTGTGTAGATTCAAACACCCACCTGATATCAGTCCAAGGAATTCCTTCAGCTTTTTTATTTTAACTTGCTAGAGGGTGTGTGCTCACCTGAGAGCAGGGGAGACAGGAAGAGGGTGCACTCCCCAGGGTACACTCACACTGCAGTCCCTCTCCACCCTCCACCCCGTTGGGAGTGTGGACGTGCACACGCACCTGCAAGTCCCACTGCGGCCGGGGTTTTCCCCACACGGTTGGCCATGGGGGTCCAGCTGCCATAACCACCAGGCTGTCGAGCCTCACTTTCATACGCACCTGCTGATGAGCAGTTCTTTTATCTTGGAGGTATCTAACGACGTCTGGCTTCGCCTTCCACGCTAAGAGGCACTGTTACCGGGTAAAGAATGCCGGACTGGCGGCTTGGCCCTGTCCTGCCTGCCGGAGTCTCCCGCCATCACTCTGCATGGGCGGACTCTCCGTGGTCCCCTCGCCACCCCCTGCACAATCCCACCCTGGCCGACGCTGGTGTCGACTTCGCGTTTCCTGTTCACGGGGCTGGTTAGCGTTCTTGGACCTGTCGGTCTGTGGCGTTCATAACATTTGGACACCTTTCAGCCATTATCTCCTCAGCTGATCACCCCCACTTCCTGCTTCTGCCTGGCCTGCTACCGCGGGCCGATGCCGTTCTGAGCTCCGAGCTCCCCAGTGCGCTGCTCTGCAGGGAGGTTGTGCACTCCGCCTGTGGTCACCGTGGCCTCCGCGCCCTATCAATGCTCCTGTGGATCCCTGAAGGGGCTCCTAGAGCGGGCCTCCCCGGCTCTCCCACGCGATGCAGGCCCACCCCTCCCAGCTCTGTCCCCTCACTGCGGGGTGTCCATCAGGCTTTCTGGGGCTCCCCTGCATGGTAGGCTGCTCCCGGCTGTAACGGAGTGAGGACTGGGGTATCAGGACAGACCCGCATCCTCACGTGGTTTGCCGCATGCTTTTTTTTTTTTTTTTTTTTTTTTGCCGTAGGGTGTGTGCACTGACCAGAGAGACAGGAGAGGGAAAGTGAGAAATCACTCCAGGGAGAGGGGCTTGTCCCCACCACAACCCTCCCCCTCCATTCTCCTCCTGGGATCTGTGGCATACATGCATGTGCCCAGCATGATTTTAAACAACCAGGTCCAGGACTTGAACCACAGTTGGCCATGTGGGAGTCCAGCACTTAACCACTATGCAACCTACCCGCTGGGCGTGTCACCTCCTCTTCTTACAAGGACACCAACTGTGTGGCATTAGGGCATGTCCTAGCGACCCCGAGTATGGCCACACCCTGAGGCCCCGAGAGAGAACATGCCCTTCGGCTCCGAGGGGTGACCCTGCCACAGTGCAGCCAGTGTTTGAGCTTGTCCCCCCAAGTTCTCGCACAGCCCTTGTGACGGGTCATGAGGCAAGCACGACCTGGTTATGGGGTGGAGGGGTCGGGTGTGGCACATCATGACTGCAGGGCCACCGTGACTGTGCTCCGGGGACGAGGTCTGAGACCGGACCCAGAGAGACGACGGGGCAGGCGGACCCCTCCACCCAGCCCTGCCCTCCTCGCCTTGAAGGCCTCTGGGCTTCCAGAAGCCAGAAGCTCAAGTTAGCAAACTCCTCCATCTTTCCGACTCAGCTGTCTGCATGTCTCCGTCCGCACTGCGGTGACGACCTGGGCCCCGGGGAGCCGGGCAGCTGCCGGGCAGCTCTGCCTCCGCCTCCCAGGAGCACTCCTTCCCCGCCTGGCGCCATCGTCCCGAATCCCACCCAGCGTCTAGCCAGTTCAGGCTAATCCCTGACCCTTCTCGACCATCTCATGGTCTAGAAAAATGCCGGAGTCGGCCTAACCAGGCTTTCTGCACAAGTTGCAGAGAGTGAAAACCGGGTGTTGGCGCCGGCAGTGCCAGCCCTGGGGTAGGTGGCGTCTGGAGCCACGGCCAAGGCCCTTCTCTTTACGTGACACAGTCCTTTCACTGGTGAACACGCACTGATTGGCTGTAGTGGTTCTTTTCTTGATGTGTCTTTTAGTTTGTAAAGAACTAACAACACGAGCTTTAAAGACACCGTGCCAAGTTGGTGAAATGTCTCACGCGTCAACGGGAACGCGCGCTTACCTCGCAGACGCTGCTCAGCACGGGGCGCGCCGCCTCGCTGCCCCGGCCTTGCTCACTTGTTTTGAGTGTTTGTCATAGGGTGCGTGTTTGTCACAAGGCGTCTGAACACAGAGACTGGGAGAGGGCAAGCGAGAAGTCCCTTAGGTGGAACAGCACGCCACAATCCCTTCACCTCCACTCTCCTCCTGGACTCTTGGGCCCATGTGCACACACGCCTGGTGTGATTTCAAGCACTGAGTCTGGGACTCAAACCATGGTTGGCCATGTAGGAGTCCAGCACCTTACCCACCCCACTACCCACTGGCCCCCGCTTTAAACTTGGTGAATAGCAACTTCCAGTTGCCGCTCGGATGACAGAATTGTCAAGTGTTCTGATCTTTTGTTTTGGTGTTTGTTTTATGTTTTTTTTTAAGTTAGTTTTTGTTTGCTTATTTTTGGTTTTGGTTGTTGTTCCTTTAACACTGAGGGTGCAGCCACACACACGCTGCAGAGAGAGGGCCTGGCCGCCCCTTCCTTCAGGTCACCATCCGCTCGGAATCCACACGCTCACTGGACCTGGATGTTTTTCGAGCTGCCCTAG
>NW_006159450.1:1190265-1192082 GCF_000334495.1 Tupaia belangeri chinensis | reverse complement strand
GGCGTCTGAACACAGAGACTGGGAGAGGGCAAGCGAGAAGTCCCTTAGGCGGAACAGCACGCCACAATCCCTTCACCTCCACTCTCCTCCTGGACTCTTGGGCCCATGTGCACACACGCCTGGTGTGATTTCAAGCACTGAGTCTGGGACTCAAACCATGGTTGGCCATGTAGGAGTCCAGCACCTTACCCACCCCACTACCCACTGGCCCCCGCTTTAAACTTGGTGAATAGCAACTTCCAGTTGCCGCTCGGATGACAGAATTGTCAAGTGTTCTGATCTTTTGTTTTGGTGTTTGTTTTATGTTTTTTTTTAAGTTAGTTTTTGTTTGCTTATTTTTGGTTTTGGTTGTTGTTCCTTTAACACTGAGGGTGCAGCCACACACACGCTGCAGAGAGAGGGCCTGGCCGCCCCTTCCTTCAGGTCACCATCCGCTCGGAATCCACACGCTCACTGGACCTGGATGTTTTTCGAGCTGCCATAGCTGGAACTCAAACCCTGGTCGGCCGCAGGCGTCCGGCTACTTCTGTGCAGACCTCACCCTCGTGGCTCCGTGTGGCCCTAATGCTGCGGGGACCATTGCATTTGCAAGCCACCATGGGCTTATAGCCACAGTGGGACACAGAAACCAGCTCCCTGCTGAGACAAGGACTCAACCGTGATTCACGCCTGGAGCGAGCTGTGCGGGCCAGTGCCACGGCTGGGAGCCTCCAGACCAGCCTTCGAAAGGGTGCATATCTCATCACCCGCAGGTGACCTCGGGGCTCAGATCGTGTCGGTGAGTAAGTCACCGCAGAGATGGGGTACGCAGTGATGGAGCCCCAGGCCTTGAGAGCCCCTGAGAGGACCCGCCACTCTCGGGTGTGATCCCTGCAGGGCTAGGCTCAGCATCGCCCAGCCAGAGCATGTCCCAGGGCCGCTGCCTGCAGAGCATGCTTGGACACCGACCCTGGTCACAGCCATCCCTAGGGCTTCATTTTGTTTTGCTTTTTGAGGACAAAAAAAAGGACATTTCTCTGAGAGTTCAAAGAAATGCTGAAGATTTGGTGCCAATGGGAAACCCCAGAGTCTGAATTGTGGCCGGTGACAGCCATCTGAGGGATGGACGGCTGACGGCCAGATGTCGTGCGTTCTGGCGAGGACACCGGCGTCCCCCACAAGGACGTGCAGGAGAGGCAGCCAGCATGGACCTCTCCACTGCACTGTCCCTGAGGCAGCTCGCAGTTCCAGCTAGTCCCCCCGAGAAGCACCGAGGCCACGACGCCATCGACACCCAGGTCTGCCTGGAGCGTCTGCTCCGCCGCTCCATGGAAGGCAGAGGTGTCACCACATCCAGCTCTGGCCACCCAGCCTGCACGCCCCACATCTGCCAGCACCGTGGCCATGCCCACAACACGGGCCTCGAAGACCCCGCAGTCTCACGTCAGTCCAAGACGGCACGCACACGCTCAGCTCGGACCTCGGGGAGAAGAGGAGCCACCAGGTGCCAGCCTGAGGAGCAGGGACGAGAGAAAAGACCGGCACGTCCCTGTCCCCGTGGTCCCCCCTACAGACCTGCCTCCGTGGTCCCCGCCTACAGACCTTCCCTGACAATGAGCGGAACCGCTGTGTGTGCGCTTACTGTCGGCACTCAGTTCTAGAATAAGAACCGCTGGTAATCAGCCTTCACAGGACTCCTGCCACTGACGCACAGGGCGGTAGAGACGCACAACATGGGGGCCTGGGCTGGAGGGACAGGCAGGTCCCCTTGGCTTTGACACGAGGTGAGGGCAGACCCAGCGTCACTGAGGAATGACAACATGAAGCGTATCGCCTTC
>NW_006159450.1:1184173-1190248 GCF_000334495.1 Tupaia belangeri chinensis | reverse complement strand
GCTGAAGGCCCTGACCGCAGAGAGGGAAAAGCGGGAGTCTCCACTTGGAAAGAAACCAGAAGTTGGTACCCGAAGACCTGAGGCCGGAATTGGCAAAGTCTCAGAAAGGCAACATGACGCTTACTGAGTGGGAGGTTTTGACGTATCAAATTGTCTTCGGTGTACGGTAAGATTATATGGAAAAGGAAGTGTAAGAAAGTTCAGTTCGGACCAGCAGATGGTGTAACTGTTACATTGCTGAACTCTCAGAGTTGACCACAGTTCGAGTCCCAGACCCAGCAGCTTAAAGCTCACACCAGGTGCGTGTGCATGTGTGTCCAAAAGCCTGAAAGGAGAAAGGAGGAGAAGGGATTGTGGCATGGCCATCCCCCCGGGGAGTGATTTCTCACTTTCTCTCTCTCTGTCTCTCTGACGAGCGTACGTGCCCTATAGCTAAAAAAAAAATTTCTCTCCAAAAAAAAAAAAGAAAAAGGAAGTTGTCAAAGGAAAGGCGGTGTTCAGGAGGTAACAGCTGTCGGTCTGCGCACAGCGGAAGCCCTGCAGGTCCTGGGGAGTGTGACAGCACACACAGTGCTTCCATGATCTTTCCCTCCTAGGCTAAGTATTGCCCAAGAGACTAGAGTTCAGTAACTTACGGTCCCTTCCATTTTAAGTCGCGATTCCACTAGTAAATTATTAGAATACAGATTGTTTTCTTTCAGGTACCAAAGTTGCATTAAATACACCAAATTAAATAGGCATCATCATCCTTAACAACGAAACAAAGATCCGAAATCTCGAGATGTCCCAATCGAGGGAGACCCAGCTGGTTCCGCGGCTTCCTTCCCTCTCGTCCGCTCTCACTTCCCTCGGGGGCTGGCGTGTGCTCCCTCAGCCTCCCCGGTGCTGGCAGTGAGCTCAGGGACTGCAGTCCCCTGCTGGCACGAGGTCTTGGTTTTGTGTTTGCCGTCCTTTTGGCAAACCCTGAAAGCCACGTCCAGGACCAAGAACCGGCGTGCTGGCGGGAGTGACTGGCGGGAAGAGGCGGAAGGGCTGTCTCAGCACAGAGGAAACAGCCCTCCATGGTGGCGGGGTGCGCGCCCTGTGTACGCCGCAGGAGCCGTGCCCTCCTTGCGAGAGGCCTCTTCCCGGGCTCCCAGGCAGTCCAGCCGGTCCCCAATATGCCATCAAGAGCCGTCCTTCCCCTAATTTCAGCAAAGATCAAGGTAAATATTAGCTACTTACAGCGTATGATAGTAATACCTGCTACTAAACGAGGCAGCTTCACCGGAAAGTTATCGAGGAGAACCTTATTAAAATGAGGGTTGGCAGAATTTGGGTTAAGAATAAGGTCTGATCATACTGAACTAGAAAAAATATCCTTGAATATAGTTTTATTTCCTATAATGCATTTCTGTGGAACATTATCTGCATTAGTGTTGAGATTCGAATAAAACATTTTTAAGGTCCTCTGCACCTGCTTTTTCCTTTATTAAGTCAAAGGTAGTTCACCAGGAGAGTACCCACGCTTTGCCTCTCTCAAATTCAGAACAATGTCTGATACATCGTTGGCAATAAATGAATAGTTTATAAATAACGAAATAATGCATGGAAGAAGACATTGGTCTCTTCAGAACACCATTTCATGGAGCCACTTGGTGGTGCAGTGCTGGTGCAACTGTACCCACGTGGGAAGGTCCTGGCTTCACTTCCCACGGCCTCTCTGTGTGTGCTGGGCACACATATGCCTGACCCAGGCTGGCTGCGCCTGGGGTGGGGCATGGCAGAAGGGCACTGTCGGGAGTCTCTGTGTGTCCATCATGGAAGAAATAAGTAAACTTTGAAGATAAATATTAAGTTTGGTGAGGTTAAATTTTTTTCTTTCTTTTATTTTTTTATTTTTTAAAATTTGCTCATTGTAAGGGACTAGCAGTTAGCGTAATGGCTATAATCATTGTAAGGGACCAGCAGTTAGCGTAATGGCTATGTCGCTGAACTCTCATGTAGTCGAACACAGTTTGCATCCCAGACCCGGTGGCTTAAACTCACACCGGGCGCATGTGCGTGCGTGCCCAAGATCCCGAGAGAAGAATGGAGGAGAAGGGATTGCGGTGTGACCATCCCCCCTGGGGGGTGATTTCTCGCTTTCTGTCTCTATGTCTCTCTCTGTCTGTCTGGCGAGCACACGTGCCCTATAGCAAAAACCTCTCTAAAAAAACAAAACAAAAAAAATACTGTACATATTTATAGCATACAAAATGAATTTTCCCAGCATGAATATATTGTATATTAGTCCATTCAAAGATATCACCATCCATGCCCAGTATCAACAGATAATTCTCCATTTTTGTGTTTGTTAAATATTTTGCTTTTTCTCCTCTTGATTTCTCTCCTTCCTGCCCATAAAGAAAAATGATCAAGCCCCTTTCCTCAAGCATATAGTCAGTAGAGGTCCCCGTGAGATGCATGCCCTGGGCGCTTATCTAGAAGTGGAATTACTGGCTTTTTTAATTTCATGCCTGGGCGCTGCCCAACTATTTTGCACAGTGGCTCCCCGTTCACACCCAACCACGATGTCTGAGGGTGCCAGTGGACCCTGCTGTGGTCATTGTTATGCTCGTTACTACTGCCGTGCTAATGAGCACACAGCGCTAGTCCACTGAGGCTTCCTGAGTTTTCCTGAGCAGCTTCTGGAGCATCTTCTCGTGTGATTACTGGCCATTTATAGAGCTTCTTTGGAGAAACGTCTTCTCAAGTTCTTTGTACGTTTTTAAAGTCAGTTTTATTGTCTTCTCGTTGGACTGTGTTTTGTATATATCCTGGGTACTAAGCCTTTATTACATACTTGACTTGAAAATATTTTCTCCCATTCTGCTGGCTGTGTTGTCATTTTCTTAATAGTTTCCTTTGAAACACACACTTTTTTTTTATTGGAGAGGTTTTTGTTATAGGGTACGTGCACTCACCAGAAAGACAGAGAGAGACAGAGAGACGATGAGAAATCACTCCCCAGGGGGGATGGCCACACCGCAATCCCTTCTTCTCCATTCTCCTCTCGGGATCTTGGGCATGCACACACAAGCGCCCGGTGTGAGTTTAAGCCACCATGTCCAGGACTCAAACCATGGTTGACTACATGGGAGTCCAGCAACATGGCCATTACTCCAACTGCTGGTCCTCCACATCTTTTATTTTTATAAAGTCCAAATTATTTCTGGTTTTGGCTGTGCTTTTAGTGTCAAATTTAAGAGACGATTGCCTAGTCCAGGGTAATGAAAATAGACGCTCACATCCTTCTTTATGAACAAATGTATGTATTTCTCCCACAGGCAAGAGAAAGAGAGAGAGAGAAAGCATCTCCAACAGAGTCTTGATGTCTCAGTCCACCCTCCGCCTTCAGCCAGGTCTGAGTCATGGGTAAGCATATGCCCAGCATCCTCAGGGGGATCTCTGGACTTGAACCAAGAACCTTCTCGTGTGGGGTGGCATTGCAGAGCTTTGTGTTTTACTTCTGCACTGTTAGGCCCCACACCTATTTTTCTAACAGTTTTATATTTATAACTCTTGCATTGAAGTCTTGGCCAATTTCATGTTAATTTTTATATGAGGTGAGATATGGGTCCATTCTTTTGCATACGTATATCCAATTGTCCAGCACCATTTATTTAAAGACCGTTTTCCCTCGTTGAATGGTCTTGACGCCCTTGTAAGAAATCAGCCCATTACAAACGCGTATGTTTATTTGTGGAAGCTTAATTCTATTTCCCTACTCTGTATGCCTGCCGTGTGTCATTACCACACTGTTTTGATTTCTGTAGTTTCGTAGTGAGTTTTGAAACTGGGTAAGGGTCACTGAAAGTGGTTTGTTTTCAAGATTGTTTTAGTCACTCAAGGTTCCTTTACAATTCTGTATTAATTCTAGGATCAGGTTTTTATTTCTGGAAAATCCCTATCACTGGGATTTTGACAGGAATTAATCCCTTACTTCAGGAATAATTGGCATCTGTACAGTATTAAGTCTTTAATCCATGAGCATAGGATATATTTTCATTTATTTAACACTTTTAAATTTTTTTCTTTTTATTCTTGATAGAACATGTGCATATTAGAGAGGCAGTGAGAGAGAGAAACGAGGAGATGAGCATCCTCCACTGGGTCTGACCATGCCGCGGCCCCTTTCCTCCAGCCCTCTCAGCCCTCAAATCTCGGGCACCTGCACCTGTGCCCAGCATGTTTCGGGCTCACTATGGCAGGGATTGGAGCCACAGTCACCATGCAGAATCTGGCTGCTTCTCTGCAGTAGTGCGTTACGTCTACACCATGGAACCAGACCTTGACTTAATTTCTTTCAGCAATGTTTGCAGTGGTTTTTAAATTGTTATTATTTTATTTCATTGTTTTACATACAATCACTATTTATCTTTTTTTTTTTTTTTTTTTTGGAGAGATTTTCACTATAGGGCGCGTGCGCTCGCCAGACAGACAGAGAGAGACATAGAGACAGAAAGCGAGAAATCACCCCCCAGCGGGGATGGTCACGCTGCAATCCCTTCTCCTCCATTCTCCTCTCGGGATCTTGGGCACGCACGCACACGTGCCCGGTGTGAGTTTTAAGCCACCGGGTCCGGGACGCGAACCGCGGTCGACTACGTGGGAGTCCAGCGACATAGCCATTACGCTAACTGCTGGTTCCCCCATACAATCACTATTTAGCTTTACAGCATACATTTTCCCAGTGTGAATACATTGTATGTTCAATGTATAAGCTTTGCATTAATTTGGTTGAACTTATGGCTAAGTATTTTATTTTATTTTATTTTATTTTATTTTATTTTATTTTATTTGGAGAGGTTTGTTTTTGTTGTTGTTGTTGTTTCTTTTTTTTTTCTATAAGGCGCGTGTGCTTGCCAGACAGACAGAGAGAGACAGAGAGATAGAAAGTGAGAAATCACCCCCCAGGAGGGATGGCCACGCCACAATCCCTTCTCCTCCATTCTCCTCTCGGGATCTTGGGCACGCATGCACACGCGCCCGGCATGAGTTTTAAGCCACCGGGTCTGGGACTCGAACTACGGTTGACTACATGGGAGTCCAGCGACATAGCCATTACGCTAACTGCTGGTCTCAGTATTTTATTTTTGATGCCATTGTAAATAGAATTGCTTTTATAATATCTTTTTTGGGTCATTTGTTGCTAATGAAAGAAATACAGCTGATTTTTCAAAGTTGACTTTCTATCCTTTAACTGTGATGAAATCATTTACTGGCACCATGAGGGTTTGCTCTCCTTGTTAATTCTTTAGGTGTTTCTAAACCTGAGACTGTGTCAGCTGGGAGTATAGAGAGTTCTAGTTCTTTCTTTGTAATCAAGATACTATTTCTTTTTCTAGTCTAACTGCCCTGGCAAGATCTTTCAATATGGCGTGGGAAAAAGCATTGAGAGTAGACACTTTCATCTCGCCCCTGATCTTAGAAGTGAAGTTTTCCATTTTCACCGTCAACTGTGATATTAGCTATGGGTTTTTTGCATGTGGCTTGTGTTATGTTGTGGTACTGATGGAGAATAAGTAACTTTGATTTTAAGTCTCTGGCAAATACTAGTCTACTCTTAAAAAATATACTTTTCTTTCTTTCCTTTTTTTTACATTTAATCACTGTACAGCTTTACAACGTACAAAATGAATTTTCCCAGCATTAATACACTGCATATTTGTCTAGCAAAAGATATCAGCATACACATTATCATCAACAGATGATTTTCTATTTGTGTGTTTTGCATCCTCCCCCCATTACCTCACTCCCACCCTCACTCCTCCCACACTGTCTCTGGTATCCACAGTTGATCTCCACACTTTTATACCTCCTAATCTTTCAGTTTCTGTCAGAGTGCAGACATTCAGTATATATTAAGTGGGGACATACAATGCTTGTCTTTAATAATCTGGTATGCTTTGCTTAGCAGTATATCTTCCGTATTCATCAACTTTCTACTACTGGATGCCAGGATCCTATTGTTTTTGTATGGCCAAGTAGTATTCTCTTTTTTTTTTTTTTTTTTTGGGGGGGGTTTTTTCTAGGGGGGGGGGCGTCCCCACA
>NW_006159450.1:1180217-1183355 GCF_000334495.1 Tupaia belangeri chinensis | reverse complement strand
TTTTTTGGAGAGGTTTTTGCTATAGGGTGCGTGTGCTCGCCAGACAGACAGAGAGAGACATAGAGACAGAAAGCGAGAAATCACCCCCCAGGAGGGATGGTCACACTGCAATCCCTTTTCCTCCATTCTCCTCCCGGGATCTTGGGCATGCACACACACGCGCCTGGCATGAGTTCTAAGCCACCAGGTCCGGGAGGCGAACCGCGGTCAACTACGTGGGGGTCCAGCGACATAGCCATTACGCTAACTGCTGGTTCCCTGGCCAAGTAGTACTCTATAGGTGTATACGTGCTGCACTTTTTATAATCATTTCATCTGTTCTTAAACATTTGGGTTGAAAAAATGTACATTATTTTAAAAGATTCAACATGGCATTGACTGTGGGGAAAATCCTGTGCCACAGTGCTACAGGACACTCTGTGCTTGACCACAATGATGCGCCACTTTATGGACCTCCCAGACAGATGAGGGCTAAGGAGAAATAGCAGGATCCAAAAAATATGCATCGGTTTTGTCGTGTAGATTATTTCAGGAAGCAAGATAGCTTTGAGTCTTACCAATCCCTATCCTCAAATGCTGAGCAGACAACGCACTCATGCATGATACTGGTCATGTTCTGAGAATTTTCTTAGGAGAGTGATGCATAGGGCATGAGCAGTTTCCGGAGGAAGAACACCTTTCCTCCCTGCACTCACTCGGCACGTACCTGCCCTTGGTAGCCCAGCACCCAGACACGTACTGGCACGACGCAACGTGAGGGCAACAGCAGAGGGCACAGCAACCTCGGTTTTGTACTAGCTTTCGAGGGGCAGGAAAGGCATCTTGGAGGAAGAACCAGAAACGAGGGTAAGGCGCTGAGGGGCTGAGAACACGTGAAGAGCAGGGGACTGGGAAGCCAAGGATGTGCACTCAGACCACGAAAGGGAAGGAGTAAGACTTAACTAATGACCACGCCGAGTGTGACCAACGGATGGGGCTGAGATAGCAGCTCCACTTTGCAGATAAGAAACTGAAAAGCAGAGGACAAGCCCAAGGCCATCGGCCCCAGTTCCCGCTGCATCTTCAACAGGTAACTGCACCTTCACTCACGTGGGAGCCCTCGTTCAGAACGTGGCCATCGCAGTGATGACAACTGAGCCGAGCAGGATCCAGACAGGACACCTGGTCTCTTTGTCATCCTGTCACCTGGCAAGGAGAGAGGAGGCAGAACAGCCTTGCCCTCCCTCCAAGTCACCACCCCGCCAAGTGCCAGCAGCGCTCTCAGGTTTACCGTGGGGATGGTGGCTGACGGTGCGGCTGAGGCCCCGGAGGGCTGTGTGTGCCGACTCGTTTCTTTTGTCTTATCTTGGCTCCAGCTCAACCCATGACTCACATCATACCTCTCCCTTCCTCTGGGCCCCTGGGCTAGACTGTGTCTTCAAAGTTAGGAGACACTGACTCGTGGACTGGAAAGTTCTTTTTCTTCCAGGTTCCTAAAGGATTGTATAGAGAGGCAGAAGTCGATCTGAAGAGCGTATTCCTAGAGCACCCTCTGGTGACAAACGTGCCACCAGATACCTACAGATGAGGTACAATGACACCTTCGGAAAGTGAGCTGGCGTCCAAGCACCCGGGATGGAGACGTCACAGCAGACACGCTCACACGGAGACCCGGCCCTCTGTCTTACCTGCCCACAGCTTTACTGTATGAGCCACAGCCTGACACCCTGATAAGCCTGCTCCATGACTTCTTTAGTCTTTGCCAATGGAGTTTACGCTTCCACACCCTCTGTACTGGTAAGCATGAGTTAACTGTTCTGACAGACAGAAAACAGTGGTTTAGCCCCACAAAACCTTATTCATCCCTCTGATCGAAGAGCAGCATCGGAGTGGCGGAGCGAGGGTCTCTGCTCCACACGCTCATCCAGGGCCCTCGGGTGTGCCATGGAGCAGAAATGGAAGTAAAGATGCTTCCGTGGGCCCAGACCAGAAGTTGCACCCATCTCCTGCCTGCAGACCTCGTCACACTGCAGACAAGGGCAGGAGACCCTGAGCTGCGACCTGGCTGTGTGTCCAGAGCAGAGCACAGCCCATGGGCGAGCGTCGGCGTGTCCCACTAACATGCCCTATCGTAGCCTGAGGCGGTCTCCCGGAGGCGCCCTAATCCAAACCCGAGCTAGCCCAATTGCCCGTGAACACACAAAACCCTAGAAACGGGCCCCTCCATCGGCCCGGCCTCCCTATGAAGAGATGCTGACGGGGGAGACGAGGGCTGAGGGCAGGAGCACTCAGAGGGATTCATCCTGGGCTCTGTCACAGGACCTAGGTGCCGTCCCTGTCCCACGTGCCAGAGCGCAAGCCTCCCTGCCGTCTCCCAGGAGCTGTGAGGGTCAGAGCTTCAAAGCCAGCGTGGCACGCACACCCTCCGCACACGTACCCAGAGCGCGGCTTCTACGAGGCCACAAAGCTGTGACATTCTCTGGGGAAAGCCCTCGTGGGAAAGGAGTGCAGGCGCCAGGCTGCCCGACGGCGCTGACGGGCTCTGCTCGACTGTAAGCGGTTCGAGAGCAGCACCACGCCACACAGGCGCCTGCACAGAGTCCTCTGCAGGAGCTGCAGGGACCGTTAATATTTAATGGCCAGAGAGGCGCGTGCTCCCAGGGTGATCCCGGAGTCCATTAAGTCGCTTTGCCTCCCTGCGTTTACTGGGGTATGTCAGGTCTCATCCATCTCTTCCAGCAGGGCTGGCTGTCTCCGAGGCTGCGGAACCGCTCCTTGGTCCACCTCACACAATCTGACCATTGTTGTACTCAGCGATGCAGACGGCCACACCCTGCCGTGCCTCAGTTCTCAGTGCCATCTAGGACTGGGACCTGCGACTTTGTTTCTCCTTCATTTTATGGCTGTTTTCTTAAAACGTAAGGACATAGTTCTAAAAGGATGAACTCAATAAAAGTTTTAAGTTGAGAAACAATTTTTTGTCCTTTCAATTGGTTGTCTAAAATATGTTAGATGTGATTTCCCTAAATGTCTGCATGGACTTAAAAGTTCATGAAAGGGCGTTTTTGGCAAATACTGTGTTGAGAGAAAGAAGCTGTAACCAGCAGAGATGCACAGTTAAGGTTGTCTAGAGATCCCTGTCCACAACAGGGACCACCG
>NW_006159450.1:1169697-1180194 GCF_000334495.1 Tupaia belangeri chinensis | reverse complement strand
GGTGAACTGAACTCTTTCAGTGACTGTCCAGTGTCCTGAGAGTGGAGCTTGTGAGGGGACCAACGTTTTAGTCGCTCTCTTTCCAGAGTTCCCTGGAGAGAGCATGAATTGAATTGCAAACCTGATTTTCTTTTTTCTTCTCTTTTCTTTTTTTTTTTTTTTTTTTGGAGAGGTTTTCACTATAGGGCGCGTGCACTTGCCAGACAGACAGAGACATAAAGACAGAAAGCGAGAAATCACCCCCAAGGGGGGATGGTTACGCTGCAATCCCTTCTCCTCCATTCTCCTCTCGGGATCTTGGGCACGCACACACACGCACCCGGCATGAGTTTTTAAGCCACCGGGTCTGGGAAACAAACCGCGATCGACTACGTGGGAGTCCAGCAACATAGCCATTACGCTAACTGCTTTCAACAGATACTACCTGGGCATGATGCGCCCCTTCCCCGAGTGCCAGTGTAGACCCGCCTTCTCTGGCCAGGCAGACAGGTGTTCAAGTCACAACGAAACCACTCCTCCCTCCTCTGCCCCTCCTCGCCTCCTCTGCTGGTTCTTTAATTGCTCTGCTTGTGCCAAGCCACTTTGGAAATCTACCTCCACGCTGGGCCGTCCCAGGTGAGGTGTTAATGAACTGGCTTGCATGGAGTCTGGGATGAGTCACCAGGGCCTGGGGCACAGGAATGCTGGAAGATAAGGGCTCCCTGTTGCCTTCAGTGCTAGGGAGAGGCCAAGAGTGGTTCTCCCTCAGATGCTAGGGAGCAGCCAAGAGTGGCTCTACCTCAGAAGGACGGGCAGGAGGGGGATGCAGACGCTGGTGGGGAGGCGTGGGCTGCACCCGCTGGCAGAGCCGGCCTCTGGGAGCAGGCGTGGCATCAGATCACACGTATCTGGGTGTGAGCCATTGGCCTGGGCCAGAGAGCCGAGACCGCAGTGCCCGGGAAGTTGCGGCTGTGTCCACGCAGCGGTCGGCTCATGGCTGCTTTCCAACCACTGGACCTGGGCTCGTTGCAGAGCTGTGCCTGCTGGCTGGACGGCCGTACCTCGTTCCCAAGGCAACTCAGGGTGACACATGCAGGGGGTGGGGTCATCTAAAACAGACACACGTCGGCCCGTGAAGACACTGAGAGAGGAAGAACGTTTTGGGTCAGCTGTTGAGAGGTATATAAACAGCGTGACTTCATTCTTAAAATCCTGTTTTCCCGGGGGCGGAAGGGCCGCTTATGTCATCTCGAGGGCACGAGGCGCAGTGCCCTGCTCACCACTGCCCGTGCTGAGGGAAGTTACCAGGAGAGAAAGCAGAGGGACGAAAGAGAAAAGGAGGCACCAGAGGCTCGGGGGGGCTCGGCCCTCTGAGTAAGCAGCCCTGACCCACGCTTCCTCCCTGGCTTCAGTCACCCTCGGCGTGGGACCATGAGACGCTCCGGGAGAGAGGACAGCCACGTGCGCTCGGTGTCCCTCTCCTGTACTAGGCCCTGCTGCAACCTCACCGCGCCTGGTTCATAGCTTAAACTGCCGTCGGTGGCCGCGCGGAGGGAGAGCACAGCAAACACAGGGGTGGCACTTTCTGTGGTCCCAGGCGTCCGCTGGGGTCTGGGAGGTCTTCCCTGCAGATGGGGCAGGGGTCACCACCCTCCTTCTGTGGTCAGAAAGCCTGGAGGGGAGTTTTCGGGCGGCCGCTCCGTGGCACTGTGGCCACGCATATGAGCCACTGTCCCTCCCCCGTCATCCCGCCGTCATGGTCATTCCTTCTCCATCCCTAAAGTCGGAACCAAGTTCTGTCTCCCAAGGAGCTGTTCGGTGCGGCCAGGGCCGCTTCAAGGACTGCGACCCATGAGATGGGACAGCCCTGCGCTCGGGCACCCTCGCACCCGCCCTGAGCTCTGGTCCGACAGCCCTGCGCTCGGGCACCCTCGCACCCGCCCTGAGCTCCGGTCCGACCGACCTGCGCTCGGGCACCCTCGCACCTGCACACCCTCACACTGGGCTCTACCCCTGCCGTCTTGGGGCTCTAAATTTCTCAGCAAGGAACGCACATTTTCCGGTTTCACTGGGCCCCACTTGCTGCCTCGCCAGGCCTGTATCAGGCTGACCCCCTCTCAGCAGGTCCACGACACCTCCACAGGGTGGCGACCCACCCAGTCCCGGAGCCCCAGCAGCAAGACCGAGACGGAGACTGGTCCCTGCTCATCACTGAGCGACGCTGGCAGAGAAGCCGGCACAGTGACCCCACGACCCCATCCCTATCTGGGTCCTGGATCACCTCAGCGTCATCTGAACACCCTACGGTCTCAGTCGGATGCTGCTTGTAGTCTGTTAGAGTAAATACAGGATTTGGGGACAAGGCAGAGAGCCCTGCACGCGCTGTCCACGGCGTCTGGGCGCATAGATGCAGGGCCGTCAGTAATGGCTTCAGGTGCCCTTTCATGTCCACGTCGCGAATTTTGTCTAGACTTTTCATCCAGTGGACATTGCCACATTGTCTTTGATCTCTCTCTAGAGGACAAGCAGTTTTTTTTATTTAAGCAGCCAAGGTCCTCTAGCCCAAGAGGCAGGAACTTAATAAAGTTGACTTTTTGGTTTTGGGGTTTTTTGGGGGGAGAGGTTTTTGCTATAGGGCACGTGTGCTTGCCAGAAACCTCCATTCTCCTCTCGGGATCTTGGGCACATATCCACACGCGCCCGGCCTGAGTTAAGCCACCAGGTCCGGGACTCGAACCATGGTCGACTACGTGGGAGTCCAGCGACATAGCCATTAAGCTAACTGCTGGTCCCAGTAAGATTGCCTTTGATTTACCCGAAGGACTGAGCCCGAGCACGGCAGCCAGCGTCCCCTCTGCACTCAGCAAGAGCAGAATGTTGGCACTGGCGTCGCGGGGCTGCTAGCCATGAGCACAGGGGCCCACGGGAGGCCGCAGGCTGCCCTCCTGTGAAGCCCTGCCATGATCCAGGCAGGGCAAATGGCTCCTAAGTCACGTCTTCCAGATGTTTCCCGTGGGCTTAAGAACCGCCTGGCTTACAGACCGCACCACGGCTCGTGGCACCACCTCCAGGACTGCCATGACCAAGGAAGGGCGGGCGTGAGCCTGAGGAACTAGGACTCACTGTTCCAGAATCTTCCTCTCACTTACGGCACAGCTCAGCAGGACCAAGGCCATCTGGGCCTGGAGAGTCGGGTTTTAACCTGAGCTCAGCAGCCGCTGCTGTGGGACTGCACACTCCCCCACGTCCTGTGTCCTCCAGACCAGCTGTCCAGACAGACACAGGGCAAGCCATGTGGAAGCCACGCACATGCTACGAGCACTGCCAGAGCCCCACCGCGCAGCGAGAAGGGGCAGGCGACGGTGACCACGACAGCCTGTCCCGCTGGCCCCGCAGTCAGGACCGCCGTCTCCACGCTGGCCAATGGCAAGCCGTGGTCCTGTAGCCCGGTCACCAAGCAACTGGCCCACCGCGAGGGCTCACAAATGTCCCATGTGTGTCGTGGTGCCACCAGGTGTGTGTCTCTCAGTTGACACGTGGCCCCACGCCATGTGCATGGAAAGCACACAGCAGGTAAGTGTACCGGGAGCGGCAGGGTGCATGTAACAAAGCCAGAGTGGCCGGCTCCGTGACCGGGCTCCGCCGGGGGCGCACGCAGGGGCAATGCGCAGCGGAGAACGCAGTGCACAGGCCGCTGCTGACAGGGGCCTCCCCGCTGGAGCCCAGGCCGCGCGTCTGCAGTCACTAAGCCAGGAGGGCTGCCTTCCTTCCCTGGACGAAGCCCTGGTCCCGGAGTGGACCGTGCGCGGGCGGCTCAGTGGGGGTAGGGGGAGGGGAGGCCGAGTTGCCCTGGGGGGTCTAATGTCTAGTATAAAAGCTGACATTTACATGACCTGAAAAACTCATTTTATGGATTTATTCCCTTCGATCGTTTTTCTTTGATTTTATTGAACTTTCAAGGGTAAAGGAGCATTAGCGTGTGAGGAGCCGAGCCTGGGCACTGGGTCTTCAGGGGGCGAGCGTCACGTCGTGGGTGCTGAGGGACCCACAGTCCATGCTGCCCTCCCCCTGGAGGCATGATGGACACCTGGCGTGCGAAGAACACGTGACAAGGGAGGTGTACGGTCTGGCTGGGGAAGGGCAGCGGGGCAGCCTGCAGGGGAACTGGGACTACAGAGGTCAGAGGAGCCCACCCAGGTCCCCAGAGGCAAGCACGGGACGAGGTGCTGTGCAGGGGACGTGCTGAGCCCCGCTCTCAGGAAAGGGGTGAGGGCCAGGTGGGGCGTGGTGTGCTCAGCAGGGAGGGGGCCTGGCTGTGATTAGCTCCACCAGACCCTGGAGGCGGGAGCAGCTGCCCCCCAGAGCTGAGTCAGACCCCCTGGGGCTCGTTAAACACGGACCCAGACCGCTGGGCCTCACCCCGGAGCTCTGAGCTCGGATCCAGCAGGTCAGTGGGACCCGAGGGTCTGCGTCTCTAGCACAGTCTCAGGGCCGGCCCGTCCGTCCTGAGGACACGGTTCTACCTAGAGGCAGAGCACGTGCAGCGAGCGGCCCTGCTGGTGTCAAGGCCATGGCTGAGCGGCTGAGCCCGCGTGTCCTGGGCCGGGTGCGCAGGGGCCCAAACCCTGTCCAGGCAGCGCCCACTGGCCTGGCAGAATCTGTGGCTCCCACCGGACGTGGGCAACTGCACAGCTGTCAGGATACTCCTAGCCCAGGGACGGTGTGGCAGCCAGGCAGGCCTGGACAGGCCACCTCCTCTGCCGCCGGGCCACCTCAGTGCAGGCAGCCAAAGGCATGTCCAATGCAGCCAGGCAGGTGTGACCACCGAGTCCACTGTGAGCTGGCGACACGCTGCAGCCCTGCTCACTGAAGGGTCCCTCCAGGCCACACAGCCACAGCCGCCCCTGCGGGAGCCCACACAGAGGGCCCCTAGGCCAGTCCCAGACATCACAGTTTTGCCTTGAATGCCACCACACAGAGCACGCTGGTTTTCAGTGGACAAGACTCCAGACTCAGTTCACCCACGGCCGGGACAGGGTCTCCTGGGCACTGGGATAGGACATTCAGGCCTCCAACCCCCAGGAGGTCAGTGAAACAAGGACTTCCTGAGGCCTCACGTAGCCGGGGAAATGGGGCGACAGGCCAGTGAGGCACCCCAAGACCAGCAGCCCACCACTCTTCCTTGGGGTGAGGGGCGGGGTCGGGAGCCATGCCACACACCAGACACGGGTCGCTTCCCCTCGGGTCCCCAAGGCCATCCTGGAGGGACCGCTTCAGACAGAGACCAGCCGAAGTTGAGAGCAGCCGCGAAGCCCTGCCCCGCCCGGCCCTCCTGTCCAATGCTGGGCACCGATTTGCATGTCCTGTCAGGATGATTTTAAGAGAAACTTAATAATATGTTTGCAAATTAGGTCACTGAAGACGCCGGCAACACAGCCAGCAGTCTTGTGAAACTGCAAGCAGACAGTGCCTTCTTTCTGCCCCTGGGATCGCCCCAAAACCAAGCCCTGGCGTTCCCTGGCCACGAAGACCCTGAAGAGGCCGAGAGCCACAGCCCCCAGACAGACTGCCCCACACGCGACTGCGTTGCACTGCAGCCTTGAGGTGACCAGCTGTGCGTGCAGAGGTGGGTGCGGGCACCAGGCCATGGAGGCTGTGGCCCAGCTGCTCCCTGGGTGTTGCTGAGCAGGTGGGCACTTCCCGGCCCAGAGCAGACGGTGGTCTCCAACCCACAGAGCGTGACTGAGAGGCCGTACCTCCCTACGCTCCCTGCGATTGCGTTCAAGCCGGGGAAGAGCCAAGGGGGGCTGGTTAACTCTTCACAAGACCCCACCAAAGCCTCCCTCCAAACCTGCGGGCTCTAGCTGGGGCTTCCCAACGTCTTTCCTCAAGCAATGGCCTCACCCACAGCCTGCACCTAGGGCAGCCTGGCCAGGGACCAAGGGACCACTGGCTCTGCAGGGCCAGGGCACTCACCACGCAGCGGGCACGTCATACGAAGGCAGGGCACCTCACATTAGGGACGTGCTGAAACGATGACGCTTCTGTTCCGGTTCAAGGACCGTCACTGTGTTACGCAGTGTCACATGACCGGTCCCCCTGTGGCTTTCAGTGTAACATGACCTGTCTCCCCTGGGGCTATCACTCTTGTCCCAGGCAACTTTAGAAGTTTAGAGGGGATCACGGGTTCACGTCTGTCTCTGTGAGATGGGGCGAGGTCAAGCACCTTCATCCCGGCCAGAGTCCCCCTCCCTGAGACTGCGGACCCTGAGGACAGCAGCCCACAAGTAAAAGTAGACACACCTTGTGCACCGGGAGTGCCAGGAAGGCCCCCCCCCCCCCGCAGCCAGCTCCCAAGACTCCCAGGTAAAACCCTGAATTCCTGAAACTCAAAGTGTGTCTTGTTTTAAGAAATAATTAAATAGGCTTCACTAGAAGAGGAAGGAGGGGAGGGGAGGGGAGGGGAGCCGTCGGCCTATCTCCCAATGCACAGGGCAGGGGCTGAGGCGGCCGCAGCTCCCCTGGTCGGAAGGACGAGCTCTCGCGGGCGGCAGGGACGTGGCCGTCTTTCTGCTGCGTGTTGAGCGAAGTGCTGAAATGGCACGCCGGCTTTCTGGTGTCGCTCCTCAGTGGCCTGGAGGACGTGGCCGCGAGCTCTCAGGCAGCCCCAACCGTGGGCCTCCTCTCCAGGTCTCTTTAACCTTGGCCGTGAAACTTGCCGCCCCGCGGCCCCAAGCCCGACACGGCTTCTGCGTGGTCGGTGCAGAGGAGCAGCGGGCAGACTTAGCCAACGACGCCCTTGGGCCTGCCCCGTGGCCTGGGCGGCGGCGGAGGCAGGGCCCACATGGCTGACGGCGCAGTGCGATCCTGGCCCCTGCGGCTCATGAAACACGCAAGGCCAGGTGAGTGCACCCAGGTCCAGACAGGTCGAAGTAGTGCAAGAGAAGGGGCCGCGGGGAGACCGAGCCTGTGGCGGCGCGTTGTCCCTCAGTCGCTCTGGCTCTCAGTGGGTGCACACACCCACCGGCAACTTAAAAAATCTTAAGAAAGCAAAAACGATCGCTATTCGTTTAGCGATGAACGCCACGAAGGAGATATCATGGGTGGAGACGCGGGCACAGGGCACCTTGTGGGTGCACGTCAAGGCCTGCTGGGCGGGTGTCTGAGCTGGCCTGGGGACACCGTGGAGCCTGACAGTGCACGGGCAGCCATCTCGCCCAGGGCCAGCCCTGCAAAGCCCAGTCAGGGAGGAGGAGGCCTGGCTAGAGGGTGGGAAGCCTGCAGGGATCCATCTCCCGCCGGTAGGGCCCAGGGAGCGTCTGCACGGAGCCTGGGCCATCCGGCCGAGAGGGCCGAGCAAGGTCAAGGGGGAGACCGGGACCCCGGCATGTCTCAGGCATCCCTCGGTGTGACAGGTGTCATGTCTGAGGGCGCTGTGTGCTACAACCCACCCCCAAAGGGTGGGTTCTGTGGTCCGAGGCCTTGGTCCCACAATGTCCCAGCTGCTGTGACCATGGCGGGTGGGGCCGTCCTGGCAGGGGACGTAGTGCCAGGTCCCAGGAAGGACTGGGTCTGTGTGCAGGCGGGGACGCCCCTCTGCACCCCAGGGCCTACAGGTCTGCCAGGGAAGGGCCACGGAGTTGACCATGACCGGCAACGCCAGCCTCAGGGAAAACGCGCTTCACACATGCACGCTGGAGTGCCCGTGTGCGCATAAACACGACTACCGCAGACACAGGCCACGTACCCGGTCCAGAGCACAGGTTACCCCTCAACTTAAACCCAGCGCCTACAGCCGCATCACCACCTGGGCGGAGGCGGAGGGGGTGCAGGGCCTGTCAGGGCCACCCTCCGGGAACAGATGGCGTCCCCGGTGCCCTCAGAGACACTCCAGAGGAGCAGCCCCACCCCCTGTGCTCGCCCAGGAAAAACCAAGCCCAAATCTAACCGAGGTGGGCAGCAGACACTCATCCCGGGAGCACGCCTTCCTAGCAGGAAGGGTTGAAAGGAGGGGTTGAAACGTGTCCCTTGACCCAGTCCGACTGCGGGAGCTGAGATCCGTGGGCTGTCAGGACCTGGGGCACGCTGTCTACAGAGCCCTGGGCTCTGCCCCGTGGCCCAAGAGGTCCTGCCCTCAGCCACACCTCTGTCCCCTGCACGACCCCCAGATGTACATGGCCTTGGGGTGTCAGGGTGTGCCCAGCTCATTCCACTTAATGAGGGCGCCAAGGAGAATCAAACTGGATGCCAACCGGAACAGGCCCTCCTCGTGGAGACCACACTGTGGGCACCTGAGCAGACAGGCACTCGGGGGTCAGCAGGGCAGCTGCTGCAACCCTCGCCGGAGTGAGGACGGAGCTCGCCAGAGCATGGGAGGCTGGGCTCAGAGTGTCCGGGCCGCTCAGACAGTGCCCTGGGCCAGCGGCTTACAGACAACCGCGTCACCCCTCCCGGCTCTGCACGCTACATGCCCAAGGCGGGGTGTGGTCAGCCCTGGGGCCTGAGGAGGCCACGTCCCGGCCCACTGTCCACACCTGCTGGAGGGCGAGGGCTCTCTGGGGCCTCGTCTACACGGCACTGACTCACGGGCTCGTCACTCCCAGAAAGTCCTGTCCCCATCACCCTGGGGGTGAGGATCTGAGCGTGCGTTTGGGGGACACAGGTCAGTGTGCAAACTAACCAACCAACTCACTTGAAAGGGAGCGTGGACGCGCGTGTCCCCGAGCACGGCCTGCACTGCACCCCGCCTTCCCACTGAGCCCTGCAGACCAGGCGCCGACGGGCCTCGCACGCCTGTGTGAGCTCACCTTCCCTGCCCTCCAGCCCCCATCCGAGCCGAGGTGCTCTGTCCCCGGAACGTCTGCTCCAACCTCTCATCTCCCCGCTAATGCCCAGCCCCACTCCACCCTCCATCTTCACACCTGGGAGCCTGGACAGTCTCTCTGGACGCCACCGTGGTGGTGACAACAAGGGGCGAGCGGGGCTGACTGCAGAGCAGAGACTTGGAGCCCGGAGGACGCTGCGATGGTCAAAGCCTGGATACTGTGACCCTCGTCCTCCTTGGGTCACCCCGTGAGCCACCACGGTCCTCAGAAACAGCTCGCCGGACGTGGGGTGGGGGCGGCTGGCCAGCTGCTTCTGAGATGACCTGGAAGCCAGGGGATGACAAGCGCCAAGGCGAGGCCGGGAGGGGCGCTGACCCTGCAGCCCTGTGGAAGGACAGCTACCTCTGCCGTGACAGGAGGGGCGGTGACCAGGCCCACACCCACTGCCACAGACCCTGCAGCGTCCCAGCAACCAGGGCTGTGTGACCTCGGGCCCCACACGGAGCATCATGGCTGCGGCCCAGAACCTAACGTGTGGGGACACGGACCCAGGGTCAGCCCGGGGACTATACAGGTCGGGTCCTGGACCCAGGGCTTAACAGACACACGGGGCACGTGTATGTGCACGCCCCAAACCCTGAAGGGAGGGGCGTGGAGGAGGCGACTGACTGCGGCCGTCCCCCTTGGGGGGCGTCTTCTCCCCCTCTCTCTCCCAGGTGACTGCACGCACGCCCTGGCAAAGTTAAAAAAGTTCCAGATGGAACGTTGACCTACACGTGAAAGGCAGAAATAAACACAGCATGCGAAAGAACACGTAGGGAGAGACCATGGTCTGAAATTTACCAGAAGGTTGCTTAAAGAGAACACAAAAGGCCCAGGACCCTAACGTGACTAAACATCAGTTCTTGTTTTTGTCAAAGGGAGTGGAAGTGCAGGGACTCCACAGAGAGAGACACACTGAAAGAGTTGAACAGAATTTCTGGAGATCGAGGATAGGATGCAGGGGGCCAGCAGATGGCACAGTGGTTACATTGCTGGACTCCCACATGACCGACCGCGGTTTGAGTCTTGGACCCAGGGCCTTGAAAATCACACGTGCCCAAGATCCCGGGAAGAGAACGGAGGTGGGGCTGCGGCACGGCCACCCCCGGGCGTGCTTTCTCACTCTCACTGTCTCTATCAGCGCTGCACGCGCCCTAGAGCAAAAACTCTACCAAAAGGAAAGGTCTCCTGTGACCTAAGAAGAGCCAGCGAGGAAGGCACAGACACGCAGCCCGCCCGCCACCTGGGGAGCGGGCAGGCTGGGCAGCGCTCCGTCAGCAAGGGCGCAGCGGCACGGGCTGTCGCAGCCCGCCAGGCGCTGCTCTGACCAGACCCTGAGCATGGCGGAGCAGGGGCCGTTGGGGACCGAGCAGACAGGTGTCCCCGACGAGAGGGGGTGCTGTGTCCAGGGGGAACCAAAACTGAAGTGCACGGGCCCCATCGGGGCACCCCACAGGGACGCATACACGTGTCTGTCACCAGGAGGTCCCTCAGCACGTTCCTGGACGCGTGGTCCACAATGTCCAATCAGAAACGGTCCGACGGCCATCAACGGCAAGATGGCGAGTGCCTTGAAGAGCAGTAAAACGCACACACACACACACACACACACACACACACACACGCGCAGAGTGTTTTTCAAACACCGAGG
>NW_006159450.1:1168519-1169671 GCF_000334495.1 Tupaia belangeri chinensis | reverse complement strand
CTGGGGGCCGGCCGTCCCTGGGCCTGGGGAGGCGGGGCCGGCCAGGCTGCTGTGACCGTGTGGAGTGTGCCGTGCTTACTGGGTGAGAAGCCGCTTGTCCACGGGACAGCCACTGAGAAAGGAGGGGGGTACATCTGAGTTCGGGGCCCCGGGGGACGCTGCCAAGAACAAGTGAGGGTGTGCGGAGGGGTGGGGATCATGCAGTGTGGACCTTAAAGACTGAATAGAAGCTAGGCAGATGGACAGACAGACAGACAGGCGGTGGACAGCCGATCGATGGACGGGGAGGCAGAGAGGCATGGGTAAGCTAGAGCATGGCTGACAGATGATGGTCGGAGGGTGGGGACAGAGGTGCCGGGTCGCCAGGGGCAGGCAGACAGACAGAAGACAGCGGATGGCGATGGGGCTGTGGCCTCCCAGGTAGAACGTGCTCAGGGACATGGGGCAGCTGAGCCACGCTGGTCCGGGACGACGACAGACAACTGCGCTCCAGGCAGAGGCGTGGCCTGGCCAGGACAGACCACGGACGTGCCGAGTTATCTCAGCATGGACACGTGGGCGCCTAGTCTGTCGGGAGGGAACAGTAATCACAGTGAGGCGCTTCTCACCAAATATGCGCGCCTCGGCCACAAATGGCCTCCGAAGTGCACTCTAGACGCATTTGCACAGATCAAGCCTTTTCCTCCGAATTTGCTCCTTTCCTTCCAGAGTTTCCTAATACGGGGGACGGATTTTTCTCTAGACCCCTTTGCCTTGCTGGCTGGGGGCATTAGTGTACCCTCTCCCCCACCCCCCCACACAGGGGAGCACTCGTGGAGCACTGGGGTGCAGGGCTGCCCCCCGACACCTTCCTGAGGTCGGCTCGGACACCCTGAGCCTCACGGCCACAGAGCATCCATCCCCAGGCCTCCCCGTGCGGAGGGACTCCCTCCCACCCTGGCCTGCCTTCATATCAGGAGTGTGGAGTTGGCCGGGGCAGAGGGCTGAGCGCAAGGCAGGACCCTTCTAAGGACCCCCGTCCATGCCAGGGCTCAGACAGGCAGGAGGGCTGCTCTACTTGGCCACGAGTTCCTGGGAAAGGGCCGCCCTCCCTCCTGGAGGAGCCTCACCCTCCCCTGGTGACAGCCGCCCAGAGAGCCCCATCTCCCGGAG
>NW_006159450.1:1157373-1167162 GCF_000334495.1 Tupaia belangeri chinensis | reverse complement strand
GCACCCTTCCGGAGGTCGGCTCGGACCCCCTGAGCCTCACGGCCACAGAGCATCCATCCCCAGGCCTCCCCGTGCGGAGGGACTCCCTCCCACCCTGGCCTGCCTTCATATCAGGAGTGTGGAGTTGGCCGGGGCAGAGGGCTGGTCGCAAGGCAGGACCCTTCTAAGGACCCCCGTCCCTGCCCAGGGCTCAGACAGGCAGGAGGGCTGCTCTACTTGGCCACGAGTTCCTGGGAAAGGGCCGCCCTCCCTCCTGGAGGAGCCTCACCCTCCCCTGGTGACAGCCGCCCAGAGAGCCCCATCTCCCAGAGTGTCAGGAAGTCATGACAGCAAGATGGACTTCCACCCCTGCAGTTCACAGAAGGGGGCCATGCCTGTGGTTGGCAGAGGAGCACACTCCAGGTCGGGCGGAACGGCTGCAGCTCCTGGCCAGGGCATGTGGCTGACTGGCACCTCGAAGCTGGCCTGCGTGTGCCCTCGCTATAGCAGGGTCCGAGTGACCTTAGCCAGGAGTGCGGGGCCCATGCCCAGGGAGGAGGGCAGGCTGGTGGCGGAGGTGGGACCTTCCAGAACCTTGGTCGGGGGTCATCCTGCACGGGAATGACACAGGCACCGGGCCTGAGGAGGAGCATGTTCAGGTTCCCCGTCCACTGCTACAGAGCACAGAGTGCTGGCCACACGGGCTGCGTGGGGCGGAGGGGCGAGGGACTGGAGCCACTGCCTGGGAGGCTTTGCCCCGGACCTAGCTGGCCACCAGGCAGTGTGGGGAGCGGATCTGGGGGGAAGCCTGAGGACTGTACACACGCCTTGCTCAGCAGGTGTGGCCAAACGCCCCACCCAGGTCCTCTGCTCACACCCCGCGAGCAGACAGCTGAGCAGAGACTCGGGCGCTGGTTCAGGCAAGAGTGACCCAGGGTCGCATTGGGTCACAGAAGCTGGGGTTCAGGGCACATGGTGCAGAGACCACAGCTCCTCGACCTCTTCAAGTCCTGGTGCCGCCTGGGTATGGGGGCATGGGGAGCCTCCATTCCTAGATCCTCACAGCCCAGCTCCTAGGGTTCCGAGTGGGCAGGCCCTCCTGCCCCCCACCTTAAACCCACTGGGCAGGAGCACTTGGTTCCGTTACCCGGTCACTGTGGGTCTCCCCTCGGCCTCTGCAAGCTCAGAGCCACGTCACGCTGCTCTTGCACCCCCCAAGCCGACGAGGACCTGCCTCTGCCCAGTCCCCAGCAGCACCATGTGGACGGAGTGGACGTGCTTAGATGAGCACAGGCGGCCGGAATGGGAGCCGCGTGGGTCCCTGCTCCTGAAACCTCTCGTACCCCAGAACACTCAGGCTACGGGTAAGCTTTTAGTGTGTGCGTGAGCCAAAGCGCCCTCCTGGAAAACGCACAACACGCTGCGTGGCACACTTGATCCGCCGCTTTCGCCTGCCCGGTGGGGAGGCCTCTACTTCTGGGTTATGGCAGGAGCGGGGTGTAACTCCCCAGGGAGGGCACAGGAGCACACCGTGCTGAGCACACAGGTCCCCCGAGCAGCAGCACGACGCAGGCGGAGAGATGTCCAGTCGGGCTCGGCACGACTCCCCCACCACGCGCCGTGCTCACAGGCCCTAGGTGGCTTTTTCTGCATGTCATTTGCCGGAAAAAAACAAAGATGAACAGAATTGGAAGCTACCCCCGAGGCTTTCCGTGTCCACAGAGGTCGATGTGCTCAGAGCCCTGTAGGTGGACACTTGACAAATGGGCTTATCATGTGCACAGCCGTGCACCCAGACACGCAGACGGAGGGCCTGGAACGCACCGCAGCGAGGGTGCGGGTCTCAGGGCGGTGAGTGCAGAGCACTTGAACTGGAGATGCCAGAGGAGAGGCAGAAGGCCTGTGATGTGCCCCGGCCTGGGGCGGCCCCGAGCTGTGCTGGCCCAGGCAGCACGCAGCAGCCCCAGAGAGCATGTTGGGAAAGCCCAGGACATGGCAGCTCGGACAGGGGCTTGCTGAGCTGGCAGGGCAAAGCCCCAGGTCACCAGTCTCTCGCAGAGCAGCCCTGTGCTCGCTTTGCTGCAGGGCACCCTTCAGGAGCAGCCGAGGGCCGGTGTCTCCGCATCGGCACAGGCCCAGCCCCAGCGTCCTCCCGGAAGGAGGGGCCTGGCGAGCAGCCGAGGGCCGGTGTCTCCGCACCAGCACATGCGGGCCACCTTCTCCCTCCCCAGCCGGTACGCCCCATGCGTTAGTCCATGCGCTCCGAGCATTCAGACCCTACCCCCGTGTGCCAGCGCGGAGCTGGCGCGGGCAGGAGGTGAGTGATCTAGACGGGGCCTGGGCTGACGGGGCCTGGGCTGACGGCACCAGGTCGGGACGTGAGTCCCGAGTCGCAGCTTCCTTGGTCTGAGTCACCTGACCACCTGGAGAACAGGTGTTGGCCACAGAGGTCGCAAGGTGGCTCTCTGCCTCAGAGCACGCTTGGGTCTAGGCGTCCCCGTCCTACTGGGGTTGTCACACTGGGGACCTTTCGGGCCTCAAACATCCAGGAGGAGAGAGGAGTTCTCGCCCTAAATCCCCAGCAGAGGACAACTGCTCACCCTGTCTGTGCCTCCGGCCCTGGCCCCCACAGAGGAGGGAGGCTGCTGTGCCAGGTGAGGAGGGCGCTCCTTGGCAGCCAGCGCAGCCCCGCGGGGAGCCTGCGGTGGAGGGGGAGGAGACATGTGCCGCCCGGATGCTCAGCCGCTGCCCCTTGTCTGCAGAACTCCCCAGCTCCGCGGACGGCGAGCGAGTGCAGCGGCTGGAAACGGGCCAGTAATTGCACCAGGCCTGCTGAGGTTTCGCTAACGACTTCCAGAAAGGGAAGAGGGTCCCTGAGTAGCAGCGGGGAGTCCCTCAGGAGGGCCACTCTGTGCTCGCTCGGTGGAAGTGATGCGGGTTTTATCACCTGCAGTTACAGCCAGGTGCGCTAATGGAAGACACCTGACCCGGAAACCCCTCTGGTTCTCCACGGGAACTTGCAGGCTGCTTCATCTGCCGCAGTCTTAGGACACGACTCTGGCTCTCCAGTTACAGGTGCGAGTCTGCGCGCTTCCTCCAGCGAGTCCTGATTTCTCTACCAGGGTGCGATACACTTTTCTCTACACTAAGGCCAAATCTAGGGCCAGACGAGCCATGGGTAATTCAGTTCAGTTATGCTGACCCAGCCCCCATAAATTCAGTACTCAGACACAAGCAGAATGTAGAGACTCTGAAGCCACTGCTGTGAGGGGACCCCGGCTCTTGATCAAAGCTGCGGTTTCTGAAGTTGCTAACACACACGTCCTTGCCCTCCGCACGGAGGTGTGAGCTAATGGAACACACACACACCCAACACACATCCACAGCTGCGTCATTCATGGGAGGCCAAGCAGGCAAACCCAACCCAACACCCACCAGCCAGTGTGTGGGCGGAGAATGCAGCACCTCCACACACAGGGCCCTAGAGGGAAAGGACCTCGCTGCTCACGAGCCAGACGAGTCATGCGGAGCAACTCCATTCCTGTTAACTCCAGGAGGCTGGGTTATGCAGCGACTCCATTCCTGTTAACTCCAGAAGGCCGGGTTATGCAGCAACTCCATTCCTGTTAACTCCAGGAGGCCGGGTTATGCAGCGAGGAGGCAGATCAGTGGTATCCTGGATAGGGACTGGCAAACAGACAAGAGAGACTCGGCCAGGGGGCTCGGGGGCAGGAATGGGAGTGTGTTAAAACTAGATTGTGGTGATGGCTGCAAAAAAGGGCAATTTCAGTAAAACCCATCAAACAGAACACTTCAAATCACATGGCACATACATGATACTTCAATGAGACTGTTAAACAAGTCTAGAAACGAGATTACAAACTAGGATTTTATACCTAGCCAAACTTTCAAACAGACTTGAAAGTAGTCATTTTCAGAAATTTAAAATTAGTTGTTTTTTGTTTTGTTTTGTTTTGCTTGTTCGTTTGTTTTGAGAGGTTTTAGCTATAGGGCATGTGCGCTCACCCAGAATGACAGAGAGAGAGAGACAGCGAGACAGAAAGCGAGAAATCACTCCCTGGGGGGGATGGCCATGGCACAATCCCTTCTCCTCCATTCTCCTCTCGGGATCTTGGACACGCACGCACACACGCCCAGTGTGAGTTTAAGCCACTGGGTCCGGGACTAGAACCACGGTCAACTACATGGGGGTACAGTGACATAGACATTATGCCAACTGCTGGTCCCTAAAATTAGGTGTTTCAAAGGGGGAGTGGGGTAAATGTTTCTGTGCAGCACTTCCTAGGAAGTCCTTGAGACATTTTCCTCATCAAACTGGACAGCCTGTGTGCGCAGCCCAGCCACAAAGGAGAGCCACCTAGTGGAGAGACCGGAGAGCCCATCCAGCTCTGGGATGGGAAGCAGTAAGAGCGTCTAATTGTTCGGACATTTAGAAACATTACTTCTAGGCACCTAATGGATCAGGGAAAGTGTATGGAAACCATAGCACTAGCTTCATAGGAAATTCAACAATAAAAACAATCATACAGGGACCAGCAGATGGTGTAATGGTTACATTACTGGACTCCCCCGTAGTCAGCCATGGCTCAAGTCCCAGACCCAGTGGCTTAAAACTCACACCAGATGTATATGCCCAAAATCCAAGAGGAGAATGGAGGAAAAGGGATTGTGGCATGGCCATCCCCCCGGGGGATGATTTCTCACTTTCCGTCTCTCTGTCTCTCCAGCGAGCACATGCCCCTACAGCAAAAATTTCTCAAAAAAAAAAAAAAAAACCACCATGCAAATATTAACTCCAGGAAAAAATGAGAAGTTATATAGTGAATTTTAAATAATCACAATATATTACTTGACCTAGCAGTAAATGAAGTGATTCAACCAAAGTGGTGATGTAAGTGATCAGATAGACAGGGGAAGTTCTTCCAATGAAGAGATGCAGGGGATGAGCGAGCTAGACTTCACTGCCCCGGAGCAAGTCCGCAGGTGTGACCTGAAAATGAGAATTCGATCAGCAGTGGGGCGAGGGCACGGCCTAGAAACAGAGACCATGAGCTGAAGGGCAGAATAACAGGAAAGAATCCAGCTTCCAGGAAGCAGAGGAGCAGCGGTGGGCTGGCTGGGTTCTGCTATAAACCTGTTTATATTGTCTGATTTTTTGGTGCTCATGTTATTTCTTGAAAAGCAAGGCATCAAACAAACCAAGTAATTACAATCAACTTTCTTCACCATTCAACAGAAAATAGGATTCTTTTTTTTTTTAAGAGATTTTTGCTATAGGGAATGTGCGCTCATGGAAGAGACAGAGAGAGACAAAAAGCGAGAAATCACCCCCCAGGGGATGGCCATGCTGGAATCCCTTCTCCTCCATTCTCCTCTTGAAATCTGGGACACGCACGCACACATGCCCAGTATGAGCTCCAAGTCAGTGGATCAGGGACTCGAACTGCGGTTGACTACATGGGAGTCCAGTGACGCAACCATTACGCCATCTGCTAGTCTCGAAAGTAGGATTTTTAATGTTAAAAAATGTTGTAAAACTAAAAATTAAACTAGTTCGAGATGGGCCAGCCAGGTGGCACGGTTAAGGCCACTCCATCACACGTGGCTGACAAGCAGTTCACGTTCCAGACCCTGTAGCTTCAAACACACGCCAGGTAAGTGTGTGTGCCCAGATCCCGAGAGGACAACGGAGGAGAAGGGCGCGGCACGGCCGTCCCCTCGGGGTGCTCTCCTCTCTCTGTCTTCCAGTGAGTGCCCCGGCCCTGCCACAGAAATCAATAAGTAAGTGCAGAGGGCGCTGACTTCTCTTTTCTTATTAGTGTATTTTGTTGCAGATGAGTGAAAACGTCCTCCTGGTCTACTTACTGGCTGTTACCAAAGGTGGCCAAACGTATGGAAGCAGACTTGTTGGGCGAGGCTCTAAGGACAGTCTCTTTTGCCTTTCCCCCACTTTTCCTGCTTTTACTTGGAATGTGGATGCGATGGCCGTACCATGGGCAGCCACACTGAGACGATGAAGCAAAAGGAAGACAAGTGAGGATGAGCAGGACTGAACCCTGGAATGCCAGTGCCTGAGAAGGCTGGACTGCCCCCTCCGCCTCCTTTGACCCAGGGGAAGTTGCACTCTTTGTTATG
The DNA here is from genome assembly GCF_000334495.1 of Tupaia belangeri chinensis. NCBI lineage: Eukaryota > Metazoa > Chordata > Mammalia > Scandentia > Tupaiidae > Tupaia > Tupaia belangeri. Next base: position 1,161,027 of record NW_006159450.1, on the reverse strand, counting down.
TAAGCTACGGTCACTCCAGTGTCTTCCTGTCACAACCAAACTCGGATGCTCCCAGACAGCTCCGTGGACATCCGTCCCATTCTTGTCTAGCGTCAGCCAGCCTTTCCGCAACAGAGCGCTCTCTGCACCCACAGTGGCCAGGCAAGGCGCTGAGGCTGGCACCGTCCACCCTCTCAGGCAGCCCTGTCCTGCCAGACCACCCTCACGGAGGGCTGACCAGCACGCACTCCCCGGCGAGCCCACCAGTGTCCTCATTCTGTCTGGAAGCCGTCGACCCTCCACGATGCACAGCGCTGACCTGCCTCCCCACGCGGGCTCCAGTGCAGCCAAAGAGCCGAGTGTCTCAGTAGGCAAACGTGCCCCAGAGGGGACTGGCAGGTGTCAAGGAGGTTAGGGCACTGGACTCCCACATGGCCAACTGTGATTTGAGTCCCAGACCTGGTGGCTTAAAAATCACGCCAAGCACATGAGCCTCTGTGCCCAAGATCCCAGGAGAACAGAAGGGATTGCAGGTGGCCATCCTCTCTGGGGGTGATTTCCCACTTTCCCTCTGTCTGTCTCTCTCCAGTGAGCCACACGCCCTATGGAAAAAAAAAGAAAAAAATCTGCAGACCCTCCAGCCTCAGCTCTGCCCCTGCCGGCCCTCCAGCCTCAGCTCTGCCCCTGCAGGCCCTCTGCCCCTACGGGCCCTCCGGCCTCACCTCTGCCCCCACAGGCCCTCCGGCCTCAGCTCTGCCCCTGCAGGCCCTCTGCTCCCCTGCTGATACAGTAGCTGTCAGCCTGTGCTGAGTGGCCCGGCCCAGGGCGGAGCAGCTGCTAACAGATACCCACGTCCTGAACCCGAATCTGTGCAGGTGACCTGACTTAGGAAGGTGTCTTTGTGGGAGTAATTCAGTTACGGGTCTGGATGGCCCCTCACTCAGGGCAGTGTCCTATCAGACGAGGCAGTGGGAGAGCAGGCAGACACTGAGGCGGCCATGTGGACGCGGGGTGGCTGGAGCTGGAAGAGGCAGGTCCTGGCCTGGAGCCTGTGCAGTGCAGGGGAGCAGGACCTTGCCCACACCTCGGTGTCAGACTTGTGGCCTCCAGACTGCAGTTGGAGCTGCCCGCTTTGTTACAGCAGCCTCAGGACGCCAGCCGTCTCCTCCAGCCGTCTCCTCGGTGCCCCTCCCTGGGACGCGCTCAGGGGCTCCCCAGGGCCGGCTCCCCGCGCTCTGCCTGGGTTTGCCTGTGTCTGCGCCCAGTCACCCCGGGCATGCGGTGGATGTGCAGCCCTCAGCCTGGTCCCACCCCAGGACCAAGGGTGGCCTCACGGCCCCAGGCTGGGCACCCCTGGCACAAAGCCACCCTCCGGAAGCTCCAGCGAAGTGCCCAGGACCCACAGTGTGACAATCTGGGGCTCCCTGTACACATGCCCCCGCCCTGACCGGGCTCCCGCTCTGTGTCCGCCAAGCACACAGACGCCCAAGGCTCCCGTTCCGTGGCTGATGCCCTTACTCGTGAAAAGCCATCTGTTCGACGGTCGCACACCCACCCCCGAGAGGACGCTGTGCCTGGAATCCCCTCAGAACAGGTCCCGCAGAGGGAGGGCATTGGCTGCCCACGGGGGGAACTGCGGAAGGGAAGGCGGCACCCCTGCTGTGGGCTCGTCCGCGGGGCGCGCCCAGTTCCTGTGGCTCTGGGCAGAGACACGCGGGCTCCTCAGTGTGACACGCTGACTGTGCCGTGTTTAAAGCAGGTTTTATTGGCACGTGGCCGATGGGTTTACACCCGTGGCTGCTCTCTGGACAGAGCCACTCGGCTCTCAGGGACGGCAGTCACCGACGGCTCTTCCTGCAGCAACAGAGTGACCCGAGGAGACGGGCTGCCCCAGGGTCCCCCAGCAGAACGCCAACGGTGCCACCTCATGTGGGTAAACGTGGAGAGACGCACACCCAGAGGCCTGGCGGCGGCCCTCTGAGTGGCGGAGCCATGACCCCCGCGGCGTCTCGTCTTTTCTGCCTCTCACAGTGTGTTGTAATTGTTTCCAAAACATTTCGATGAAAGTGCCATCACGCTGGACCACGCCGCGTGCCACGTTTTCCTGAGACAGCGGGAGGACTGGCCCTAGGAGGAGCTCACAGAGCGGGGAGAGCAGGAGGGAGGGCGTGGGGGAGGGAAGAGGAGGGTGGGTGAGCGCAGGGCACGGAGGGCCCGCTGGGCCCCTGCTGGGCCTGAGCTGGCGTCCCTGGGGACAGCCGTGGCAGCCGCCCGGACGGCCGTGGCAGCCGCCCTCGTCGTCCTCCCAAAGGCACTGGCGGCCAGGAGTGGAGGCCATGGCTGAGGAGCAGGGCGAGTCCAAGGGGGTGACAGCCTGGAGACCAGCCGTGGCCACTTAGCCATGATGCATGCTGGCAGACGGGGCTCACAGTCACAGCAGGGACAGGCCACCTGGGGCACTGAGCCGGACACTCGCACACTGGTCTGTGGCTAGAACCATCCTCAGCGCCCAAAGGCTTCGAGCAGACAGACCGCTTGGTCCCCTGGGGAGATTCACTTTCTGCGACAGTAACCAGCCGCCCGACTGAGTGTGCCGGCGTCCAGCCTGGACCCCAAGGCAGGGCCTGGTACCCCGGGACCCTGAGGCAGGCACTGCCAGGTCAGTGGTGCTCACGTGGGTGGGGCAGGGCAATGGCCTTGGGACAGTCATCCCAGGGCAAGGGCACCTCCTGCAGCGATGCGAGCTGCCGTGAAAGATGTCATGCCCTATGTCCTCCTGGTCACTGTGTCCCTGAGACCCGCTTCCAGGCACCGTGCACTGAGGACAGAGCAGGTCGGTGCTTTCCAGAGGGGTTGACCACTCACCTGGGCTGCAGCCTCCACCAGCAGGCCTCAGAGTCTGAGGGGCAGGTGTCCAGCCTTGTGTCAGGGGCAGGCCTGGGGGGCAGGCTCCTGGGAATGGGGTCCCTGCCATGGGGCATGCCTGTGGGGGTGGGGCCCTGGGACAGGGCCTGCGGAGGAGCAGCCTTGGGCCCCCGCTGGCTCCAGCACAGATGCCCCTCCGAGGGAGAACTGCATCTCTATGTCCCGCGAATTGTTTTTTCTTGATTAAAAACTGATTTTCTGCTGTGCTCTCAGAATTGCTTTTCATTGCCTTTGGAGGAAAGAAGAGAGAGGGATAAAAACCGCTGTAAATAATCTTCCCAGGGAAAGGGACTTGAAGAAAGAAAACCTCATCTGTCCGCGCCCCTCGTTTGTAAAATACGCGCATTCGTAACGAAGAGGCTTATGCTGCCGTACATCACCTTTACGTCCTGGGAGACGTGGGGAACTCCACGGGGGCCAATGTCGGGTGAGCCCCCCAGGAATCGTTCCCCGCAGCCCGGGGGCCAGCCACGCACGGCGCCCCCACAGGTGGTGGGCACTTCGTATCCCACAGCATGATTGAAATACGCAGGAGCCGGCAAGCGTGCCTCTGAGACCGTGGATCGCCTGTCCCCTATAAAAGTAGAAATCCCTTTTCTCGAAGGAAACTAACGATTTAATAACACATCTCCAGGCTCCACTTAAATGGGTCGCCTGAAATATAAGATTTCAAAAATGAAAGAAACAACAGAGCGGAAGCCCTCCTCTCGGGAACAGAAAACCCCGAGCTGGCTGTCAGGGGCTGTGGCC
>NW_006159450.1:1155050-1155375 GCF_000334495.1 Tupaia belangeri chinensis | reverse complement strand
TGTGCCGAGCCTTGTGTCAGGGGCAGGCCTGGGGGGCAGGCTCCTGGGAATGGGGTCCCTGCCATGGGGCATGCCTGTGGGGGTGGGGCCCTGGGACAGGGCCTGCGGAGGAGCAGCCTTGGGCCCCCGCTGGCTCCAGCACAGATGCCCCTCCGAGGGAGAACTGCATCTCTATGTCCCGCGAATTGTTTTTTCTTGATTAAAAACTGATTTTCTGCTGTGCTCTCAGAATTGCTTTTCATTGCCTTTGGAGGAAAGCAGAGAGAGGGATAAAAACCGCTGTAAATAATCTTCCCAGGGAACGGGAGTTGAAGAAAGAAAACAT
>NW_006159450.1:1144301-1154697 GCF_000334495.1 Tupaia belangeri chinensis | reverse complement strand
ACATCGCGGAAGCCCTCCTCTCGGGAACAGAAAACCCCGAGCTGGCTGTCAGTGGCTGTCGCCGTGGGCCGCAGCTCTGAGCTGTCAGTCCTTGGCTGGCCGCAAAAGGACAGGGCTCAGACCCGCAAAAGGAGTGGCCTAGGCCCCTCCCGGGAAACGCAGGCCAGCCAGGGAGCCCTCTGCACCTGCAGCCACAGGCATCGGCAGACCCTCCGTGGGGTGCTTTGCCCGTAGGCTCTGGGGTCTCTACTCTTATTTCCAGAACTGCAGGGAGGCAGGAAAGATGGCGGGGCCAGGCGACAAATTGGTCTCCAGCACAAGCCCCTGCAGGCTCCTGGCCCCGGGGAAGCGAGTGAGCAGGGCCGACCACCCGGCGCACCCGGCGCACCCGGCCGTGAGGAGAAAAAGTGCCTGGCGGCCTCCCCTGGAACTGAGCCCACGCTGGCCCGCCCTACAAAGGACAGGACGCAGGACACCGAGGAGCAGGAAGGCTGTGGAGGCGCCGGGCGATGGGTCTCCTTCTAGGCTGACTTACTCCTCTTTTCTGTGAGCAGGAGAGGCAGAGAGTGAGAGACAGAGAGACAGCACCCAGGCCTTGATGCCGTGGTCCCCACAGCTTGCCAGCCCGATCACGGGCACATGCATGCCTGGCTTGTGCAGGGCTCTCTGACGTGCAGTCAGAATCACCCCATCCCGTGTGGCAGCCCAAAGATGACGTTCTACCCCCCCACTGCTGTCCCCCCATCCCATGACGAGCACTGCTTAGGCCCCAGTGTCCCCACCACCAACACAGAGCCGTCTTCTGGGTTCTCGGCTCAGATGGTCTCCGTGAGCTGCCGGCCAGGGCACCACTGCCTCCCTGGCCGCCCATGGCCAGCTTAGGGCCCAGGTGCCCGCGCAAACCCAGCACAAGCAGATCCGGGGTGATGGCGCACCGAAGGCTCGCCACCTCCCAGTGCACGCCGGCCTGGACAGCACGGGGCCAGCTGCGCCATCTCAGATGAGGAGAGGCCGGTCCTCAGAGTCCTCCCCTCTCTCCAGAAAGCGCAGGGTCCTTACAGACTCCCGCTGGATTTCGCAGCGACAGTGCCTGGTTTTTAAAGCAGCCTTACTGTAAGGGGCCAGCGGGTTAAGGCGCCAGACCCCCACCTGGCCCACCAGGTCAAGTCACACTGGTGTGTGTGCCTGTGTGCCCAAAATCCCAAGCAGAGAATGACGTGGAAGGGATTGCGGCATGGCACCTTCCCTGGGGAGTGACTTCTCACTGTCCCCCTCTGTCTCTCTGTGGTGAGCGCATGTGTCCTATGGCCAAACCCAAAACAAAGCCCTCTTGAGGTGCACCGTAGGACCCATCCGTCGAACCTATACAGGCCCGTCCCCTTTCAGGACCGTCACTCATACTCCATCGCCACAATGTGACCGGAGAGCATCCCCGTCACTGCAAGAGCCTGGCCCCGCCGGTCCCTGCGGCTCCCTCCCCGCCCTGCAGCCCGATGAGCGCCCTTTCTGTGGATCTGCCCACCCCCACACCTCACAGACAGGAAGTCGTGTAGCACGCAGCTGGTGCCAACGCTTGTGCCGAAGGTTCGCACCTTAGCCACAACACGGACCAACCACCTGTCCTCGGCCTCCGAAGCGACACCTATTTCAAACCAAACCCTGATGCAACACTCCGGGCCGGTGCCTCAGCCCCTGCCCGGACTCGCCGCTGCTCTCGGCTGGACTACGGCCCTCATGCATCGGGGCCTGCTGGTTGGACACCCCGTTCCCCAGCAAGGTACAGTCCATGTCTCCACACAGGCGTGTGCCCCTCACCTACAGGACAGGGTGCCAAGGTGCACCCAGTACCCTGGGGCCTCAGGCAGGCAGGGTGCACCCACAGGCGCCTTGCAGATGGCCCAGGGCAGCACCCCCACACCAGCAGAGGTGCTGACCCTCACAGCCTAGGCGAGGTTCCGCCAGGCCTCAGCGTGTGCCTGCATCACGTCTAAGGCTCTGAGGGGATGCCTCACGCCAGCCTCTGGGGCTACGAGAGGGCTGCACTTCTATAGAGAAGCACCCCAGGCACGGAGGTCACTGCATGCTGTCCACTCACGGGGAGTCCTGTATACACTCTGGGCTTGTTAAAGGACGGAGCCAGCAGACTGCAACATCGCCATGTTGACAGGACGCTGATGGCTCTGCAAAGCTCACGGCTGTGTGTCCCCGTCATTCCCATACTCCCCAGTGTCCAGAACCTCCGTTCTTCAGACACCTGCTCCACATTTGGGTGTGTGATGAGAAAGCGTTCATGCATGTGTATGGGGGGACAGAAGAGGAGAGACAGAAAAAACCAACTGGTCTACCTACACATGAGGACTAGTGTGTGGGGACATGAGAGGGGAGACAAGGGAAAACCAACTGGTCTAACTACACACGAGGACTAGTGTGTGGGGGGACAGAAGAGGAGAGACAGGAAAAACCAACTGATCTACCTACTCACAAAGACTAGTGTGTTGGGACATGAGAGGGAAGTCAAGGGAAAACCAACTGGTCTACCTACACATGAAGACTAGTGTGTGGGGACATGAGAGGGGAGACAAGGGAAAACCAACTGGTCTACCTACACATGAAGACTAGTGTGTGGGGACAGGAGAGGGGAGACAGAGGGATAACCAACTGGTCTACCTACACATGAGGAATAGTATGTGGGGACATGAGAGGGGAGACAGAGGGACACACGAGGACTAGTGTGTGACAGAGCGAGGGTGTCTTGAGTGTGGGCGAACGTGCAGTGTGACAGCTCCAGGCTGAGTGAGCTTTTCCAGTGTGTTCAGCACCGTTCCTCGGCTCCTCAAACCGGTAACCTGTGTCTTCTCACACTTTCTAGCTATGTCTCTGGGTGCATATCACTTTATTGTCTTTAACAGTAACTGATTTTTAGCTTCATGTATTTTCTCTATTATTTATCTGGTTTCTTTCTACTTTGTTGGTTTTTTCTCTTAATTTTTGTAATTTTCTTGTATTTTTTAGATTTATTTTTCTTTTTTTTTTAACTTCTTAAGCAAGAAATAAAATTGGTTTCCCTCTTTTCTTTTCCTTTAATATATCCGTGTAACATGTGAGTTTCCCTGTACACACTGCTTTAATACATCCTGCAGAGTCCGCGGTGTCCGCATCCACATGCATTGACACTGTCTCTCAACACATGGTCTCCCTGGAATCTCACGCCTCCCGCTGTTGTACTGACGCTCATTTGTTGGCATGATGCACATCACTTCCTGTGTAATGCCGTCTGGTCCTTCCAGACCTGGGTGCTATTGTCCATGTATTCTTTCTATGTGTTATAAACTTAGGGTACTTTTTAAAATGACTATCGATAGTTACAGTTCCCACCACCTTTCATTCTCCCTGGACTCATCTGGCCTTTCCAGTTTAAGGTCCTGGTAGCAGATAACTAACCCAGCTTTGTTTATCTTAAAACGCCTCTCTTTAACCTCCGTGTTTGCGGGGTATTTGCAGGGACTGTATGGACGGAATCGTGACCGAAGCCATCATTTTGGTGGAAAGTCTGCCATGGCTCCCTTGTTCCCCACCCAGGGTCCCCACGGGAGCCCCAGGACACCCCCTCACCTCGGGAGCATGCTGCAGAGCTGCCACGTGCCCAGCACCAAGCTGTAGTATTGCTGCCCCTGAACCTTCTGGAGGGTGGTCCCTGGAGCTAGGCAGCCCCACGGCAGGGGGAAGGGACAAACCACAGGGAAGCCCAGGGAAGCCCGGTGAAAAGCAGAAGACGCCCCAGGACCGGTCATGACTGGGCACCCGGGCCAAGGAATGGCAGCCCCGGCGCTCACCGCGCCCCTGGCTTGTCCTGTCGAGGGCACTGAGCTCTGCAGGCCTGGTGTGGTGAGCCCCTGCACATGGTGCTCGGTGTCTGTCCAGGGCAGCCGCGCCCTGCCAGGTGCAAAGACGGGGCTTGTGGGCGGGAGAGCATGGAGGCGCACCCTCTGCCCTGCAGGGAAACAGCAGCTGTGGGTGGTGCCCACAGGAATGGCACGGTGTGTTCCAATAAAGCTTTATCTACAAAACCACGTGCGTGCCAGGCCCCCAGCCCTGCCCTGGCACTCTGTAATTTGCTGCTTGGGCAGCTGCCCCTCCCAACACACATGCAGGCTGCGAGCTGCCGGAGGGCCAGGGCTACACCTCCCCAGCGTAAGGCACAGTGCGGCCAGCCTCCCCTCTGCACGGGCCACTCCCACAGTACCCTCGAGGAAGGCGAGTGGCCGCCGGGATGGGGCCTGAAGGGGCATGGTGCACGAAGCAGGTTCCGGAGCGAGAGCCAGCCCCCGGGCCTCATGTTCCTGAGGGACTGGGGGGCACTGCCTGTTCCCAGCAGCGGGTCACAACCGCGGTGGCACACGCAGACACCAGGGGGCTTCCGTGTCCGAGCCCAGATGCGGACTGGGTAAGTGACCTTCTGGAGTGGCTTCTGGGACTGATGAGGTTAGCTACATCCTCACCACGCCCGGCCCGGACCACAGCTGAGGCAGCACCTCCAGTGAGAGTTCGCCTCAAACTGCTTTCTCGGAGTGACCCAGGAAGCAGGAGTCGTCCTGAGAGCCGAAGAGGTGACCGGGCGGCTGCTGCAGGTCTCTGAGGCACTCGCGCGGCCGCCTCCAGCACCCACTGGGACAGGACGAGCAGGGCCCCCGCCCCGGGTCCACACTGAGCACATGGCATCCCATGCTGAGTCTGTGACGTGCGAATGCCAAGCGGAGTCAGGAGCACCCAGCCTCTGTGTCCGAGGGTCCCCAGGCAGTGAGGCTGTAGGTTACACCTGCACACGCTGCTTGCTGTCAGACAGTGAGCCGAAGTTCCGCGGCGGGAGAAGAGGAGGCGGCCAGAGGGCACCGTCGTTTGATGGAGCTGGGTGCAGCTCCGCAGAGCGCCAGCCAACTGAGGGCCAAGCTCACAGCTGAGCCTGCAGCTCCCCTCCCAGGCTCATGGACCACGTCAGAGAGAACAGAAAAGGGCCAGAGGACGAATGCGAAGCGCAGCCAGAGGACTCCGACGGTGGCAGGTTTGCCTCTGACAGTCGTAACTTGTCGGAGGCGGCATCTGTGAGACACGCCCACCCTGTCGATGCCAAGTGCCACGGGGCGTGCCCCACCTGCAGCCTCCCAGCGGGGAGTTGGGGTCGACAAGCCAGCACTTGAGTCGTCCCCTGGAAGAAGTGCCTTCCCTGCGCCTGGCTCTCTGCCGAGCACTGGGGGCCGTCCTCCACGTGCAGTCTCTGCGTCACAAGGCCTAAGGCCACGGCCGGTCCCAGCAACCGCTGCCATTGTCACTCTCTCACGGCCTCTCCCGGCGCACTGGACTGGCCCCGCAAACCCGTGCGCGGCCGGAGCCGAAGAACCAGGGCAGCGTTTCGTTGTGTGTGGAGTAGTTTTAACCCCGGCGAGCAGCGAGGAAGGGCGACGGCCACCACCCCGAGGATCCACAGAGGCTGAGAGGGGTCAAGGGAACCATGAGCCCAGCAAAGCTGCACACGGAGGAGCCTCAGGAGTGGTCGGGACCCCGGGCTGCCATGCTGGGAGCCTGGCCTGAGGTGGGCTCTCCTTGAAAGTGGACCTTCCTCACCCAGGACCAGCGGGCTGGGCTTGGCCGGAGGCGGGTCCCCTCCTCCGCCTCGCCAGGCCTTCCAGGTCACACTCCAGGCGGCCTCCTCCACTCCTTCCCACCAGGGAAGTCTTATTTGTAACATGCAGCTGCCCCCTCCCTTCAGTGGTCAGCAGCCCTGCCCTCGGGGTACTGCCCCACACAGCCCCAGCTCCAGGACAGGGGCTGGGCCTCGAGTCCACGCACAACGACAGAGTGCAGAGTGGGAGAGCGTGCCACATCGGAGACCAGCTGCGCCACACAGAGGCCCCCGTGCGCGCGCTCTGGCTGACTCGCACATCTGTGCTGAGCAGAGGGCCATCTGGCAAAGCAGGCCCACCAGGGAGGGAAGGAAGGGCCTTCGGGCCACAGTCAGTGGAACCTAAGACCCTCAGCCCAAACTTCCTGGAAGAACTGAGTCTTGACCGTGACCACAGAGTGACCTTGGAAGGGGAACCACTCCATGGCGCCTTCGGGTGAGACTTGGCCTGAACGGCAGTCCACAGCATGCCGAGCCGCGGAGGCTAGGCAGCAAGCGTGTTGCTTTGCCAGAGAGTCTGCCACAACTGTGCAGCGCTGAGCCATCGCTGGGCCAGTTTGGATGGACCCTGAAGCACGTGGGGGACAGGTGGGGCAGGACAGGCTACAGTTTACAGCTGAGAGCTGCCCCTGCGAGTCCACCCATTCACTCTTCGCCCCGATGCAGTCCCGAGTCCAGGGCCCGAGCGAGGTCTTTGGGAAGTGCTGAGGGGCTGGGCGTGGCTGGCTGCCATCGCTTTCCAGGAAACAGGCCAGTCTTCGTGGTGTATGCACCTGCTGAGCCGTGGCCACCGTGGCACCCTGGCACCGTGGTGCTGTGAGCTGGTCTTGTAGACGACTCACCGTGATTCTTGCTAGTGGCCGGCTTTCCTGAGGTGGTGGTGGATTAGTCCGTGGAGACAGCCTGAGCAGATCCCACCTCACTGAAGGGTCCTCCCCCAGGTGCTTGGGAGAGGCCCCTCTGAGTAAACCGAGGGTGTGAGAGAAAGCTTGTCACTCACTCCTGGGATCTCTGCCACAAACTCGTAGCAGAGCCTGGAGGGCTGAACAGTGGGGAAAGCGCCAACCAGGCCCCCGCCCCCCGGCCACTGCTCGGGGCTCCTCGCCGGCAGGCTGCACAGGGCTCTGCTGCTTGCGGGCCTCAGGTCGGCCAAACCGACAGCCAGCTCTTCCTCGGGAACCAGACGTGTTGGAGTGGATGTCCAGTGGGAGGGCCGTGGTAACAAAAGCGCGTCCCCTCAAATGCGGGCAGGCTTCAGTTTGGGGACCCCTCGCCTCCTCTCCCCGCCCCCAGCACACCACACGAGTGGGCTTGCAGGGTGGGCGCTCTCCCGCATGGGTCCTCAGGCCCCCTCAGGAAGTCTGGCTGCAGTTGAGCCGAGGACAGTGAAGACTGAGCATCCCGGGACGTCCTGTCATGCCCAGGACGACAAGACACGCGTGTGCTAGAGGGCCCAGCTGTGTCCGTCAACCTACCTCGCTCTGACCCCAGGGGCTCGGTGGGCCTGCTGACGGTTATCCAACTAGGGCCTTCCGTGCGAGAGCCCAGAGCCTCCGGCGGAACCCAGGGCCGACTGCGCCGGCTGGGTTCTGTTCACACCCCACGTCCTTGGTGCACCCTTAGGTGGGACCAGTGCCCACCGCCCACACGGCCTGCTCCATTCCCCACAGCAAGACGCCTGAAAGGCCAGCCAGCGCACACCGCGGGGCCTTCCCTGGTTCCCTCAGCTGATGGCCAGGGGCCGAGCTGCTTGGTTTCCATAACAGTGGCACCAGCCGTGGAGAGGCCAGGCAGCCTCTGGCAGGCGGTGGCGAGGAGCTGTTCCAGGGAACACGTGTCTTGCAGACTGGCCACGAGTGCTATCCCATCTTAGGGTCAGGCAGTATTTCCTTTCATGGAAAAGAATTCAAGAACGGGGGGACCAACAGTTAGCGTAATGGCTATGTCGCTGGACGCCCATGTAGTCAACTGCGGTTCAAGTCCCAGACCCGGTGGCTTAAACTCACGCCGGGCATGTGTGCGTGCATGCCCAAGATCCCGAGAGGAGCATGGAGGCGAAGGGACTGCAGTGTGGCCATCCCCGCAGGGAGTGATTTCTCACTTTCTGTCTTTCTGTCTCTATCTTTCAGGAGAGCGCACGCGCCCTATAGCAAAACCCTCTCAAAAAAAAAAAAAAAAAAAAGAACTGAAGAGCAGATTGAAGCGCAGGTATGACACAGAAAATAAACGTGCACAGCGAACAGGAGTGCGTCCTTTATCACCATGACAACTCGCTCCTCCAAGCTCGGCTGCGGCCCAGGGGAAGTCCCTCACTGCCCACGAGCAAAGTGAACCAGAGAGGACAGAGCTGGGGACGCTGCACCCGGGGTGGGCCTTTGACTCCGTCCCACTCATTAACCACCCGCGCCATAAGAAAAACCCCCAAAAAAAAAAAAAAAAAAAAAAGAACTGAAGAGCAGATTGAAGCGCAGGTATGACACAGAAAATAAACGTGCACAGCGAACAGGAGTGCGTCCTTTATCACCATGACAACTCGCTCCTCCAAGCTCGGCTGCGGCCCAGGGGAAGTCCCTCACTGCCCACGAGCAAAGTGAACCAGAGAGGACAGAGCTGGGGACGCTGCACCCGGGGTGGGCCTTTGACTCCGTCCCACTCATTGTAAAGGTGGTCCCACGTCGGGATCTGGGAAGGCCACTCGGCTTGAAAGAAGCCACCGTTGTAGAGGTGATGACTCCAGGTCTGGGACAGCAAACAGCCAACTGCTGGTCTAGAAAGCCACAGGCCGCAGACCACAGGCCATAGACCCCCGGGCCACAAACTACAGACTGCAGGCCACAGATCGTAGGCTGCAGACCACCAGGCCGCAGACCGCAGGCCGCAGATCACAGGCCACAGACCGCAGACTGCAGACCACAGACCTCCAGGCTGCAGACCTCAGGCCACAGGCCCCAGACCGCAGACCACGGGCCGCAGACCACCCAGATTCCAGGTCACTGCAGAGCCGAGGCTCCCAGTAGCCAAAAATGGGGCCGTTCCCAGACCAGTGCGGACACCAGCTATGGGGGACGGGAACACGGGCTGTGCTCCAATGGGGGTGATGACTCTCGAAAAGCATCCTGCTCCTTACCTGTGGGGGATTCTAAGAAGCCAGGCTCATTCTTACCCCCTCCCTGCAGTGGAAGCGACTGAGCAGGGGAGCTTTTCCTCGTGGAATCACTCCAGCCAATGAAGGGACATCGGCAGAATTCAAGCCACCCCGCTCTCCACCCCCAGTGAGATAACAGAGCCTCACAATAATCGCGGAGTGGTCGCAGAGAGGAAGAGAGGGAGGCAGGGAGGGGCGGCCTTGGAGCGGCGCGTCTATGGGAACACACACCGTCTGTGACACAGTCTTGCCAGCCCCACCAAAGCCTGGTGAGGTCTCCAGGTCCAGTTACTGTGACACGAAATGCAGGGGATATGTGGGAAGCTGCGCACCAGCGAGTCTGCCGAGGTTTCTCAGAGAGCAAACAATTACCATGATTGGTTCCCTTCCAAAAACCTGACCTTCGAAACCTTGCTCTGATTGGCCACTAGAATCCCTCAAATTTGCATATCCGGCACCTTATGATTGGGCCAAAAGCAACCAATCATAACCCACCGTTAACAACCAATCAGGGTCCACCGTTTACAACCAATCACGGCCCACCGTTTACAACCCACCAGAGTGTATATAACCACGATGCCTGGCCCACAGTAGCCAGACCACCAGGAAGATGACACAGACGACCAGGAAGAAGACGAGGACCAGGGGAGCCTGAAGAGCTGAAACACTGCGCAGTCTCCAGACGACCCTGAAGATCCTGAAGAGCTGACACTGCATCATTTCCAGACGACCTGGGAGACCCTGAAGAGCTGTAACACTACATCGTCTCCAGACGACCCTGAAGAGCTGTGATACCGCGTCGTCTCTATGCTGCTCACAGTAGACGACGCGACCCTTAAGAGCTGTGACACCGCGTCATCTCTGTGCTGTACCATGCTGCCCACAATAAACGGACGACACTGTTGTCTCCGTGTTGTAACACTACGCTGCTTGCCCCGGCTCTCACTCCTTCACTCAGGAAACCTGTTCGGCTATCCCCCCGGGTCGGGGCAGGGACAGAGGAACGAGCTAAGGGACACCATGAGAATGGGACCTGGAGAGCCTGGAACGTGAGGACTCTACACAGCCCAGGTCCTCCTCTGACAGCACCACCACCACCATGGTAGATAAGAAAGAGAGAAGAAGAGAGAGACAGAGGGAGGGAGAGAGGGGGAGGGAGAGAGAGTTAGAGAGAGAAAGAGAAAGAAGGAAAGAAAGAAAAGAAAGAAAGAAAGAAGGAGAGAGAAAGAGAGAGAGAGAAAGAAAGAGAGAAAAGACAGACGCCGAATGGGGAACCTGAAGCCTGGAAGCTTCCCAGACCGGCCAGCTGAACAGAAGGCGTGACCTCTACTCCACCCTGGGGATTAGGACAAGCTGGAGAGACCAGCAGATGCCATAATGATAATGTCGCCGGACTTCCACGTAGTTGGCCGCAGTTTGAGTCCTGGATCCGGTGGCTTAAAACTCATGCTGGGTGCATGTGTGTGTGTGTGTGCCCCAAAACCTAAGAGGTGACTAGAGGAGAAGGGATTGCAGCATGGCCATCCCCCCAGGGGTGATTTCTTGCTTTCTGTCTCTCTTTCTGGCAAGTGCAC
>NW_006159450.1:1133447-1143996 GCF_000334495.1 Tupaia belangeri chinensis | reverse complement strand
TGTCTCTCTCTGTCTGTCTGGCGAGCGCACACGCCCTACAGTGAAAATCTCTCCAAAAAAAAAAAAGCCAACCCGGAAAAATCACACGTGAACTCCTAGGACAGAGAGCTAGGCTGGGGGAGGGCCGGGAGGTCACCCCCACAGGGACGGCCCCTTGGCCGGTGATGAGGGTGTCCTGGAGTTAGTGCAGCCCTGCACGAGAGTGCACATTCTGAAGATCACTGAGCCGCTCACGTGCAGAGGGCAGGCGATCATTCAATGCAGCACTTATTTAAGATGAAAAATACAAAACTAAATACAACAGAAAAAGGCAAGGAAATGGGAGACTGCCCATTTGGAAATAGTAAAGAATTACTGATTTGCACAGTTACACTCTGAGTGGGTCTCCAACAGAGAAGTGTCCAATTGTGCTTCCAAGCCCGTCGGCGGGAGACCCAGGCCATGACTGCCGGGACTGGTCCGTGGGTGCGTGTCCTCCCCTCCTACAATCCTACCTGTAAGTTTTGGGAGTCTTCTGTGAAGAGTTTTGCATGTGCAGTGGGGACGGGCCCTGATGTCCTCAGAGCCTGCACCTCTCTCTCCTGGCCTCAGGTCAGGCCTGGACTAAGGCTGCAGCACACCTCTGGCAGAGAGGCCCTGCCAGGGCGCAGCCCCCCGGGGCTGGTCTGTGGGAGAGGCCCTGTATCTCCGGCAGCCTCTGGAGCCTGTGGCAAGGAACCTTTGCCAGCAGGTGGGAGAAGGAGTGGCCAGACCCCCCGCCCCAGGGCTCCCTCGCTCGTCCATCCTGCTTCCCAGCCCTGACACCAATGGTGGCTTCTGTCCACGAGAGAAGGAGGGCGTCCCACGGGGACCAGGGCTGCAGGCCACGGCCAGATGTCCCCAGGCCCTGCAGCCAGGAGGCAGAGGTCCCTGCAGGTCGAGCACGTGACACCCAGCAGTGCGCTCGGGGCCAAAAATACCATGAACAGGGAGGGATTTGACCAGAGCTGAAACTGAGGGCTGAAAGCCATGAAACGCCAAAGGGCAAAAACACCAACCCAGAAACACAATCATTGCCAAAGGCTCACACCAGAAGTGAGGGTCCAGACGCAGGAGGGCAGGAGGGTACACACTGACTTCCTCTGAGGACAGGCTCGGGGACCCACTGTCAACGCCACCCTGCATGGTCTGCTGGCAACACCTCCCCCCGCTCCCCCCAGGCAACCGCCACCCCAGCCAAGATGTGCAGAGGAGCCGAGCCCACAGCCAGGGAGCACAGGCCTCCACTTGGGCTTCCTCTGTGGACCTCCTACGCTCAGCCGCGCCCGGCCAGCACCTCGCTCCACACCCTGCCCTGCACCCCGCCTGGCACGCCACCCCGCACCTCCATCCACACCCTGTCCTGCACCCCACCTCACACCTGCCCTACACCTGGCCTCACACCTCAGTCCACACCCTCTCCTGCACCCTGCCTCGCACCTCCATCCACATCTCACTCCACACCCTGACCCACACCCCACCTCACACCTGCCCCCTCTCCTGCACCCTGACCCACACCCCACCTCACACCTGCCCCACACCCCGCCTCGTGCCTACCCCGCACCAGCCTCACACCTGCCGTGCACCAGCCTCACACCTGCCGTGCACCGACCTCACACCTGCCGTGCACCGACCTCACACCTGCCTGTTGTAGGCCCAGCCTCCAGTTGAGGGTAAGACGGCCCTTCCCGCCTCTTTGGCCTTCCTTCTTTCACAGAAAGAAGGTGCAAGGGGGCCACACCCTGCACACACACACCAGCCACTGCACCCACCTGCCCAGCGAGGGGCCACGCCCTGTGTACAACGCCAGCCACTGCACCTCCCTGCCAGACTGCACCCAGGCCTGTGGCCAGCCCCACCAGAGGAAGTCCCAGAGGAACATGCCCAGGCTGCAGAGGACGTCTTCTCCCACATGCCTGGCCAAGGATCACCCAGACCAGCAGGAACACTGCGCAGGGACAGGAGCTCGGGGAGCTGCAGCTTGTCCGGGACTTCAGGGCCTGCAGAGCCAAACCTCCAGACTTTCAGCTCTTGCATTCTCCGTGCAATAGAATGCCTTAAGGAGGACACGGACAGCCTGTGCTTCGTGGCAGGGGCTGCGAGGGGACGGGGTGACGGAGTGGGCAGGCCCGCAGGTGCAGCAGTCTCCAGAAGCTCATTCCACAGAGGACACTTGAGAGCGGTGAGCTCTGTGATAACGGCCTCTGTGGGGACATGCCAGTCTGTCCACTGTGGCAGCAGCAGGGGCAGGACCAAGTCTCCACAGGGTCCCCGCAGCCGGTGGCGCCCACAGGGCAGGCAGCTAGCACGCATGGCCCTGGGTCGGGGCCTGTGGTCACGCAGGTGGCCCTCCCACCTGCACCCGCACCCTCCTACAGCCACTGCGGTGCTAGGTCACAGCACACGGAAAAAGAGAACTGAGGCACAGGGCCATCTGGGGTAGGCGAAGTGCAAGAAGGGGCCGTGGTTGGAGAACGAGCTCCCCACAGGGGCCTGCCTTGCCCCTTCCTTCTCATGTTACTGGGCCTCAGCGAACACAGAGCAAACATGCTCGCAAAAATCTCAGCTGCGATGCTAGGCCGCCTAGCAAGTTTCCCATTCAGCCCTGGAGCCAAGTCGCCACTGCCTTCCTGGGCACACCCGGGACAGAGACGCAACAGGAGCCCCGACAATGAGCGCTGGGAGGGCGCTGCACCCGGAGTGGGGGGGCGGCGCTCCCCCCGCCGCAGCAGTCCCTGCTCACGGTCCGGGGCTGTCCCGCTCACACGCACGTGCCCGCGGTAGTCAGCACACTCTCACTCCACAGCCGGTGCCAGGGCCTACCGCACCCCATGGCCGGGGTCCCGGCATCCCATCGATGTTTCTCTGCAACCCCACCCACCACACCGGCCACTGTGTCCACACAGGGCTCCCTCCTCGGCACCTCGGGCAGTCCCACCATGCTGCCTGAGGTCAGGCTGGCTGCGGGGACGGGCAGCGCTCGCTCAGGAGGGTCAGGCCAGCCGGGTCTAGGGGCAGCCCTATTTCACTGCTCCCAGGGCGGTGGGACACATCCCCCATTAGGCATGTGGCACTGTGCTGTCACGGCCCAAACACCCGCCCATCACATCGCCACCGTGCACTCAGCCGCCCAAACACCCGCCCATCACATCGCCACCGCGCACTCAGCTGCCCAAACAGACCTAGCTGCAAGAGAGGCTGGAACTCACCCAGGCCGGGCAGCCTCTCCGTGGCTGAACCCCCGAGGTTCCAGGGAGACCCTGTGACTGCAGGAAAGGGGACGGGATGCTGGGATGGGTGCGGTCCTGCCCCCAGGCCGTCACCGCCCTGGAGTTCCCCATCACACCTGGCATTCCACCTGGCATGTCGAGGTGCCCCACATGGAGGGGGCTGCCAGCCACAGCCTTGGCGTGCTCCCACCACTTCAGCCCCAGGCTCCCGTCATTAGACTCGTACCTGAGGAGTACAGGCATGTGCGGTCAGTCCACGTGTGAAAATGTTTTCGGCGACTGATCACAGAGAAGTGCTTCCACTTCTTTTTTTTTTTTTTTAATGATTTTTTAAGAGATTTTTGCTATATTGAGCATGGGCTCACCAGAGAGACAAAGAGACAGAAAGTGAGAAATCCCCCAGGGGGGATGGCCACGCCACAATCTCTTCTCCATCCTCCTCTCGGGATCTTGGGCACACAAGTGCACATGCCTAGCGTGAGTTTCAAGCGCTGGGTCTGGGAATCGAACCGCGGTTGACTGTGTGGGAGTCCAGCAACATCACCATTACGCCATCTGCTGGTCCCATGGCTTCCACTTTTTAAAATCCTGAACACTGGCTTTGTGCCACGTAATGAGAACACGAACTCCAGAGAGGCCAGAGCCCAAACTGCGGAGACAGAGGAAGGACACGGGCGCACATGTGAATACAGGTAAACGGGCGTGAGGCGCGACAGCACGCACCGCGCCACCGTGGCGGGTGCCTGTTAGACAGCACGTGCCGGCTAGCTCCGACAGCAGTGGGAAGTAACAGGCGTGAGCTTCTCTTGCCTGGACTTCTCTGCTGGAGTGAGGCTGCCACGGCGTTTCTCCACTGTCCTCCCAGCACCTCGGAGCTGTGCCACGCCTTTGCCGCCCCACTCAGAGCAGCCGGCGCGGGGCCAGCCAGCCTCCCAGAGCACCGTCTCCAACACACACCTCCATCCGTGCACCTGGCTCCACTGTGAGGCGCCAGGACAGCCCTGAGGAGGGCCCACGAGCCGAGAGACCGCCTGGAGAACGGCGGTCACTTTTCGGGACGGCAGTGGCAATGAGGCTGTGTTTTGGTTTCTGCTCTGACTTAATTGGCATCATAGATTTTGTCCGTATAACATACTTTTAAGACAGTATTTCTGGGGCCAGCCAGGCAGTGTGGTGATGAAGCCTGCCGGGTCCCATATGACCGACTGCACGGGCCGAGGCCTGGACCCAGTGGCTTGAAAGCATACCAGGAGCGTGTGCACGTGTGTCCAGAGTCCTAAGAGGAGAATGGAGGAGAAGGGGTCACAGCGGCCACCCCCGAGCGCCTCCTCACTGTTCGTCTCTGTCTAGCAAGTGCATGCACTCTATAGCAAATTAGAAAAAAACAGTATTTCTGTCTACTGACTGTTAAAAATGACACTACACTACTCACGTAATAAAGCTATGGGACTTACAATCTGTATGACGGTACAGTCACGTAACGAATTTCAACAGCATTAATCTGACATGTAAAACAGTGACTGCATCAGTCAGATAGGAGTAACAAGCAGTCCCGGCATCTAGTGGCTTAGAACTGTGCCTGCTCCAGCAGGGGCTCCCTCCACGCTGGCGCAGCCATCCAGGCAGCCACCTTTGAAAGACACTTTGCCGTGGTGGGTGAGGGAGGGCGACTTATCCACTAGCCCTGTAAGGCTTCTGCAAGGGAGCGACAAGGCTATCCCTGCTCACATTCCGGAAGGTGCCGGTGGGTAGGGCGCAAATAGGGCCAAAGCTCTCAACTAAAGGTCCAGGGAAGGGGCTTGGGGGTCTCGGCCTGCCGGATGGCAAGAGACGCTACAGGTCAGAGGTGGCCGTCAGCCACGTCGCAGGGCACGCCTGGAGAAAGCTCCAGGTGAGCCAAGTTGGAGCACTCAGCCCGGGAAGGGGCCGCTGTTCCTCAGCCCTGGGCAGGCCAGGACGGACAGGGAGCATCTCCAGAAGGCCTACGGTGGAGCTGCCGCCTGACGGGGCAGGCCCAGCGAGACCCACGGAGGCCCACGGTGCTCTCAACAAAGTGACACCAGCACAGGCATTGATGGGAAGACGGAGACGAGACGGAAGCACTGCTGGAGCCTAGAACGGCACAGCCAGCCCTGACGCAGTGAGGTGGGCCTGTGGCCGCTTGGGTAGTCTGGGTAGCTATGAGGCCAGCACACACTCCACTGGTTACGTCCTTAGCCCATCAGCCATCGCGGTGCTGGCCACGCCGGCCGCCTGGCTCGGAGCACATGAGCTCTGCGGGGAGGCGCCTCCCGCCCAGGGCCCATGCATCAGTCCCGGGAAGCCCGCTGCTCCTGCCCTGCTCTGCTCACCTTGTCCGAGGGCGCGTGCGCTCGGTCACCAGCGCGCCCGGCACCACTGCGCTGCAGGCACTGTTCAGGGCCTGCACCAGGTGGCCAGAAGCCTGGCCCTCCCAGTGCGCTCCGAGAGCAGGGGAAGAAGACGCCCAGAACCAAGCCGCTGCACCGCGAGCCTGTCAGACAGGAAGAGAGCAGAGCAGGTGAGGAGCAGAGGGTGTCCTGCAGAGCCTGTGCAGGTGGGAGCCCTGAGAGTTAGGGAGAGGGGAGGGCCACTGAGCTCTGACCCACGGGCACCGGGTCAGGGCTGTGAGGCACCAGGGAGCAGACACTTCAACCTCAAGAAATAAACCGAGCCCAAGAGGTGGTATTTCAGGGTCCTCTCCGTCATGACGTGGACCATGCCGGAATGCATGCTGTCTGGAAGCAGGACTCCACAGACGAGGTTACAATGAGGTCAGACCGGAGCAGGCGTCCCTGAGCCAGGACGGGGCACAGGCCACGTGCAGGGACAGAGCAAAGGGCGGAGTCACCGGCCCGCAGAGAGCCGCCTAGGCACCCTCTCCGGGCACCTGCAGGGAGCCCGGCTGCCCACAGCCCTCTCGCCACCCAGCAGGGCCCTGAGAAGGCTGGCTTTGCTAGCACTGGTGTGTCAGAGCTCGGCCAGCACCGGGACACTCCAGCCCCTCCTCGCAGAAGGGGAGAGGCCCTGCCCAGGCCCTGCGACTTCGGACGAGTCTTCCAGGAACTTGTGTTTCAGGGACAATGGGAGCTTCTCTTTCTGTCATTTTCAAACAGAAAAGGGAAAGGTTGCCAGACGCACAAGTAATTGTAACCGATCCGCTGATCTGAGCGCTCTCAGACAGAAGGGTTTCCGTGCACTTTGAAGTCGGGCGCTGCAACTCCGCCTGCTCCCGCAGGGCTGTTTTATAGCCATTAAGAATGTGTTCCTTTTATCTGGGAATTCAATTAATTGAATTTCAAAAATACTCTGAAATGTTTTTTTATATAAAACCCAGCGAACTCCTGGAGGACATTCCCGTGTGATTTGCTGCCACAGTAATTAACAGCCAGGCGCATTACGCCGGCCACTGCTGGCACACTGCCACCGGCTGCACTGGGGCTGAGCTGGGCTTTGCCACGTCCCAGACGGTGGGCAGACCTGGAAGGGTGCTTTCACCGCAGGACCGTCTTTGGGCCGCTGGCATACTTTCCCAAGTGCCCTCTCAAGGAAGGCACCAGTACCCCAGGGCGGTCGGCCACCGGTGAGCATGGGTGTCTGCCAACAGTCCCTCACCGCTCGCTCAGTCTAGGGCCACCCCAGGGCAGCAGCCAGAGGCCGGCCGAGAGGGTGCCCGGGGCTGCGTGGCCGAGAGTCCGGTGGAGCCCGGCGCCCGCCCAGACACACCTCTCCACTTCACTGGGTTGCCAGGAAAGTCGTGACGCATTCTTTCCGTGGCTTTCTGTGCAAAAGTGCATCTGACGTTTCCGACAGCCCGACAGCACTGCCCTCAGGAGCGCCCTCGCGTCTTGTCCCCACGCATTTGTGGCCCTGCTCCTGCGTGCAATGGCAGGGGGTGAGGCACGCAGACAAGGCCCCGGGAAGCAGCAGTGCGCGTTCTTACCCCGGGGGAACTCCTCTGCGTAACTCCGCTTGTTTCAGGGATCCCACCCCTGTGGTTTACCAGTCCCTCCCACAAACGCGCACACGTGTTCGGGACACCAGCGTGTTCTCTACCAACTGAAGGTTGTCTTTGACACCGTGTCGAAGAACCCCAGCCCTACTCAAATTCTGGCGGTGCGTTGCCGTCTTCCACGGTCTGAAATAGCACATTCTCGCGTGGCTGCCCTTCCCTCCCAGCCAGGCTGTCACAGCCCGACCGCCCGGCAGCACCTCAGCTCGGAATCGCCGGGGACAGCGTCTCCGCAGCCTCCCGTCCGAGCAACAGGAAGGGGGATATTTGCAGAGGCAGCTCAGTCTTAGAGACATTCCTAAAGTCAGAGAGAGGCGGACTGCTGGGTTGACCTTCCAGGAGGGGGCAGCTGCGGAGCGCCGGCCTGGAGGCACGCTGGCCCTCGCCTCTCACCCGGGATGCCACACTGCTCTGAAAAAGACCC
Organism: Tupaia belangeri chinensis; assembly: GCF_000334495.1. Lineage (NCBI taxonomy): Eukaryota > Metazoa > Chordata > Mammalia > Scandentia > Tupaiidae > Tupaia > Tupaia belangeri. Next base: position 1,136,294 of record NW_006159450.1, on the reverse strand, counting down.
ATGGGGTCCTCTGAGTGCAGCAGCTCCGACGCCATGTTTGACATTGCACTGAGGGTGGGCGGCACCCCTGCAGACCGGGACAGCTCGGGTGCCACGGGAGCTTTTCGGAGATGAAGGATTCTGCTCTCCACTGTCCCCCAGGCGTCTGAGCCCTGCAAACCCTCCTCCCAAGGACAGTACGTCTGGGACAGCAGTGCCAGTCAGCCATTTCTTGACCAGCTCCCAGGGCCTCGTCCTGACCAGAGAGGAGGGCCTCCCCTCTCAGGGCCCCCAGGAGGGAGAAAAGAGGACAAGGCCCTGGGCCTGGTGGAGGCAGGCACCAGGGGTGCCGGTGCAGCGTTGCCACCCCAGGTGCCTGTGCTTGTCACAGCAACGTGGAAGAGAAGAGGCGGTGCAGCAGCGAGGCCAAGCCCCGGGGGCATGTAGACTTTCATCCAGACTGCTGTGGCATCTTTGCCAGCAGACAGAACAAAGGAGGGATTGATGGAGGCCGGGGGAGGTGGGGGATGGGCAGCGGCTGGGGGCACAGCATAGCTGTCCAGCCCGGAGGACCACTCCCCACGCACCCTCTGTCTGGGTTCGCTGCCCCCCTGCAGCCAGAGGGACTTCCCCGCCAGACCCCCTGGCCAAGGCCTGGGGTTTTTCCATTCTTGCGTCAGAGTGCCAGCTGGGGCATGGCGAGAGGGCTGGGGTAGTGGGGGCTGCTGATGCTGGGTCCCCTTGAGTCAGGACATCAGAGTGAGGGCCAGCCGGCCAGGTCCAACGGAGTATCTGGACAGACAGGGATGTGAGGACACAGCCAGCCCCCCTCCCCAGGCAGGCCTCCTGTGCTGCACTTCAGAGCTGCCTTCGCGGTCTGGGTGTGCGAGTCCTGGACGTGGAGCCCTTGCAGGCTGGCTGGTTGGCTACCCTGAGCTCCAACCCATGGGCCGTGGCACGTCCCAGGTGCCCACCACTGTTAGAGGCCTCAGGAAAGTGCGGGGTCTGTGGGAACCAAGGCTATGACCCAAAGGTGCCCTGCCTATGCTCAGTTCTAAAAGGACCTGACCCCCCTCAGCTGGAAGGGAGGTGCTAATGCACCTGTGCCAGCCCCAGAGCACCTGCAAGGAGCCCCCTGCACAGCCCAGGCGGGGCCCACGCCCACTCCTCTCCGGTACCGCCTGCACATCCACTTCCTTAGGCTGAAAGGCAGGAGAGAGCCCAAGAGGACACCCCACCTTCCTCCCAACACCCCTCAGCTTTAGATGCACGCATGAGTGAGACGCAGAGCCAGGGCCCTGCCACGCGGAGCTGGCCCGGAGGTGGGGCAACGCTGCCAGGCTCAGTCTGGTTGTCATCTCCAGCCGCTGGATTCCAAGGTGGGGCCCTTCCCTGGGCACCGTGAGCCCTGGGCCCAGCGCATCCACCAGGCACTGTGGCTCTCCTCCTTCCCAGGGAGGTCTGCTCTGTGGAGGGCAGGGCAGGAGCTTGGCACAGTTGGCCCAGTGCAGAGCTCGGGAGGGAGCAGAGAGAAGCAGGAACAGCCTGCCGTGACTTCCTCAGAGACTGCCCGAGTACGTCAACCTCAAATGCCACACGGGCTGCAGGAGACGGAGAACCCACTCACGGCACTTTGCCATGAAGGCAACGGGCATGGCTCCAGGGGGAAGGGCATGAAGAACGAGAGCACGGACGTGTCTATGAGGACTGTCGCCAAACAGCCTCAGGCCCAAGGAAAGGGCACCCTCCAGTGGGAGACACGGCCTGTCCGAGCACATGGATAATGACAGCCGGCCGGACCCAGGAGACCACCGGAGGCCCAGCCTTGCCAACGCCTGGCACAGGGATGCCTAGAGGACTCGGTCCCGTTCCTTCCCTGCCTAGCCCCAGCCTCTCTGCGCGCTCACCTGCCTCAGCTCTGCAGACAGCTGGTGGGCGCGCACAGGCCTTCCGGCGCACGAGGGCAGAGGCTCTTCCCTACTGGGGGGTCTGGGCTGTGCGCCCACCGCCCCTGCTGGGCTGCAGGCCTGTAGCTGCAGAGGGCAAGGCAGCTGTTCACCTCGACACGTGTCCCCAGCAGAGGTCACAGGCCTTCCGGCGCACGAGGGCAGAGGCTCTTCCCTACTGGGGGGCCTGGGCTGTGCCCACCGCCCCTGCTGGGCTGCAGGCCTGTAGCTGCAGAGGGCAAGGCAGCTGTTCACCTCGACACGTGTCCCCAGCAGAGGTCCAGCCTGCCACCCAGACAGCGCTACCTGACCAGCTCCCTCCAGGGCACAAGGCCTGGTCTGGTGTCCCCAGGCTGTTGCTGTCACCTGGGTCCACTGACTTGTCCTGGGCCTGGGGCCCGCCCACACTCTCCAAGGGCACAGCCTGGTGCTGGCTGGTGCCTAGTAGGAAGGGGGAAGGGGGTGGTGCAGGGTTCAGGGGCCTGGGAGCCACCTCCCCTCCAAGGCCTGCGCAGGCCAGAGACTAGGCACCACCCCAAGAAGAAGGAATGTGCATGGCTGTCTCTGGGTGACTCCTCAGGCCCCAAGGGGAACAGCCAGGGCTGAAGGAGGCGCCCTGAGGGCTGGGAAGTCTGGGCCACCCAGAGGATGCAGGTGCAGGTCTTCCTGTGGCCCTGGGATGGCCAGGGTGTCCTTTGGGAGCGGCGTCCCTGGTAGCACCCCAGGGCACTCCGTATCCCAGATGCAACCCCAGCGCACCCCGCGCACGCCAGCCTGGCAAAGGGGAAAGTTGGCATGTGCGCGGCGGCGGCGCCCGCGGGGGAAGGCGTTAACGGGCTGCCGGGTGGGAGCCGTGCGCTCGCCCACGTCACGCCGGTGCGGGCTCGGCTGACGGCCGCGGCGCCTGGGGACGCCCGCGCGC
>NW_006159450.1:1132884-1133333 GCF_000334495.1 Tupaia belangeri chinensis | reverse complement strand
GGGGGGGGGCGCTCCGCGCGCCCGCCGAGGGGCGCGGGCGGCGGCAGCGGCGGAGACTCCCCGGTGCGTCCCAGGCTGCGCGCTGCTCCCCGCGGCCTTAGCGCCCCAGCGGCGCGGGCGGGCGCTCCCCAGCGCAGGTAGGAAATGGGTCCGGCCGCACAAACATTGCGAGGACGGCTCCGGTGCCTCAGGGGACAAAGTTTGCTGCCCGCGGGGGGTCACTGAAGGCCGCTGCATTTGCTCCAAGTTGTGGGAGCGGGTTTCGGGAGCTGTCATGGGGCACAGAGACAGGAGTCTCTGCGGGGAGGGTGGAAAGTGGTGCTCTGAGCCAGGCTAGCCCTCGGGAACCCACGAGGGACGTGGGGGCGGCGCGGTTTGGCAGAACCCTGCTTCCCGGACGCCCCCTGTGCTCCGTCCTGACTCCGGCGGCCCCCTGCGGCCCCGGGGGG
>NW_006159450.1:1131995-1132785 GCF_000334495.1 Tupaia belangeri chinensis | reverse complement strand
AAGGAGTGACCTGCCACCTTGGGGCTCGCCAGTGCGGCTTCAGGGACTTCTAGAAAGCCTCTAGCCCACACCGCCCCGGTGTCCGCGCAATGGGCGGGCTCAGGCGCCCTCAAGGGCTGGGCTGCAGCCTCTGGAAAGTGACCCTAGCCTGATGCTGGGGGCTGGGTCAGCTTTGGGAAGGAAGTGCACTGGGGCGGGCTTCGGGAGGGAGTGGCCAGGGGACACCGGGGCTCAGCTGGTCACAGGAAGGCCTGGCCTCTTCCCCAGAGGCCTTCCTGGGTTCCAATGTCCATGTCGATCTGGGCAGAAGGAGGCCGGGGGGTTCCTGGCATTTGGGGCTATCTGCCCTCTGACACGAGAGGCCTAGCCAGCCCCAGCCTCAGCTCTAGTTCCTCCAGGCTGAGCCGCTGCGGGGTTAGCCAGATGGCACCCCACAGCCCTTGTACCCCAGGCCTGTTTAGACCTGGGGTCCTAGAGGGACTGGGCTCAGTACGGTGCACCCTCATCTACACCAGCAGCTGAGGCTGCTTAGGCTGACAGCTTTGGGAGGGGTGGTCTCAGCTCAGGAGCAGCCTTTTAGGGAAGGGCAGCATGAGGGTCATTCCCAGTTCTCTGGGGACAGGGAATGGCCTGAGTGTCTGGCTGGCCGTGGTCTGGGCTGGACTACAGGGTGCCTGCCCTGCGACATCTGGGGTGTATGCGCTCCCTCAGGACGCAGACTGGCTGACCTGTGTCTAGTAGTGGATTGGCTGCACCTGGGTGAGGCCAGGCAGGGTGGGGGTCTTTCAGT
>NW_006159450.1:1130183-1131975 GCF_000334495.1 Tupaia belangeri chinensis | reverse complement strand
AGGCCAAGCCCCCAGGCCCACTTGGGCTGGGGGAGGGTGGAAAGTGGTGCTCTGAGCCAGGCTAGCCCTGGGAAAGACCAATCCCTGAGCCAGACTCTAAATCAGGGGAGAAAGGGCCTCCCCAGCACCTGCTAGCAAGTCTACCTACCTGCAGGCTGGAAGAGCATGGTGCAGGCCACTGGATGGGAAGGCCCTGGAACCCTCTTCTAGGACTGCTCTGGGAGGTAGAGAGGTTCCAGGAGGTCCAGGAGAGTGGAGCTGCTGGGAAGAAGAATGGCCCGGGTCAGAGAGACCCTTCCCCAGTGCAGCGAGCCAGCAGGTGCCCAGGGAAGAAAAGGCAGCACAGGCCTGGGCCGCTGGACACTCCCAGCAGCAGTCGGAGGCTCAGGACACAGGCTGCTGGGCCCTGGCCGGGCTTTCCTTCCCCGGGGCCAGGGTCCTGGCATGGGGGACTGGGTGAGGGGAACCGGAGTCTGAGCGCCAGCCTCAGGGCTGCACTCCCAGGCCCTGCTGCCCCCGCTGGTGCCCCTCCCTGGCCAGGCTGCCCCACTACTGGGAGGGGGTTGTTTGTAAACAGTGAGTAAGGGCAGGCAGGAAGCCGCTCCCTCCAGAAGGGGAGTCTGGGGGAGGGGTGGGGAGGACAGAGGAGGCAGAGGGAGATACTGAGAGATTCATTTCTACCCGGGAAGCCGGTGGCTAGTTTCTTATTATTTACAGGAAGGTGATATTAGCAATTCAGGTGAGAAAGAATAAGCACGCCGACCATGAGATCAATACAGAACTCAAAACAATTATTAATGTCATTTGACTCCTGTTCTTTATATATCTCTCTGGGCTACGGACGCTAAACTGAATAATTTGCATGGAACACCTATTCATTATTTTCGATGGTTTCCCTTCGCAAGCCGCTCGGACTTGGCCGGCCGCGGGCCAAGGCGATGGGAGAACCCGGATTTTCAGCTGTAAATTAAAGCAGTTACGCAGCAGATATTATATGATGTGTACCACGGTCTCTAGATAGTCATCAATCACCTTCAACCGAGCTGTCAGAGCGGCAGATTTCGTTTCTGGGAGGCAGGCTTGCAGCTGGGGAGAGGGTGAGAACGACATCATTCATTAGAGGGTGACCCTGGGGCGATTCACAGGTCTGAACCCAGGAATCTTTCGGAGCAAGTCTGCACAGCGCCGCTGTGCATGGTCCCAGCCTACAGCCCCGCAGGAGGCCGGCCCAGCCGGCGTGAGCAGCCTGGGCGAGCCCGGCCCGGAAGGCTGCGGCGCGAAAGGCGGGAGCGAGTTCGGGTGGCCCGGGCTCTCCCTTGCAGCCTGCGGGCTGGCCTGCGCTTTGAACTCGGGCAAGGTCCTGAGCCAGTACCCGGCTGTGCAGGACCCGGGCTGGGTCCTCAGACCCTCCCGGGCCTCTCCAAGGGCCTCAGGCAGGACGCTGTGAAAACAGAGCTGGGGGAGGGCGCCTCAGTCGCGCACCCAACGCCCCCTCCCCGCACCTAGCATGCAGGTCTTGGGAGAAGCGAGCGCCAAGGCAGGGCCGGGCGCTGGTTTGGAAAGCCGCCCTGCTGAGCGCTCCGGGCCGCCGGGCAGTGCCTGGTAGAGCCGCGAAGGGAAGCGGAGGCCGAGGGCGGCGGGCCTGGCTGGGAGGTGGAGGAGGGAAGGGGAGGGGGGTGGAGGAGGGAGAGGAGAAGGAGGCGGGGCGGCGGGCTGAGCGGGAACCCGGTGGGGGAGGGGGCGTTCTCTGGGGACCCTGGGCTGCCCACAGTGGCGAGGGCGGGGGGGGCCT
>NW_006159450.1:1115915-1129586 GCF_000334495.1 Tupaia belangeri chinensis | reverse complement strand
TGCGCCGAGTCCGGCCGGCCCCAGAGCCCCCTCGAGGCTCCTGGTTGCAGAGCTGAAATATTCGCCGCGGCCTCGGCCGCGCACTTTCGGGGCCGGCTAGAAAAGTTTCCGCAGCGCGGACGAATTCAGCGGCTCTTCCGTCTCGCCCTCCCAGCGTCTAGGACAGCGCACGAGCAGCGGTCGCACAGCGCCGGCCCGGGGCCGCGCCCGCCATGTCCTACCCGCAGTTTGGGTACCCCTACTCCTCGGCTCCCCAGGTAAGGGTGTCCCCGCGAGGGCCTCGGGGACGCGGCGGACGCACTGGCGGGTTGGCCACCCGACCACGACCCCGTGTGGCTTTTTAGCTGCAGGCCGGTGCTGCGAGACCCTCGCGGGGCGGTGGGCACCCAGTGGCCCAGGGAGGCTGAGCGCCCGGAGACTGCCGGCGGGCTCGGTCTGGGCTCCGAGGCTCACCAGGGGAGCTGGCCCGGCCGGGGAGGTACGGGGAAAAGACAGACTTGGCGGTTCCGGGTGCGGGCGGCCTGGAGCCCACCCCTCAGGGCGCGGACACCGGGCGGGGCCGCCCGCGGCACGGAGGGGCTCCCAGGAAGGGCCCCGCGCTCCGCTGGGCACGGCCGAGGCCCCTGGGGACACGGGACGCCCCTCGTGGGCGGCCCCTTCGCGCCTGGTGCCCGTCCCTCCTCGCAGCCCTCTCCCCCCAGTTCCTGATGACGACCAACTCCCTGAGCACGTGCTGCGAGTCCGGAGGCCGCCCGCTGGCCGACTCGGGGCCCGCCGCCTCGGCCCAGGCGCCGGTCTACTGCCCGGTCTATGAGAGCCGGCTGCTGGCCACTGCGCGCCACGAGCTCAACTCGGCCGCCGCGCTGGGAGTCTACGCGGGCCCCTACGGCGGCTCCCAGGGATACGGCAACTACGTGAGCTATGGCTCTGAGGCTTCCGCCTTCTACTCCCTGGTAGGGAAGTCCCCGCCCTGCTCCCCTAGCCCTGGACTGCGGGGGGGCGGGGGGCGGGGGGTTCGCCTCTCACACTAGTCCCTGGGAACACGCGCCACCTGGGGCTCCAGTGCCTGGCCGCCGGCCTCCTCCATGTTAAATCCTGATCTAGTGGGGCGGCTCTTCTGTCTGTGATGGGCCAGCTCTGCCCTGTCCCCTCCTGCACCCCCAAAAAGTCCTGCTCCCCTGGACTGCCCTCCTAGCTCCCTCTCCCTCCAGGCCCCCTTTCTCTCCTCCAGTCTCCCCTGGGGCTCCTCCTGCTGCCATCCCCTGTGGGCTGCTCAGGATCCCCCCTTCTCTCCCCCCTTCCTTCCAGCTTCCCACTCCTCCTCTTTCCTGCACCTCCCCACAAGTCCCCACCCATTCCTCCACCCCTCTACCCCCCACTCCCCCCAGTCTTGCTCTTCCTGTCCCCTCCCCCTGACTCTCCCCTCTCCTCTCCATTTTTATCCCCCTTTTGTCCCCCATTCCCAGACCCCTCCCTGCTGTGTCCTCACTCACCCTTGCAGGGGGTAGGAAATGCCCCCCCCCACTGGCAGGGTGGGCAGAGGGGAGGGTTGCCCAGGGGTCTGCAGGCAGCTGCTCCAGCCATTGGACTGAGGAGGGGCAAGCCAGGCTGAGTCCCTGGAGCTGAGCCCTGACCTGGGCTCCTGCAGAACAGCTTTGAGTCCAAGGACGGAGCCGGGTCCACGCATGCAGGCCTGGCACCAGCAGCCTACTACCCCTACGAGCCAGCGCTGGGCCAGTACCCCTACGACAGGTGAGGGATCCCACAGCCTGGACCCGCCACAGCCCCACCCACCACGCCCTGCCAGGACTAGGGAGTCAGAAAGGACTGACTTGGCCTGCTAGGACTTGAGGAGGCTCTGCTGCCATCTCCCATCTGGCCAGCCTATGCCCAGCCCCCAATAGAGATGAGCAGGAGCGTGTGTCCCGGCTCCACAGCCTGGGTGGCTGCCTGCCCGGTTCACCAGGGGAACGTCCTCTCCCAGGGAGTGTGCGGAGTCTAGTGGGAATTGGAGGTGGAAGCCCCTAAGGCCTTCTGCCTGGGACAGCGCTGGCTTCCACCAGGGACCATCCCCAGGCACCCCAAGGGCCTCCCTGGACTGGTGGGTGCTTCCTTCCCAGGAACCAAGAAGCCTTTCTGCACTCCTGCATACGCGCTGGGGCGGCTCGCAGTTCTGTGATATGTGTTCATGGGTTGAGGGTCAAAGGAACAGGAGAGACCCCCCTAAAGGAGCGCTAAGAAACATCTGGGGGGGGGCACAGAGGCCATGGCCTGTGGCTCAGGAAGCAGCCCAGCCTCCTGTAAGATTAATCAAACGTAAACATGCTCTTTGCCCTCCAGCAGGGACGCCCCGGTGGGCCTGGGGCTGGGCAGGGGCAGAGCGGGTGTTGAGACCAGAGAAGGCCTGGGGAGCATCCCCAGGCAGCTGGCCTGTGGTGCGATGGGCGGAGCCCCATGGCAGGGTGTCTGCAGGTACGGGACCATGGACAGCGGCACGCGGCGGAAGAACGCCACGCGGGAGACCACCAGCACGCTCAAGGCCTGGCTGCAGGAGCACCGCAAGAACCCCTACCCCACCAAGGGCGAGAAGATCATGCTGGCCATCATCACCAAGATGACCCTCACGCAGGTCTCCACCTGGTTCGCCAACGCGCGCCGGCGCCTCAAGAAGGAGAACAAGATGACGTGGCCTCCCAGGAACAAGTGTGCCGACGAGAAGAGGCCCTTCCCGGAGGGCGAGGACGAGGAGGGGCCTGAGGAGGAAGGGGCAGGAGAGCCTCTCAAGGGTACCAAGAATGAAGGTGAGCGGTCAGCGCTGGGCGCCTTTCCTGCCAGTTTTGGGGCTGCAGAGGCAGAGCCTGCAGTGGACGAGTCACCTGGGGGTTGTGGCCCCTGAGCTGCCAGAGGGAACCCTGTACCTTGAGGCCTAACCCTCCTAGTCCCTGCTGTTGTTAGTTCCTGTCTTGGAGCCTGGGGGCGGGGGTGATGCTGGGAGGTATGGCTTCAGGATTAGCCCAGAACCCTGGGGTCCCGGAGGGGTGGTTGGAGGCGTGGCCGGAGGCACCTGTAACCTGCCACCTCCTCTCCCCCCTCCCCTCCTGGCAGCCACCTCCTCGCCCCCCTCCCCTCCTGGCAGAGCCTGTCAGCAAAGAAGAAAAGGAGCTGGGGCTCAGCGACTTGGAAGACTTTGACTCACTGGAGGCTGAGACTCCGGAGTGCCAGCTCAAGGCCCCTTTCCAGCCCCTGGCTGGAGGTCTGGAGCGGGCACCTGCTGTGCCCGAGGGCCCTGGCTCCGTGGGCAAGGAGGCCTCCAGTGCCCTCCGGATGCCCCTGGCTGCAGCTGCCCTGGAGGAGGACCTGGAGCGGGCCCGGAGCTGCCTCCGGAGTGCGGCGGCTCGGCAGGAGCAGCAGCCTGGAGCCGAGGGCAGCCAGGCCTGCGAGGCTAAGCTGGGCTTCGTTCAAGCGGCCACTGCGAGGCTGGAGGCCAAGCCCCGCATCTGGTCACTAGCCCACACAGCTACGGCCGCCGGGGCCCTGAGCCAGACTGAGTTTCCACCCTGCATGCTCAAACGCCAAGGTCCCGCTGCCCATGTGGCCTCGGCTCCAGCCACGTCCTCGCCGGGAGGCGCAGCCGCCTCTGGTGCTCTGGACAGGCACCAGGACTCCCCAGTAACCAGTCTCAGAAACTGGGTGGACGGGGTCTTCCACGACCCCATCCTCAGACACAGCACTTTGAACCAGGCCTGGGCCAACGCCAAGGGGGCGCTCCTGGACGCGGGGCCTCTGGGACGCTCGCTGGGGGCGGGCGCTAACGTGCTGACGGCGCCCCTGGCGCGCACCTTCCCGCCCGCCTCATCCCCAGACGCTCAGGCTGCGGGTGGAGCCAGGGAGCTGCTGGCCCCGCCCAAGGCGGGCGCCAAGCCGTTCTGCTCCTGAGCTGCGGCCACCCAGGGAACCGCCTTCGGTGCGGGTTGCGGGCGCAGCGCCCACTCTTTACCGAATTTCCAAAGGAAGGTAAGGGTGAGGCCAAGCCAAGGCAGCCAGCTCTCCGGACGGGGCGGGTCTGAACTCCATCTCAGGCCAGGCGCCAGCCCCAGGTGCTGCTTCGCCAGGCCCTCTGACCCCCAGGTCATGACCAGGCCCGGCCAGCCAGGACGCCACGCCGGGAGCAGCCCCTCGCAGCAGAAGGAAGACCGCGGAGGCACCATGTTTCCGTTCAGAAGTTTACAGGGAGAGTGCTTCGTCTGAGGCGTCCTTTTGTTTTGCGGTCTCCTTTGGGTTTGCGGCATGCGGTTCTTGGAAGACTCCTCAGCCTGTGTATCTCCCGAGTCGGTTCTCCGCACGTCCTTCTCACCAACAGCACTTCACCAAGTTTACACTGTTGCACACTCTTGGCTCGATAAAATTATGTTTTCTAAAAATGTATGTTCGCACCAATAATTGCCTGCTTCAGGGCTAATACAACAGAAACAATAAAACCTAGTGATGGTGTTTGCATTGCAAAACGAACATTCTCACTCTCCGAACCTAGGAATCTGAGGGTTCAAAGGGAGGCTCACTAACCCTCAAAAGGAAGAGTGGGCCCCGGTGGATGCAGACCCAGACTCCGCCTGGATAAGTCACTCTCCAAATACAAGACGTTCTCTAAAGCCATTTTCCAAAGAACAGTCACTTAGGACCAGCAGATGGCATAATGGTTACGTCGCTGGACTCCCACGTAGTTGACCACAGTTGGAGTCCCTGACATGGCAGCTTAAACTCACGCAAAATCCTGACAGGAGAATGGAGAAAAAGAGATGAGGCCTGGCCATGCCCCTAGGGGGGTGATTTCGCACTTTCTCTAGGTCTTTCCCCCCCCCCTAGTGAGGGCATGTGTCCTATAGCAAAAACCTCTCAAAACACAAAACCCTTTGAGAGTTCTACTGAACTCCATAATAGAAGTGATGTGAAACACCAAACTTTTATTTTAAAAAGAGTCATTTTATTAAACTTTATTTTAATTTGACCAGAGAGGGAGAGAGGGGAGAGAGGGAGAGAGTGAGAAAGCAAGCCACCAGGTCCAGGACTGGAACCACTGTCAGTCACATGGGAGTCCAGTGCCCTTAATCACCACACCACCTGCTGGTCCATGAGACCCCAAACTTTTAAACTCTTCAGTGATCAGACTTCAGAAGTTGGAGAAAATGGGGAGTCTCCAACTAGGTGAGAGTGAAGGCTGGACATTCTACACTGGGGGTGACCCTGATGTCCCACCCTCTAGTGGTCCTCCTCTGGTGTACCCTCCCTGGAGCCCAGAGGCCTCTCAGTGCCTTTCCTTACTAACCCTCCTGCCCTCTTCCCAGGGTCTGGCCCCTGGACCGGCCAGTAGCTTCCAGGCCCCAGGGGGGCAAGCCAGTGCGGCTGCGCAAACTTTAGCAGGCTGGGGTGGGGCTGGAAGAGCTGGGGGCAGAACCCTGGGCCAACTGGGGTTTGGGAGGGCGTGGGCCCCTTCTGTGCTGCTTAGGCCCCTCACTTCGCAGTCTCCCCCAGGAAACCCGGCTCCCCACCCAGGTTCTGGGAAGCCCTAGGTTCTGGCCCGCCCATCCACTGGCTCCCGGGCACCTGGCAGCCCCTGGCCTGTGGGAGGGCCCTTCCCTCCCCTCCAGGGTCTGGAGCAGCGCTCCTGGCTCTCAGCTGCCAGTGCCGCGCCGAAGGCCCAGTGGACCTCCTAAAGTCCCAGGTGTCCGGAAGGAAATGGGAGCCACTAGGGAGCCAGCGTGGAAGGGCAGAGTGCCCAAGGGATGCGGCATCCCAGCCTGGAGGGCCCTGCACAGAGCGAGGACTGGGAACCACCACAGACGCACCAGCCAGCCCCGCCATTTCACTGCTGCTGGGCAGCCCTCTGCGGACACACGAGGCGGGCAGCGACTTTCTTCTACTGTCCTGGGCTGGGGGTGCCCGCGGGAGGACCTGGGGGTTCTAGGACGGGCCCTCAGCAGGTCCATGCTCCGGAAAGCTGACTGGACAGTGGGGCCGGCATGGGAGAGGGAGAGAAACCGCGCTCGGCGGGAGCCAGGAGTCTGGACTCGCCCAAGGTCCCCTGAATGGTGGACACGCCCGAGCCCTGAGGGTGGGACCCCGGCCACCGCCAAGCCCGAGGCCTGCCCCGGCGGCCGCTCCGTAATTGGATTGTCCCGCCCGGCTGTCACGTATTGACTTTCGCTCTCGCGGATGATATTATCGAGGCTCGGAAGCTAGGCGCTGATGTGCCTGTCAAAGGCTGCGGGGAGCCCCCGGCCTGGCGAGCGAGCATCAGCCAAGATAATTTGAAGTGAAATTTTCATTTTGACAGTAAACCCCTCAATTTCTAAAGGCTCCGCGCTCCGAGAGCTGGCTTGCAGGGGGAGGCTTTGCAGAAAGCCCACGTCTTAGACTGAAAAGGGCAAAAGAACTCGAATTAGTTGTAATAGATAAAAGGGCAAAAATAAAAAGTCAAGGGTACTTGACAGTAATAGCGGAAGTGGGGTCTCGTGGGAGACGCGTTGCGCAGAGACTGGGGCGCCAGGAATTTTAATGCAGCCAAGGGCGGCCGCCGAGCTCGCCCCCACCCCAGCCAAGACAAAGCCAGACGTTCGCAGCAAACGAGCCTTTGCGGAGGCAGGCCGGCGCGGGTGCAAGCGGTGGGCGCTGGGCCCGGCTGAGAGCGGGCTCCCAGGGCTGGGGCGCCGGGGCGCGAGCTCGGGGCGCTGGAACGCGGGTGCAAGCGGTGTGCGCTGGGCCCGGCTGAGAGCGGGCTCCCAGGGCTGGGGCGCCGGGGCGCGAGCTCGTGGCTCTGGACACCTGCCTCGCCGGTGCGCCGGCACCCAGCCCGCCCGCCCTGGCCCTTGGACTTGCACGTGGGGGCAGGCCCTGGCCTCGGGGAGACCGGCTCCTGTGAATAACCGGGACTCCGTGAAACAAGAACTTGGAGTGCGGAGAGCGAGGCCGTGCTGGGGAGCACACGCCCAGGAGGCCGCGCGGTCCGGGGGCTTCCCGGTCCCTCCCCGGCGGGCTTCTCAGGGTCGGGGAGGGGGTCGGCGCCAGGAAATCCCGCGGTGAGGAAGGGGGTCCGCGACGCCGTGAGGACAGACTGGGAAGGAAACCTAGGTGGCGGCGAGGCCATTGTCCGCCGCGCCCGGGCAGGGCGGCCAGACGCGGCTCGGAGGTGGTCGGAGGCGAGCGGGGAGGGACGCTCAGCCGTCCAGGCGTGGCAAATTCAAACGCACGCGGAGGATGCTAAATTAACGGCGTTCTTTACAGCGCGCCCAAATAAAACTGTAATCAGCCGCGCGTTGCTTTTCATTAAGCGGGTCTGACAGGCAGATGCAGGCGACAAGGGACCGCGGAAATATACGGCCCTGGCCGCCGGCGCGGGGTAATTCCTTAAGCCCCATTAACAACTCTTAGCCGCAGGAGATGGGCTCCGGAGAACGTCTCCAAATCTAAAAGCTTTATCGACCCCTCAAACCGCCACGGAAGGTTCCATTTTTTTCTACCCCCCCCCCACGGTTTTTTTAACTGAAAGGAGAGCCGTCCTGCAAGTAATAGAGTTTGACACGACACCTTCTTAACTAGAGGGGGAGGCAGGGAAGCCGCCCTAAATGATATTTAAGAGGCAGCCAATTAAGATTTAAAGTGGCCGTCTCCGGAGACAGCTCGCCATGCCCGCCACCACTTCTGGGGCTCCCGGCCCTGACAGCAGCCGCCCTCCTCTCCCCTCCCTGCTACTCCCCTGCTCCTGTGGCTCCTTCTCCTGGCCTCCCCCACCAACCTCAGCCCCGCTCCTCCACCCTGCTCCCGCCCTCTCTCTCCCCTCTCCCTCCTTTTTCTCTCCACTGTCCTGGTCTCTCCCCTCTCCCTCCTACTGTCCTCCCCCCAATCCCCCCACCCCCCAGTGAAGAAAACAGAAGAGCTCTGGGCTTCAGTTCCCGTCCCTTCCCAGCAGGCCATCCAGGGCGGCAGGGTGCAGCCAATCCCTGATGGAGGGAAAGGAAGTTGGAGGTTGTCCCCTGGGGCCCTCTGTACCCTCTGCGCAAAAGTCCCACTGGCCTGCAGGGCCCTGGGAGGCCTTGGTCTCCCCAGGTGGCTTCTGTCTGAGCCCAGGCCTAGTCCTCAAGCCTCAGCTGTGAGCACAGGGGTTTAGCGCCCAGCTCTGCACCCCTCCTTCCTGTCCTGGGACAGCTCTGGTGAGAGCCCTCCACCTGGACACCAGCCCTGCCCTGCCCTGCCCTGGCCTGGCCTGCCCCCTCCCTGCAGCTGCTAGCCTGCGGCCACGGTGGAGGGTCAGGCTAGGAAGGAGGGGAGCCAGGGCCCTGGGGTTTGACCTGGCTGTGGGAAGAGGCCCTGAACACAGGACCAGAGGGAGGAGAGGGCAGGAGGGAAGGGGAGAGGGAGCAGGGAGCAGAGGGAAGGGGGCACTGGGCATGAGAGAGGAACCTTCTTCTGAGGGCATGGCGCCCGCTTTTCCCAAGAACATGCCTCCAGAGGTGCAGGTCATAGAGAGGTGTGCACACCACAGCCCGTCCCCAGCCACCGCCAGAGCTCAGGCCGTCCGGGCATCCTGCTGGGGAGGAACAGGCAACCCCTCAGGAAGGCCCCCAGGACTCTAGCCAGGGCCGCCCTGGTGTAGGAGAGTGGCACTCCACCCCACCCAGAGCAGGAGTGGAGAGGGGGCTCCAAACCTGTGGGCTGGGCGCTGGGCCAGGGCTCCTAGGCTCAGGGCTGTGCCTGCTGCCTGCTGGCTGGGTGCTAGGCAGCCTCAGAGCACCCACCCTGAAGGCTCTGCCCCAGGGACATGGTGGAGCCAGATCCAGGGGTCTCTGTCCCTGCATGCATAGACAGGGAACTGTGGGTGCGGTGAGAGGCCAGGCCGGGAGGGGCCCGAGGAGGCCCCAGTGGAAGGGCAGCCGCTGCTCAGAGCCTGTTCTGAGGCTGCGCTGTTTCAGATGCAGGTTCATTATGAGCATCCCCCATCAAACCACCCGACCGTGTCCCTCCTTCCCGGACGCGGTCTGGCAGGTGCCGTGACAGGCGCTGAGAGCTGCCAGGCCCCTCAGGAGGCAGGCCAGGCTGGCGGAGTGCCAGAGGGCCCCTGCCAGTCCCCAGAAGCCCCCAGGGACGCCCCCCTCGTGAGGCACATCAGGGGCTCTGTGGCCCTCGCAGCTCAGGACAGCGGGCTGTGGTGAGCAGGTAGCTCCACTGGAGACCCAGGCGTAGCCCTAGTGCAGAGAGGGCCAAAGGGGAAGGGTGTCCCGAGTGGAGGTCCTGGAGGGGTGCTGAGCACAGGGCACGGCGGGCTGGGTACTCCGGCAGGGTGAGGGCTGTGCTTGAGGGGCAGAGTGTCCAGCAGGGTCTTCAGGGAGGAGGTCCATTATCCAGTTACAGGGACCCTAAAGAGACCCTGGAGGTCAGGGCTGCCCAAGGAATGGATGAGCTTGGAAGGGGCCACCGGCAAAGCGCCAGGGGCCTGTACGGGGACGGAGCAGCAGGGTTGGCTCCGGTCCCCTGGTGAGGTGGGCACGGCCGAAGGACAGGCTCCCACATGCACCTTCGCGAAGACAGCAGCGGCAGTGGACAGGGCCTAGGTGGCTACCAGCCGCCCGACGAGCCTCTGTCAGTGCCTGTGGCCTCAGAGCTGAGCTGGGCCCTATGGGACGGCTCTGGTACGCAGAGTACATGGGTGCCCGGGGCCACATCTCGCTCTGCCGTGGGTTCAGCGCAGTCAGCCCTACGTGAAACCAGGGCCTCGCAGGCAGGCTCACCTCACCGGGGACACCCGCTGGGGCTGCGACTCCAGTTCTGCAGGGCTCTGCACAGCGGACAGGGTGCTGCCCCTAGAGGCCCCTGGGGATGCACAGTGCCCGGAGGGACCAGGTCCCTGCGGGGCTGCTGCCTCCCCACCGATGAGCGGAGGTGCAGAGGGAGGGGAGGGAAGGGGCTGTCCTCCATGCTGGTCAGAGCAGCAGGAGGGGCCACCTTGACCCTTGGCCGGGGTCTGCCTGCGCGGTCACTGACAGCGGGGCCTTCGCTGGTGAGTGGGAGGAAAGACCCTCTCCCAGGAGCAGGGAGCTCTGCATACCCAGCCTGAGCACAGACCCCAGCTCCGTGAGCGCTCAGCCATCAGCACCCCAGCCAGAAGGCGGTCGCCCACTTCCGCGATGAAGCTGCTGGCCCAGCATGGCAGCTGTCCCAGACACCTTCTGGGGACGGTCCTTCCGTGGGGCATTTCAGGACTGAGGCCTGGTGCCCGTGACCATCGGTAGAGGCATCAGTCCATGCAGGGAGTGTTAGGGCCCCTCTGCTTCCACTCGCTCATGGACCTGCATAAAGGGCCCCTCTGAGCCCCCGGCATGAGCTGAAGTCTCCAGGTCGTCCTGTACTTGGACACGCGGCCCCACAGGAGGAGCTGAGCTCTGAGAGGGGACATCGGGGCAGGGCGTCCTGCTGCCCGCCAGCACTCACACCTGGGCTGGGCCGTGCGTGTGGTTGGGGGTGTCGCAGACCATGGCAGCTGGGGTGGTTCCCCCGCAGAGTGCAGGCAGCGCAGGCTCACTGTGGCTGGGCCCCACACTGGGCTCCCCGAAGGAGCCTAGCTGAGCCCTGGCAGGAAGCACCTGCCCCCTCCCAGAGCTTTTCCCCTCTGTGCCTCGGGCCTCACTGTTCCTCCGCTGAGCTGGCTGGCTTTCTAGGGGAGCTGACCGGGAGGGGGGAGAGCAGAGAACACACTACAGAGACCTAGTGACACCCCGGGCCGTGGACACCCCACGTAGGGTGTGTGGACATGCCTCTGAGTCCCTGCTTAGCTCCCCGTGCAGCAGGAAGTGCGAGACTGCAGAGCTGCAGGTGGCAGGGCAGTGGCAACAGCCTGGCAACAACCGAGAAGGACCTATGCGCCCGGGGGGGCCCGTGCCTGGGGGACTAGTGCCCAGGGGAGCCGGCGCCCAGGGGAGCCCACGCCCGGGGAACCTAGTGCCCAGGGGAGCCGGCGTCCGGGGGACCTAGTGCCAGGAGAGCCCACGCCCGGGGGAACTAGTGCCAGGAGAGCCCATGCCCAGGGGACTAGTGCCCAGGGGAGCCGGCACCCAGAGAAGCCCACGCCCGGGGAACCTAGTGCCCAGGGGAGCCGGCGCCCAGGGACCTAGTGCCAGGAGAGCCCACGCTCGGGGGACTAGTGCCCAGGGGAGCCGGCACCCAGAGAAGCCCACGCCCGGGGAACCTAGTGCCCAGGGGAGCCGGCGCCCAGGGACCTAGTGCCAGGAGAGCCCACGCTCGGGGGACTAGTGCCCAGGGGAGCCGGCGCTAGTGCCCAGGGGAGCCGGCGCCCATGGGAGCCCATGCCTGGAGACCTAGTGCCAGGGGAACCTGCACCTGGGGGACTAGTGCCCAGAGGAGACGGTGCCCGGGGGGAGCCCACACCCGAGGCGGGAGTCAGCACACCTGGGGAGCCAGCATCTCAGGCCTTCAGGACAACTCCCGCAGGCAGCGGGAGAGCCCGTGTGCCATCACACACTCTCCCGTGGTTCCTGGACTACCTCCAAATGCCCCTGCCACAGGCCGGGGAGGCCTAGCCCCGCAGGACAGTGGAGCCACATCTGTGCTGCTGTGGCTGACCTCAGACCTCCAGGAAGGCAGGCCTGCCTACAAGAGGACGCCCCACCCCAGGGGGTCAGGCATTCCTCAGCTGCCTGCCCTCCTGGTCTGTCACTCTGTCTGGACTTTGATCCTAACCACCCTCCCCCAGCTGCCCTGATTAGGGGCTTACTGGTGCAGAGCAGTCTGCCTGGCCAGCAGCAGGCCGCAGGGCACTGGTCACCCAGGGGATCCTGCAGGGGCACTGGAGAGTGGCGGGGGGGGGGGCGCCATCTGTGCTGCTGTGGCTGACCTCAGACCTCCAGGAAGGCAGGCCTGCCTACAAGAGGACGCCCCACCCCAGGGGGTCAGGCATTCCTCAGCTGCCTGCCCTCCTGGTCTGTCACTCTGTCTGGACTTTGATCCTAACCACCCTCCCCCAGCTGCCCTGATTAGGGGCTTACTGGTGCAGAGCAGTCTGCCTGGCCAGCAGCAGGCCGCAGGGCACTGGTCACCCAGGGGATCCTGCAGGGGCACTGGAGAGTGGCGGGCGCAGCCTCTCTGGGACAGCCGCACACGCGCCTCCCCCCACACACATGCCATTTCGGCTGCTTTAGTTCAGACCGTAGATAGAGACCATTCATTTCACTCTGTCTCCAAGTACGGATAAATCGCCGTCTTGGACACTCCCCACTGTCTTCCCCCTCACTCAGTGTAAAACCCCTCGAACCCGTGTGTTGAAGACCACCCCCTTCAGGAAGTGCGAACACCATCCAACAGGTCCCAGGTGAGGGGGCGAGTCCGGGGTCCTGGCAGGAAAAGAAGTGGCGGAAACTGGGATTATGGCATGACCAGTCCCCGTGGGGGTGCTTTCTCTTTCTCAGGCGTGTGCAATGCTCTCTGGCAAAAAGAGAAGAAGAAATGCATGCACGCACACGCACGCACGTACGAAATAAAGTCGGCTTGGGTTTGCAGAACCTTCGTCACAGGACACCCAAAAGTGAGGGGCCTGTGGGTCTGGCTGCACTGTCCCCTCGTGGCCACACGGGCCCCTGTCCACCCACCAAGACCCTGCCTGAGGCTGCTGGGCCTTGGCAGTGCTAACCCTGGAGGACCTGGCGTGCGGTGTGAGGACGTGAGCAGACACGAGGAACGAGCACGTAGTGCCCAGGGGTGCTCCGGCCTTGCTGCCACGTGGCCTCACTCGGTGCACACGTCACCGCTTCCCTTCAAAGGACGAAGGGCCTCAGTGCTGAGGTGCAGAGGAGCCCGTGTCCCCTGGGTGCCCAGTCCCGCTGCCCACCTGCAGCAGTGCCAGCACTCAGCCTGTCCCAGACCAGCATCTCTTGTTGCCATCTCGGGCCTCCGATCACCTCTGTTCACTACACATGCCCTGGACAAAGATGCGGGGACACTGCCGCGGCCCCAGCACGCACGGCATCGGGGCCCTCCCTGGATGTCCACGTGTAACAGACAGCAGTCCAAGGGGAGTGAGTGAGGAGGGGCTGCAGGCCAGTCTCAGGGCTGTCTAGGCCCTGCAGCCCCCAAGGCCATGCTGTGTCCACTGCCAGGGCTGGCCCTGTCCTGCGGGTGGTGGGCCAGCGTGGAAGGCTGCCAGTTACCAACGCCATGTCAAGGAGTTGGTGGCGCAGCGGGGCACGGCTCCACATGGACTGAATGGCTGGAGGGAGCCTGGCAGCACAGGTGGGCCAGGCACAGCCTGCATGCCCTGCCCAGCAACCCCGGGGTCTCGGCCCCTCCCTGCTCAGAACCCCATGGAAGAGGAGAGAAGCTGCACGATCAGACTGCAGCAATGGCTGGAGGGTCACGGCCTGGGGCGGGGCGAAGGGCGGGCCGGGGCAGGGCTAGAACCCCAGGGAGGAGCAGCGGGGGGGCAGAGCCACCGGATGTGGGATGTGGCTCGTTATCTTTGGCAACAGCTGTGGAGTGAGCCCTGGTGCTCCTGGGACGCAGCCTGGACAAGCCCTACGAGGTCCGGGAAGGACTGGAGAGCACCTGCTCAGCAGCTAGGCAGAGCTCAGCCCCGTGCCAAGCGTGGCCAGGCCCTGCTTGCACACCCGCCAG
>NW_006159450.1:1113793-1114124 GCF_000334495.1 Tupaia belangeri chinensis | reverse complement strand
CGCTGAACCCCGGGGGGGGGCCGCGGGGTCCCCCGGGGGGGGGGGGGGGGGCAGAGCCACCGGATGTGGGATGTGGCTCGTTATCTTTGGCAACAGCTGTGGAGTGAGCCCTGGTGCTCCTGGGACGCAGCCTGGACAAGCCCTACGAGGTCCGGGAAGGACTGGAGAGCACCTGCTCAGCAGCTAGGCAGAGCTCAGCCCCGTGCCAAGCGTGGCCAGCAGCTAGGCAGAGCTCAGCCCCGTGCCAAGCGTGGCCAGGCCCTGCTTGCACACCAGCCAGCACAGAGTGGGACAGTCGCCACCCCTGCCCAGGGGCGGGGGCGGGGGGGCC
>NW_006159450.1:1112042-1113762 GCF_000334495.1 Tupaia belangeri chinensis | reverse complement strand
CCCCAGCCTGACCCTCAGTCCTGCACCCCACCATCGCATTTCCAGGGAAGCCTGCCCAGGGACCCCAGCACCCATAAAGCTGCCAGCGGCAAGCAGGACTGCGGGCCCTCCTCGCAGGCAGCCCTAGGGAGGCCGGAGCTGGAGAGAGGGACCCGGTGACACCTCTGGCCAGCACGTGGGAGGGTTGCTGTGAAGAGGTCAGGATTTTGGACCAGACCCAGGCCTGCCACTGCAGGTAGCTGCACCTCTGGGGAAACGACCTTGGCTTCCCAGGAGTGCAGGGATCATCCTGCACAGAGGCCTTGGTGAGCCCCCAGTGCCCCGGAGTGAGCATCGACTACGCGCCCGGGAAAGGTGCCGGGCAGGTGCAGGCCTGGAAGGCAGGCAAGCGCAGGCGTGGCTTCATGTCACCAGCACCCGTCTGGAGCGTGTCTTCCACGCCAGAAGACAGCCATGAGCTGCCACTGAAGAAAAGAGGTGCTCATCTTACACTGGGACCAGGGCGAGGTCGTGGGGCCACTGGCAGCAGAAGGCACCGCTGTCTTTGCGGGCGTCTCTGGACAGCTGGTGCACTTCCCGGCTTCCGACTGAAGGCCTCCAGCAGTCGGAGCCCACTGCTCCCTGGGGTCCTCCTGTCTCCTCACTCTTTTATTGCCCAGGACCTCCAGGGATGGAGGGCTCAGCCTTCTGCAGCCCGCCTACTCTGGTTCTGCAGGACCACCCGCGCACATGGACGGGCCACGGAGAGGAGCTCGCAGGGAGGTGCGAGGGGCCAGTGGAGGCGCCTGTCCGCCCTCGGCCTTGGCACCGCGTAGCTCCTGGTAACTGCCTCTTCCGGGAGCGTCCAAGCACAGTGGCCAGTACCCCGGGAGACCACAGAGGGCGTGGAGGCTGGGCGGGCAAGCCCCCACAGGGGCCTACCTGGCCAGGCCCCATGCTGGTGCCACGGAACTGGACCTGGGGGCCCATGTTCCGCTGCCTCAGTGCCCTTTCGACTCGCGGCAGGTCTCCATCCTGTTAAGGGGTGTCCTCCCAGAAGGAACGCACACGGTAGCCCCGCGTCACAGGCACCAGGGACTGGAGTTGGCATCGCTCCTGACCAGCTCTGTCACAGGCCCTGGGCAGCAGGCTCAGTCCTCTCTGCTTGGGGACCCCTCGTGGGTGTGACCCCACTCCTTAGCCATGTGGTCCAGAATGTCCCTCTGGCCTGGGCCGGACTCTGCGGCTGAGGACAGGCCACAGTGGGGTCTGCTTGTCCTCAGACGGGGCCGAGGCCTGTGGGGTCATCATCGCAGACACTGCCGTGGGCTGCTGTGGGCTGCCATGGGTGGCCTGGCGGGGCATGGAGCTGGGCACAGACCCCTCTGACCACGGTGGGCATGGAGACCGACCTGTTTTATAGAAAGCCAAATGCCATGACGACTTGCATGTCGGGAGGCCGGGAAAGCCCGTCATGCTGCAGGGGAGGGGCAGCGACAACCTGCCCACCCTCCCAGACTCCAGAGCAAGCCCTGCCATGATGACCAGGCTCAGGGCCCCCGGGCTGCCCTCGCTCACGCCTGGAGACCTGGGCTGCTCAGGAGCCGTGGCGGGCCTCCGTGTACCCCGAGGGCGCCTTCTGTCCATCCTGGCCTGGAGTCCCCTGCTTGCTGGGGTCACATGCCAGGCCGCTCTATGATGGTGCCCGGGTGCCAGGCCAGCGGGAGGCTGAGCCGCAGCC
>NW_006159450.1:1109637-1111286 GCF_000334495.1 Tupaia belangeri chinensis | reverse complement strand
ACAGCCGCAGTCGCCGCCGTTGGCTTCCCTTCCGCACGCAGCCGGCTGCCTGCTGGTCTCCGCACTCCGTTCCTCTGTGAGAAGAGACCACTTCTCTCTCACTCAGGCTGGCTTTCCCTGTCCTCCGCAGCTCCCCTGGCCTGGCACGCCACCCAGGGCGTGCGGACCCCGACTTCCTGCAGGGTCCACCTGCCACCCAGCTTCCATGGGGGCTGGGAGGGACCCAAATGCTGGCTTCCACACTCCTCAGCCGGAGGGCATCTGCAGGCCGGGCGCCATCTCTACCCCAAGCACAGGGGTCCTCCCCCTGGGTTCTCGGTCCTCAGCGGCTCTATGGCATAGACAAACCACACACGCCATGACTCACACCCAGTCTGCACGGTTACGCCCGCGACCTGGCCCGACAGCAGCAGCAGATGCGGGGCAGGGCCGTCGCGCCAATACCAGGCAGCGCCGAGCAGCCATGCGGGCCACAGGCTGGGGAGCGGCTCCTCACTCCAGTGACGTGCAGCTTCCGCGGAAGGCGTGGGCACCTCGTGACTGCACAGGGCAATGCGTGTCCCGGCGCGGCAGGGGCCAGCCCGGCAGAGAGGAGGCAGCTTGTCCCCACCCAGCCAGGCTCTTACAGACGGATCCCCAGATAATGAGTGGTGTGTGGGCTCCCCGCTCCAATCACCTGGCGAAACCCCCGGCCCCTCGGAGCATAGCTCCAACCTCACAGGGAGGACTGCAGGGGACACGTTGCCCACTAGACTAGCGGCCCAGTGGTCACCAGGCGTCCCGGGAGGGGCACCACGGCAGTCCCCTCCCCCGAGGGCACCGGTAAGTAGGGAGGCTGAGTGGGGTCATGGGAAGCAGAAGTGGTGGTGCCAGGGGCAGAATCCTCCGACAGAGCTGGTCCCTTCCCGAAAGGGCGAGGGAGGCAGAGGCCGCCCGGGCCGGGCAGTCACAGCTGCTCTCTGTGTGTCTGCGCTGAGTCTACGTCGTGCCATGTCCTGAACAACTGTCTCGAGAGCCTAAGAGGGCGGAGACAGAGGCAGAGGCAGAGACGCCGGCCCGGGTCAGATCGCCCGGAGATGCCGGCCTCCCACCCACAGCCTCTCCACAGCCTCCGCCTGTTCAAAGCCCTGACCGTTTTCTTCCACGGGAAAAAAGAAGGCAGGCGAGGATTCCTGGAGGAATTAGAACGAGGCTAACGACAGACCAAGCTCCCTGAATGGCTTCAGACACTCAGGTTGCGTCCAGCCTGGAGAACGCCAGCCAGCCCAGATGGTGACCAGAATGTCGCCTATCGCCACAAAGACTCACTTTTCAGAAGAAAATGCCTGATGGCCCCAACCTGCTATGCAGCTGCATGAGGTTGCGTTTATTTATGTATCTCTCCCACAGGAGAGATATGGAGAGGAAGAGATGCAGCAAGAGCGACAGGCAGCCTGGCGGGGTCCTCATGCCACGACTGTTCTCCGCCAGCCTGGTCACGGGTGCACACTTACCTCGTGTGCTCAGGAGGGCCCAGGATGGGGACCTGGGACTTTTCGATGGGCCGGCCGCACCCCCGCCACGCCAGCTGGACCTCTGCCATGAAAAGTGAGGCCGTGGCCACTGACGCCTCCGCATGGGCACGTGCGTTGGGGCGGGCCTGCGGCCGT
>NW_006159450.1:1106577-1109617 GCF_000334495.1 Tupaia belangeri chinensis | reverse complement strand
GTCTGCTCGGGCCGCTCACTGGGTGCCCACTCCTCACCCAGACCAACGTGGCTGGCGAGGCAGGGTGGGGCACCCCAGTTCTTGTGGGGAACTTCCCCCAATGGCCCCTATGGCCACCCACGGTCCCCTCAGGCTGGGGGAGTTGTCTTCCTCCAGATGCCCCGCCTCTGTCCTGGAGAAGTAGGGGTGCATGACAGCCTCCTCTCCCTGCCACGGCCGAGCTACACGAGTAGCCCCAGTGCAGAGGCCCGCACAGTCCTCCGGGGAAAATACCCCGGCACCCTGAGCCGCGGGGTGGCTCCTGTGTGCTGTCATGGGCCTGCCCACCACAGCCTGCGTCATCCCCCAGCTCGTCCTCGCTGCCGCCACTTTGGGAAGCCGCAAGCTGAGCTGGGCACCTCTGTGAGCCTATTCCGCAGGGCTTGCACGAGGGTGCGGAGGATGTGGAGTCAGGGCCCGTGGCTGACCAGAACCATGTCTGGCTTCCAGCCCAGGGGCCCCGGGACCTCTGGCCGTGTAGTGCCAGCGTGCCCCAGGACTGACCCAGGACGTGGTAGTCCGCACACCCAGCCGCTCAGTGGGGGCGGCCAGAGTGAGGCTTCTGGAAGGCACTGGGTATGCGTGAGCCTGGCACGATGGTATCTGCCTACCACCCAGCCGAGAGTGGAGGATGGAGGAAGCGGCGCGGAGGGCTGCCCTGGCGGCTGCTCACCCTCCTGGCCAGGAAGGACAGGCTTACCTGGCTCCACACGTGCATCTGTTGGTGCATGCACGCTGGGTACAGCAGCGTAAGGGGGGCCCTTCCCAGGCTCACTGGGCAGTGAGGCCAGCCTCGTTTCAGAAGGCCCCTGGCAGGTATGTGTGTGCATGCATGTGTGCATGTCCTGGGGCCCACCCAGTCCCGCGAGGCCGGTGTGTGTGTGCATGCATGTGTGCATGTCCTGGGGCCCACCCAGCCCCGCGAGGCTGGCGTGTGTGTGCATGCGTGTGTGCGTGTCCTGGGGCCCACCCAGTCCCGCGAGGCTGGCATGTGTGTGCATGCGTGTGTGCGTGTCCTGGGGCCCACCCAGCCCCGTGAGGCCAGCCGAGACTGGCCAAGTCTGAGTCTCCCATGAAGCTTGTCCTCACTCTCTAGGGGACTGGTCCCCGGAGCTCTCGGTGGTGACAGGAAACCCCAGCTAAGGCAGTGTGAGGCCACACGGCACGGCCCGAGCAGGAGCCTGGGAGCCCCCCAGCTGTGGCTAACAAGGGACCCCTGTCAGCGACTATGGCAAGTGTGCAATTGTGGCACAAGACCATGGCATGCGACGTGGCGTGGCCATGGCATGGGACTGGTATGTGACTATGGCAAGTGAATGCAGCCATGCCCCACTATGGGGGCCTGGGGAGAGGTGCGGAGGGAGCCCCACACTTCCTGCTCCACCTATCGCATCCCAGAGACTGCCCTGGAATGTGGCCTCTCAGGCTAAGACCACAGAGGACAGCCGGAGTGTGGCCACGCGGCCGCTCGCCCTGCCTGCAGCAGCCTGGAGCCTTCCTCTCCCTCTCCGGAAGGGCCGTGGGTCCCTTCACACTGAGAAGCCACAGGTTGGTGTGCGCAAGGCAGAAAGCCCAGCTGGGAGGCCCAGCGTAGCCGGTGCGGGGCCGGCTATGGGGGCCCGTGGTGCCCTGTGCCTGCATGCGGGGCTCAGTGGCATATGCCACGGAGTGGCCTGCAGGGGTCCCTGGCCCAAGGTAGCAAGTCAGCTATGAAGGAGGGAGCAGCCGTCAGGCCCCGACAGGCCCACGTCCCCACTGGGGTCGCCTTCCCAGGAAGCTGGCTCCCCGCTGGGACCAGCAGGGCCTGGCCTGCAGCCCTCAGAGTCACCGCCTTCAGAAGGGAAGGCGGTCCTGCCAGTGCCCAGGCCTGCAGCCTCCGGAACGTGCCAGGTGCCACGCGCCCAGTACCCCTGTGGGCTCCCATGCCTGCGGGGCTGGGACCTGCTCCGGCACTGAGGGTATCATCTGGCCGCCACACCCGTCCTGCAGCAGGTCGCGGGGGCACGCAGGACTTCCAGATGCCACAGTGCAGAGACTCGCCTGACACGGGGTGGTGAAGGTCACCGTGCTGACACCTCCTGGCTTCCAGCTGTCAGCGCCAGTCAGCAGAGGCTCCAACGCGAGGAAAGAAACGCAGGCCAGGAGGGCGGAGCTTGCCGGGGCCGTGCGGAGCTCCATGAGAAGCAGAAAGTCCAGGCCCAGGGATAGGGAGCACGTGTGTGCGAGTGCATGCTCACCCACATGGCGCATGCGTATTGAGGGGAGGCCACTCTGCCATGTGGCAGCCCCCCTGTGACTCCGTGGACGAAGCCTGCACTGGGCATGCTGTGCACAGACTCACTGCCCCATGTCCTGGGTTCCCAGGAGGCTGCCCAGGCCTTGGTACCGCACCCCACCGTGTCTGCACACACGACAGCGTGCAAGTGCCACCCGCAGCCGGTGCCACGCGCCTCTCTCTGGGGGAACTGTGGTGTGGGGGCCCCTGCCATTCACCATCCAGCCCAGCTCCCCCAGACTCATGCACAGGCGGTCCACGGTCACACCCAGAGACACACGCCCAGACACACTGCGGTGCAGGTTCCAGGTCCTGCCGAGCCAGGTCTCGCTCGGCCGCCGTGGGTCTGTCACAGTAGGCCCCGTCAGCCTGCCCACGCCAACGCTGCTACAGGAAAGAGAAGAGAGTGGAAGAGTAGAAACGGGGCGTAGGGAGAGGGGGCCAGGGGAGGGACGTGGCCGGATCGTCCTGCCGTGAGCCCTGGGCCCGGTCCCGCTCCCACCCTGCAGTAGCGGAACCTCTGGCCAAGGCCCAGCCTGAGGCAGGGTGTGGCTAAACCAGAAGACCTCAGCCCTGCGCAGGTGTGCGTGCCCCGGGCAGACTGAGGAGCAGCGCATTCCTCCCTGTAAATCCTTCAGCTCCCACCTCTGCACCAGCAAGGCTCGGGAAGGAGGTGGGAGAGAGGAGGCAGAGGGGAGGCTGGAGGGGGAGGATGGGGGGGAGGCA
>NW_006159450.1:1102133-1106069 GCF_000334495.1 Tupaia belangeri chinensis | reverse complement strand
AGGGGGAGGCAAAGGCCCGGTGGCTTTGGGAAACAGCTTGTCCAGCAAGGCTGGGTAGCAGTGGCCAAAGCAACTGAAGAGGACGGAGCGGGCCTACCTCAGGGGCATGCTCGTGGCCCTGGCCCTGGCCCTCACCCTTGCTGCAGTCCCTGCTCCCCACTGAGGACTGACCGGGAGGTGGGGGGCAGTTTCCAACTGGCACTGGCCGGGAGCCAAGAGCGAAGGGTCACAGAGAGGCACAGTGGATACTGACAGTGACCAGGCTGGCCGTCGGGAGCCCCTCTCTGGGCTGAGTCTGCCGAGGTGGAGCCCTCAGAGGGTCTGGGCCAGCAGAGGGTTAGTGTGCGCAGACCAGGGTCCCGGGAGCAGAGGGGGCCTGGCCCTGCAAGGAGCCGCCAGAATCTCCTTTGGCCACTGCTTTCACGCTCCAATCCCCTCTGGCCTTTCAGTCCAAGGCCACAGAACGCCAGCCTCTAAGTGGACTCAAGGGTCACATTCCTGGCCAGCTGATGACACATACACACATTCATGTAAGCACACGTCCACGCACACACAACCACACACTCATGTATGCACACGTCCATGCACACACGACCGCACACTCATGTATGCACGTGTCCACGCACACACGACCACACGCTCATGTAAGCACGCGTCCACGCACACACGACCACACGCTCATGTAAGCACACATCCACGCACTCACGACCACACGCTCATGTAAGCACACGCACTCACGACCACACACTCATGTAAGCACACATCCACGCACACACGACCACACATTCATGTATGCAGACGTCCATGCACACGTGCATGCACACACGACCACACACTCATGTAAGCACGTGTCCACACACACACGACCACACACTCATGTATGCACGTGTCCACACACACACGACCACACACTCATGTATGCACACGTCCACACACACACAGGACCACACACTCATGTAAGCACACGTCCACGCACACAGGACCACACACTCATGTATGCACGCATCCACGCACACAGGACCACATACTCATGTATGCACGTGTCCACGCACTCACGACCACACACTCATGTAAGCATGCGTCCACGCACACACGACCACACACTCACGTATGCACACGTCCACACACACACGACCACACGCTCATGTAAGCACACGCCCATGCACTCACGACCACACACTCATGTATGCATGCATCTACGCACACACGACCACACACTCATGTATGCACGCGTCCACACACACATGACCACACACTCATGTATGCACACATCCACACACACACGACCACACACTCATGTATGCACACATCTACGCACACACGACCACACACTCATGTATGAACGCGTCCACACACACATGACCACACACTCATGTATGCACAAGTCCACACACACGACCACACACTCATGTATGCACACGTCCACACACACATGACCACACACTCATGTATATACACACATACACACACACGACCACACACTCATGTATGCACACATCCACACACACACGACCACACACTCATGTATGAACACGTCCACATACACTCAATAGCAGTGCACCAACACAAGGCCACACTTGCACCCTCGCATGCATGCACTCCCATGCACACACATGCATACACTGCCATACGTGCACACGTGCTCATGCACATACCTTTACATGTGCACTAGCACACTCACCTGCACACTCGCCCCATAATTCGGCTGAGCAATAAAACCACCAGTGTCCCGAGGCTGAAGGTGCTCCATGCCATGCAGGCAGCCGGCCGTGTCCCATGGTGCATTGCGCCCACGCCCCAAGGACACAGCAACACGAGGCTGTCGTGAGGACCAGCCCTCTGCTCTCCAGCACCACCCGGAAGGAACCGTGAGGGGCGTGAACCAAACGCCTGGGCTTCCACAGTGGCGTGCACTTGGGTTGGCGTGGCACTGGGTGGGATGTGCGTGAGCATGCATGTGTGACTATGGATGTGTCTGTGACGCACATGCAAACATGTGCTAGTGTGTGCAATGCTCGTGCACTGCGTGTGAGTACACGTGTACACATGTGCCTCAGAGCCTGACCACAAGGATGCAGGGAGGCGCAGCTGGTGGCTTGGGGACGAGGCAGTGCCCAGCCTCCTCTCGAGGACAGCTGCTGACCTGTCCTGGACCGCTGTCCCCAGCGGGCGCGCTCCTTAGTCCTCCTGTGCTCGGCTGAGTGTGGCCTGCCAGCCCCGCAGGGAAAGCTCCTCTGAAGGCACTGTGGGGCGTGGGCTCTCTGCCCTGCCCAGGGCCCGGCCAGGGCGACCACAAACCCCCCGTGGAAGTCAGGCGCCCTGCACCGAGCTGTGGCAGAGATTCAGGGCAGGAAACGACGGAGGCGTGCCGGGCTGTGCCCGTATCTGGCCGTGAAAGGACGTCTGAGACTCGGCCGTTCCTCTGCACAAACTCCTGTCACACGTACGTAAGTCCCGTTAGGGAAGGACACAGCTACGTGGGTGTGATAACACGTAACTGCGACACCCTCAGCTGTGACCCCGTAAACGGTGCCGCGGAGCTGGGGTGGACGGCCAGGGACGGTGTCTCCGGGAAACAAAGACAGGGCAGTGGTAGCCGCAGCCCCTTTCCGAGGTGGGCTGAGCTGGCGCCGGCTGGCAGCTGTACAGCCTGTCTCCTGCCCACAGCCCCCCAGGCTCAACTCAACTCCTGCACGCCTGCGCCTCGTACCCAGCACACCCCAGCCCACCGTGCCCCGCTCTGTCTGCCCCGCTCTGTCTGAGTGGCTTCCAGCTTGACCAGAGAAGGAGCCCTTGGCCCACGCCAGCACAGGGCCCCCTTCCTCCGGGGACAGTCTGCACACGGGCGCTTTGGAAGGGGTGAGACCCCAGGAGGCGGGTGCCCCTGCTGAGTAGAGGCAGGTAGCCTTCTGGTGACAACACAGCGGGAGGCCGTCGGTCAGGAGATACGGAGTAGGGGCAGAGGGAGGTGGGGAGGGAGGGGCCGCAGGGGCGATGGCCACGCTTGCTGGGGTTCCAGGTGGCAGGCCAGGGGCCAGGGCTGGAGGAGCTCCAAGGGCCGGGGTTCTCCTGCAAAGCCAGCTCAGCCGGCCGGGCCCTGGTTCTGAGCCAGCCCAGCCTGGCCTGCACAGGCATCGGGCCCCACTGCAAGGGCAGGCCTGGACCCCTGGCTAGGCTCCCCTGGTGTAGGAGCACAGTGCTCAGTGACAGGCCAGAGAGCAGGAACGCTGCTGTGGGACATCGGGACCCTGCTGAAGGGCTGGGACCACTGAGGTGGAGCCCTGCTCCCAGGGCCACACAGCCCCACCCCTGCCAGCACTCACTGCACCATCTCCCCCTCCCTCCTCTGCTGCTCCAGAGCCCAGAGCCACTTAGGACCCTAGAACAGCAGGTTTCGGTTTCTCAAGGCAGACAACCGGCCTCCACAGCCTATGCCACAGAGGTGGGCCCTGGAGTCTGACCAGGGGCACTGCCTCAGCCTGGGGGGTGAGCAGAGCCTCTGGCTAGACAGGACGCTGGAAAGACACAGGCAGGAGAGTGCCGAGGTGGGCCCTGGCTTCCCAGTGACTCCACAAAACAAGCACCTTCGCAGGTGAGGGGCGGAAGTGCGCTGAGCCACGTGGCTGGCCAGAGACCACAGAGCAGGCAGCCGGCTGGAATGGAGCAGCGGGCCTGGGGGCAGGAGACTGTGATTGCTAGGCATGAGCACAAGTGTACCGTGCACATCCATGTGTGCACACACAGCACTTGCACGCCTGTGTGCCTGTGTGTGTGTGTGTACATGTGTGTGTGCACATGCATTGTGGTGAGAAGGCTTGATGAGGCCCTGGGTGGGAAGCCTGTACCTTGACACCCCAGGCCCTCCTCACAGCCCAAAGGAAACCACCTACAGGAAAAGGCAGCCTCCAGAACCACTCACGCCCTGGGAATGAGGCA
>NW_006159450.1:1094380-1096710 GCF_000334495.1 Tupaia belangeri chinensis | reverse complement strand
GCCCTCGCCCCGCCCTCCCATGAGTGCCCACCGCCGGTCCAGCTCCACTGTGAAGCCTCACAGGTGATGGCCAGCGACCCTCAGAGGGCACCCGGCCCTCTGACCACGCGCCCTCCTGAGAGAGCATGTGTCTTTGCCATGACCCCGACAGGAAAGCGCGTCCCGGGCTCTAAGCTCACCTGTCAGCGGCAGTGTGCTCGGCCTTGGCTCTCGGGGTACGCTGGCGTGTGATCAGTGTAACCCCCAAAGCCAGGTCCCCAGGAGGGCTGGCTGGGAGTGTCAGCCGAGCCGACCTCAGAGGCAGGCACACACACGCAACCCTGATCACATGATCACGTGTGGACGGCGCAGGGAACACCGGTGTCTGGGCCAGTTAGAGTGTGTGTCCTGGGACCCATGTCCACGGTGCTGGACTTCTCAGAGAACAGTGACCCGCAGGGAAGAGCACTGAGCTCCAGGGAAGGTTCCAGAACAGGGTCGGGACCCACAGAGCCTGAGCTGACTCCCGGCCCTGCGCCGTGCTGAGTTTGGCTGTGAGTCTGAGAGCATGTGTGGGGTGTGCGGGCGGGGTCCACGTGTCTCCTGCTGCAGTTCAGGTCCTGCGCGAACCCCACGTCCACGCTTACTCCACGCAGGTGTCGCTTACAGACGCCCCGGCTTCTGCAGGGTGCTCCTCTGCGGGAGAAGCTCAGGGGCAGGGCACCCTGGTGTGCGGTGGCGTGGGGGGACTTCCAGTCAGCTGCGAAAAGCCTGTTTCTCCACAGAGTCATTTAACAGTAAGAGCTCGGGCTGGCCGGCAGCCTAGCGGTGAAGAGAACAGATCCTGGGGCCGGCCGGTGGCGTGGTGTTAAAGGTGTTGGACTCCCACTTGGCTGACAATGGTTCAAGTCCTGGACCTGGAGGCTTGCTTTCTCACTTTCCCTCTCTTCCCTCTCTGTTTCTAACTGATCAATTTGGAAAACAATAATAACAAATAAACTTAAAATAAAAATAATTCAAAAAGAGAGAGAGAGAGGATCCTACATGGTCAGCTGCGGTTTGAATCCTGGCTCCAGCAGCTTGAAAACACTCCAGGTGTGTGAAGGTGCCCAAAGTCCCGACAGGACGGGGAATGGAGGAGAAGGGACTGTGGCGTGACCACGCCCCACGGGGAGTTCTCCCCCTCGCTCTGTCTCTCTCTGGCAATTAAAAAAAAAAAAGCGAAGACTCTCAGGGGAAGTGGGGCAACAGCAGAGCGTCACCATGTGCAGCCTGAGCAGAGACAGCGCTTCACTGGGGTCCGCGACTCGCTCACCCCGAGGGACACGCGGCCTGCCCCCTCGAGGCCTGTGTGGCCCACGTGTTCAGTGCCCGCCAGAACAGTGCTCTGGCTCTCACGGCCCCTGTAGGGGGCCCCGTGCTGCAGGGCTGCAGGGTGGGCTCAGCTACTTCTCTGGGCAAGCAGCACACCTGGACTCCCTGGGACCTGGCGTCTCTGGAGCAGAGTGCGGAGCGCCCTCTGAAGACCTGGTTGCTGTAAAACACCTTTCTCTGTCAGTCGCGCGTCGCGATAGCACGTGCTCTATTATTTGGTAAGTTGTGAGGCTAGAATGAAATTTCTAACCCAGAAAACTTCTCTTGAAAGACTTCAAATCACGCCTTTTCTGCCCTACAAAATTTCCCTCTGGCAACACGTGGCCGGCATGGGTAGAAAATGGGCTTACGAAGCCCTGGGGCAACCCAATCCCGACCCCGGTCCCGACGGTAAACCTGCCCTGGGACACGCTGCCAAGGACGCCCTCGGCGCGCCCGCTCCGTGCCCCACAGGCGCTGGGTGCGCGCTGGGTCTGACCTCTAAGGGCGAGGCCTCACGCCGCCAACCGCCCACTCAGGCTTTCCTGAGTGTGAGCACGACTGCGCCATGTCGCCCCCCCCTCAGCTGGATCCATCGCAGGGTGTAGACAAGAGGTGGAAGCCAGTTCCGACTGTCCCCCTCTGTCCCGTGAGTTTCCAAAGCTCGCCGGCAGTGACTGGCCCCCGGCGTGAGTGGGCAGTGACCCGAAGCCTCTGCCGCGCGGAGGCTGTGGCTTTGCAGGACACCGGTCTCTCTCAGAGACGCCGCTCCGATTTTCAGTGCTGTCCAGGCAGGCATTTAAGGCCACCCAAGGAACAGCCCGTGCTGCGGGTGCCGGGACCTGGCCCCGCACTGTCGCCCTGCCGGGCCCTGCCTGGGGCCTCGCGGGCCACGTCCAGGGCGCCTTCCTGGTGCGGCTGCAGCCCACCCAGCTGGGCCCACCGGGCTGCGCTGCAGACCTGGAGGGGCCCGGGCTGAGCGGCGGCTCCGGCTCTGT
>NW_006159450.1:1091430-1091742 GCF_000334495.1 Tupaia belangeri chinensis | reverse complement strand
GTTGACCGGAAGCCTCTGCCGCGCGGAGGCTGTGGCTTTGCAGGACACCGGTCTCTCTCAGAGACGCCGCTCCGATTTTCAGTGCTGTCCAGGCAGGCATTTAAGGCCACCCAAGGAACAGCCCGTGCTGCGGGTGCCGGGACCTGGACACGCTCTGCCTGCGTCGTTTCTTCCTCCCAACAGCGAGAGGCGGCCATCTCGGGCCTGCCTGGGGCCTCGCGGGCCACGTCCAGGGCGCCTTCCTGGTGCGGCTGCAGCCCACCCAGCTGGGCCCACCGGGCTGCCCTGCAGACCTGGAGGGGCCCGGGCTGA
>NW_006159450.1:1083708-1091359 GCF_000334495.1 Tupaia belangeri chinensis | reverse complement strand
CCGTGTCTGGGTGTCGGAGCCGGCGGGCACTGACGGCGCTGACAGGCCGGGCCGGGCCCTGGCCCTGCCTCTGCTCAGGCGGCCCGTGCTCCCAGCCGGGCGTCGCTATCTGCTGGGTGACAACACTCCCCTTTCGGCTTCTCCAAAGGTGGGGCCAGATAACCCGGGCACCCCAGAGAGCACCCTTATCTGCATCCTGCCTCTCACTGTCCCTGAGAAGGACAGAGTGCAGGGACCTCCAGAGAGGCCTGGACAGCTGGGGGAGGGCAGGCCCGCAGCAGGAGTCGGCCCCAGCCCCCACCTAGCAGCTGGCCTCCCCCACTCCTGTCCAAACGGCACGCAGCCTTGAGCCACGCAGAAGGGAACGCCCTAGGCAGCCACTCTCCCGTTCTCCCTGGACATGGCAGCAACCACGAGGGGCCTCAGACGCCAGGGACAGAGGTCTCCCCGTGGCCCAGAGGGGGCCCTCAGTGACATTCATGGCTCCCTGCCCGGCTCCTCAGGGACTGTCTCCCAGCATGTAGGAACGATGGCTCGGAGTCTCGAGTGCCTGGCCCGCACTGCAGTGGGGGTCAACGTGGACCCGCCTCCCCAGCTGGGAGACGGCTGAGTGGCCGTGGTGCCTTCTGGCCCTGCTCCCAGGGGCCTGGGGCGCACGCCCTGCGTGGACTGGCCACCCCACCTTCGCCCTCATGTGCTACTACACCACTGCACTGGCCCCTCCAGCTCGCCTGCCTTGAGAGCCATGGGGGAGAGGGAAACCAGGCCGGGGCAGTGACTCTGACGTGCTCCCACAGTCAGGTCTGTGTGTGCTCACCAGAGAGAGAGTGGGGAGGAGAGCGCACCCAAACAAGGTCACGCCACGACCCCTTCTCCTCCACCTCCCCCTCTTTTCAGAACTTAGGCACCTACACCCGCCTAGGCCGCTAGGTTGAGCCTTGAACTGCAGGCCCCACCATGTGAGCTCCGGCGCCTTAGCCACCAGGCCCCGAGCTGCTGAGGCGGAGGTCTCGGTGCTGGCGGTGGAGAGGGCCGGCAGCCGAGGGAAGGACTAGCCACGGTGGGGCAGGTGCAGCGGGAGGCCGGCGAGCAGGGCCGCTGTGCTTTCTCCGTCCCGTGTCGACCAATAGCACGCTTTCTCCAAGCTGAGACGCAAGCGCAGTTAGGGCTGACCTTTTCCTCACCCTTCTGTGTGTGTGAAATCACAGCAAAATAACAAACGACTCCATAAGTCACGCTCTGACCCAGACCCTCAGGTGAGCCCAGAGTCACATGCTCTGACCCAGACCCTCAGGTGAGCCGAGATCTTCCTAAAACCCGGGTTCTGAGTAATAGGGAGGATGGGCCCCTTCAGCACCGAGGCACCTTCAGCGATCAGCGATCAGCGGCCCACAAGGGCTGCTGCTCCCTCTGCCGGGGCTGGTGGCTGGGCCGCTGTCCCTTCTAGTGGCCAACCGAGGGGCTAGAAGCCACACTGACCCCACGGAAGCAGCTCACGCCTGTTGCCAAGGCGCTAGCCCTGAGAATGGCCAGATGTCGCTGTCCCACCTGAGCAATTCTGCAGGTCACTGCCCGAGGCTGGAGAGAGGGGACAGCAGAGGAAGACCCCAGGATGCCCCGGGAAACAGGCTCCGGGGTTCTCACCAACAGGCCAGCACGCGCGTCTGAGCTGGGTTTCAGCAAAGGAGTTTGCCGTCTGTTTGGGGCGCCTACCCAGCACACAGGGCGGCTCCGGGTGGGCCAGAAGCCGCTAGGAGGAGGCTGCCTCTACAGTCAAACACGTGAACTTGGTTTCAAAACTAAAAGAAGAACGTGGAGAGTTTGATTCACAAGCCGAGCCCGAGGGACTCTTCGCCTGGCATCTGCAGCTGTCCAAAACCCGCCCACTGCAGCGAGGTGGCAAAACGAGCCGGCCTGGAGCACACCCTGCACCCACGCTCCAGCAGAGACGGCAGGGAGGTGAGGCACGAGGGAAAAGTAGGGAGATTCTTTAAGTCCTGGAGAGAAATGGTTGACCTGGTCTAGAAACTGCCATCGCAGGGACATATGGCCAGACCTGTGTCACTGGGGAGCATCGCATAGTCTGTGCCGGTCACTTGCGTGTGTTACCGTGCAGACGGGGTCTTCCACAATGGCGAGTGCGAATTTATCAGTACCAGCGTGGCTCTCCCGTAGGGAGCAAATCGCCGTCGTTCCCATGCATTAAAGTCTTCGCCTTATTAATACAAAGACTAGTTCTCAGTTTGAAATAACTGTGATATTTACGGAAGGTAGATGAGTTGTTTTAGAATATGCTCATATTCACATTTGGTTCTGCTTGAAACTAGCGGAAGTGCAGGATTTACGTGAAGTGCTTGTAAACTGCACACCAGTGTCCCAGGGACGGCCGCAGTGAGGTGTCCACCGCTGACGGGGCCAGCGCGCCTCACAGGCCGGCCCAGCGGCTCCCCGGTGTCCTCGCCAGACAGATGAGAAAGGCAGTACACAGGTTCATACCCCGAACGGGTCACTGGACAGTGCAGACGTGCAAACGCCTCCCCCGCAGCAGGGGTGTGTGCGGTCGCCACATCCCAACCCAGCGCGAGAGTAAGAGTCGCTGAACTGGAAGATCCTGCACGCAGGGACCCTCCCAATGGGCCGCGCCAACGCAAACCCACCGCGTTCGTCTGCACTTCACAGTCCAAGACTGGGTTAAAGGAGACTTTCCCCATAGAGCTGGGTAGGGGTGTTTGTGGCAGCCCTGAGTTGGCAGAGCCGCACACGGTGGCGCTCCCAGGGGCGCCGTGCACACAGCACACGCTCGGGGGCCCGTGGCCCAAGCCAACCCCTGCCCTGGCCTGCAGCGAGGAGGGGAAGAGCAGGCGTTGGGGCGGTCAGTCCAGGCCGGGACCTGGAGTCTGCCCAGAGACAAGAGCGGGCACTGCTGATGAGAGCACAGCCCTGAAGTCCTGAGCTAACGGGGGACTCTTCCCCAGCCTCCTGCTCCCCTCTGGGGGTATCTAGGAAAAGCCAGGCCTGGCAGAGGAGAGCTGACCCCAACCTCAGAGCACTGGCCCAGGCCGGCTGCACACCCGCTCCTCTAGGCGGGGCTGACAGTGTCCCTTCTCCCCGGGGGCACAGCCCCGCCGTCCCTTGACAGCCTTGGCCGTGGTGGCCTTCCGCCCAGCATCAGTCTCTCGGTGGGAACACAGGACCTGCACATCGGGCCCAGATCATCAGGGCAGCGGCCACGGATGCACGCAGCGCGTGTCTCCAAGCCGAGGGCACCCGGGAGGCGCAGGTTGAGCTGGAGATGTGCTCTGGTGTGAGAGTGGGCACCGACGGCCAGGAGGACGGGCTGGAGGGCGTGCGAGAAGCGGGCTGGGCAGGCTGCCGCCCAGGCTGGCCACAGCTGCCCATTGCCACACGGGAGCCCGGGCCTTCTGGAGGAGGGCCCTCACACGAGGGACGTGGCGTGGTACCGTGTGGGCAGGCTCACCTCGCATCGCCCTGCCCATGTGTGGCAGTGCAGGACAAAGACCCAACAGCCAAGCGGGGAGGACTCAGCAGAGGTGCCCTTTCTCTCAGGCCCCAGGTGAGCTCCGCGCGGCAACCGTGCCTGGGCTCCGCCGTGCAGACTGGAGCCCACAGGGCCTCGGGGAGCCGGGTACAGCCGGAGCCTGCAGGGAAGCTGTGCCAGGCACAGGTGCTCTGGGTAGAAACAGCCGGACCGCCGCTGGGCGCCCATCACTGCCTGCTCGGGAAGTCACCGCTGCCACCTGGTGCATTCTCCAGGGCTGAGAATCTGGGCTCACAGGGACAGGGAGCTGGCCTTTCCTGGAGACCCCACGAGCCAGGCCCTCTCCACCTGGAAAACATGTGGGCAAGGACAGGGAGCCCCGTGCAGGGGTGACTGGGGATGCGAGGACAGTGTGGGGCAGACAGGGGACAAGGCACCTGGTCTGGGACCACAGAAAGGACCCCTGAGAAAGAGGGGACGGGGACCTGGCCTTGGAACGCAGCACAGCTGCGATGTGAGCTTGGCCCAGGAGCACAGGTGGCCCTGAGGGCCTGCGTGGGTGGCCCTGTGCAGAAGGAAGGGCAGCTCTTTAAAGACTGCATGGACACAGACCTCACTCGGGGCCTTCAGATTGTCGCCCACCACCCGCCACCCCGGAAAGAATGCACAACCCTAAGCAGGCGGCACGGCGGTGGGCCAGGCTCGCGGCACTCAGAGGGCAGCGCTGCGCCATCTACCCGTTCTTGGGGGAGAGGGGCTGGCAGGGTGTCAGGGTGTCAGGCCTAACACCCCCTCTGCCCACCGGCCCATGCCCTGCCAGGCTCCCTGGTGAAGGCGAGAGACAGCCCGGCACTTGCTCTCAGGGCACACGGCGGGCTCAGCGAGGGGGCGGGCACAGGAGCCAGACCGGAAGCCAGGTTAGCAACACACTGCCACCCTTAGTGACAAGGCCACCATGGAGCACCACACGCCACCACCCTTAGGACAGGGCCACCTGCAGTCACAGCCTTTTTTTTTTTCCGTAGAGGTTTTTGCTATAGGGCGCGTGCGCTCGCCAGACAGACAGAGAGAGACAGAGAGACAGAAAGCGAGAAATCACCCCCCCAGGGGGGACGGCGACACCACAATCCCTTCTCCTCCATTCTCCTCTCGGGATCTTGGGCGGGCATGCATGCACACGCGCCCGGCGTGAGTTTAAGCCACTGGGTCTGGGACTCGAACCGCGGTCAACTACGTGGGAGTCCAGCGACAGAGCCATTACGCCAACTGCTGGTCCCGAGTGCTGTCTCACTTTCTCTGTCTCTCTTCGTCTCTCTCTGTGAGCACATGTGCCCTCTGGCAAGTTAAAAAAAAGGCTGAAGCCAGAAGTCAGGGTTACGTGGGCTGCACTTCAGCACGGCGGTCCCTCTTACGTAAAATCAGGGGTAGTTGGTAAGCATTTTTGTTGAAGCCCAAAAAATCTCTATTCCAGTATTATTTCTAATCCTAAAATCCACATGGAAATGAACTGTTCTAATAATAAACTGAATGAGTCTTACAAAGGATTATGCTTATAAAGAAGCTAGGCCTTAAAAATGGAAGGCCCCAGGGCAGGGCACGTGTGGGCCATGATCCGAGCTGGCTGGGTCGGGAGGATTGCAATGTCCGACCTCATGGGGCCTGCTGCCCCTCTGTGTGTGCACGTGTGTGCGTGGGTGTGCATGCATGTGTGAGGGTGTGTGTCTGTGGTGTGTGTGGGTAGGTGGTGTGCATGTGTGTGTGGATGTGTTTGTGTATGTGCATGGGTGTGTATGTGGGTGTATGTGTGCAGGTGTATGTGTGTGTGTTTGTGTGTGTATGTGCACATGTGAGCATGTGTGTCTGGGGGGTCTGTGCGTGTTGTGTACATGTGGGGTTGTGAGCATGTGTGTCTGGGGGGTCTGTGCGTGTGTGTGTGCGTGTGCGGGTGCGTTTGCAAGCGTGTGTGCACACATGAGCATGTGTGTCTGGGGGGTCTGTGCGTGGGGGGGTGCGTCTGCAAGCGTGTGTGCACGCATGTTTGTCTCGGTTCTCCCCATGTCTGCCTTGCTCGTGGACGAAATGAACTATCCTAAAATAATAATAATAATAATAACAAGGATCTGGAATGTCCTGACTTTCCTTCTTTGAAGGACAACACCAGTGAAGGTGGTCAGCTCCGCAGGGGCCTGGTCCTTGGGGCGACCTGCCTGGGGAGGCCCGGCCAGCACCCTGGTCAGCCAGGATGGCTATTGCTGCAGGATGAACCACAGCGCCAGGCCCAGTGAGGCCAAGGTCCTGCCGAGGCCACCAGGGCACGAAGGGCCCAGGCGGGCCAGGGCCATGGGCCACACACCAACCCCCAGCAGCAGGACCGTCTCTGGAAATCCTAGGAGTGGCGAAGCTAGGTGGGCTCCAACCCGCTCCAACCATCAGCAGCCGGCCGCCCTCCACGAGGCCACCGCGTCCTCCCGCGGAGTCCACAGAGCCGGCCTACAGCCTGTCTGTTCACATGGAAAAAGAGAAAGGTCGTGCAAATGAAACGAGCTGCACGCTCCTCGGGTTCACTCTCGGACGCTACATACCATCTCGGATTGCCACCTGGCGGGAGTTCACCCTACGAAGTTCCCATCTTGATTTTCTGGGGGCCTGTCTGAGTACCAGGCTGTGGACACCCCAGGGCCTGCCTGCCAGGACCGACCTGCCTCCTGGCTGCTCGTCCAGCTCGGGGGGTGCCGCGCAGCCACGTCCCCTTGTCTTGGGAGGACAGAGGAGGCCTGGGGGCTGACCACCTTGCTCACACTCACTCCACGTAGCTCCTGATCACGTTGACGAAAACTCTCAGGCTGGAAAGGGAGGAATTGGGGCGTGCTTTGAATCTGCCTCCACCTTCTCACCCAGATCTCACTGGTGGGGTCTGCGCCTTCTAGGCCGGCTCCCCTGCCTGCCAGGGCCTGGGACCTGGAGCGTTTGACTCCGGCTCCGGCTCTGGGGGCGGGAGGGCTGCTCTATGGACACGAGCGCCTCTCCGATTATTTCCCTCTGAGAGCGTCCTAGGATCTGGAAAACGCTGCAGTCGCCCTCATTTTAATGATATAATGAAATCTCATTTTTAATTACCTGAACAAAAAGGTTCCCGCTCCGTCAGATCGCCTCTCAGGGCTGCCGAGGTATTAGCGGCTCCGAACCAATTACTGCGTTTCCTCCCCACTTATTGCAAATGTGACCTTTCGCTAGAATTTGATTGTGAGTCTCCTGCTGCGAGGGTACCGGCTGGGCAGCGCTCAAAGGCCGCCCCTCTACCGTGCGCGTTGGTTTTAATTCCCTGGTGGCTGGAGGACAGAGTGTCTGGGCCCCAGGCTGTTCCTCCAGAGACAGATCCGAGGCTTGTGCTGGGTGGGGAGTGACAGCCCCACTGTGCCGGGAGAAAGCTCTGGAGCCATCGCAGCCACGGGGAAGGCGGCCACCGCGGGCAGAGGCGGGCTGCTCCTGGAGCTCCAGGGTGGCTCCGTGGCCTGTGGTGGGACGTGAGGTCAGAGGGCGTTGAGGCGGCGTCCACTGCGTCCAGGACGTCACAGCCTGGGCAGCAGACCAGCAGTGTGGGACTGCGAGGTCCCTCAGCCTTGCTGTTTTGGGTAGGGTTTTTTGCCTTAGGGTGCGTGTGCTCACGGGAGAGACAGAGACAGTGAGAGGGAAAGTGAGAAATCACCCCCGGCGGGGGGGGGAATGGCCACGTGGCAGTCCCTTCTCCTCCATTCTCCTCCCAGGATCTTGGGCACACATGCACAGGTACCCAGCATGAGTCTCAAGCCACCAGGTCTGGGACTTGAACCACGGTCAGCCACGTGGCAGTCCAGCAGTGTAACCATGGCACCATCTACTGGTCCCCTGCAAGGGCTTTCTAAGAGGATGTTGGGCAGGCTGGAGGCTGCCCCTCAGGCACCTCCCACAGGAGCTGGAGAATGGGACCCAGACGATGCCCATGGCTGGCTGAGGAGTGGGGCAGAGGGTGGTGGATCATCTGACCGAGGGCCTGCTGGCTGCAAGCTGAAGACAGAGCATGGTGCAGCAGCTTCACCAAGACAAGAACCCAGCTGGGGAGGGGGCCCCGAGGCTGGGCAGCTTGCAGGAGGACCACGACAGGCAGCCACTCTG
>NW_006159450.1:1081535-1082810 GCF_000334495.1 Tupaia belangeri chinensis | reverse complement strand
GGTGGCAGGGGCCCCCCCACAGCCAGCCACTCTGCAGTATGGCCCCCGCCCCTCAGGGCGAGGCTGGAAAGTGTCCAGGGTGTAGCAGGGCCAGGTCCTCACAGGGTCGTCCCCGGGGCCTGTGTCCTCCTCTTCCAATAAGGGCTCTGGTCACACTGGATCACACACTGGTGTCGTCTTCCCTGATCGCCTCTTTGAAGTCCCCATCCTCAAATGCAGTCACACTTCAGGATGGAAGGGCCAGGACTCCAATGCACACGTTCAGGTCATAACTCAGCCCAGAACAGGGACAGAAACGCAACTCCCTGTCTGCAGGCCACCAGCACCCAGCCAGCATCCAAGCGTCCAGAGCGAGGGGCCCAGGAGGCTGCACTGGTCCCCATGGTGAGAGGGCGATAGCGCCCCCACACCTGCGAGGATCAAGGCCCTCTCCCAGCCCTGAGACAAAGCGAAGAGGAGCAGTGATGTGTTCCAGATCCCCACCCCACCTTCCTACTGCCTTGGGAGTTTCCAGGTAGCCGGGGTGGAAGGGTGCTGGGACTGCAAGCCCTCACCCTCTCAGATGCAGTCAGTCCAGGAGCTCCGCCCACCCCTTCAGGAATGGCTCCGCCCACCTCATGAGTTCACCAAGGTCAGCTCCGCCCACCCCACCAGGGATGGCTCTGCCCACACCCTGGGGAAACTCTGCCCACTACACCAGGGACTGGTCTGCCCACCCCACCAGGGACAGCTCCGCCCACCCCACCAGGGACGGCTCCACCCACCCCACCAGAAATGGCTCTGACCACCCCTCCAGGGAAACTCTGCCCACCACATCAGGGACAGCTCCACCCACCCCACCAGGGACAGCTCCGCCCACCACACCAGGGACAGCTCTGCTCACCCCACCAGGGATGGCTCTGACCACCCCACCAGGGAAACTCCACCTACCCCACCAGGGACGGCTCTGCCCACCCCACCAGGGAGCCTCTGCAGTCACAGGGGGTCTTCCAGAGGGTTGTGGCTGCCCTCATGAGACCAGCTCACGACACCATCGCTCTGACCTTTACCAAAATTTAATTTTGAATTTTAATGCAAACAGACTAACTTGAGTGCCTCAGCCTAGGGGACCTGCCCACCTGCTCAAGTTAGCTGGGCTTGCCGGCTCTCAGATTCACCCAGGAGCCTTCCTGCCGTGGCTGGAGTAGCAAAGGCCAGTGCCAGAGCCCGAGCCCTGCCTGGCAGGCTAGGAGCAGGGGGGGGGCCTGCCCGCACGCGTTCCCACGGGGCCGCCCC
>NW_006159450.1:1080474-1081475 GCF_000334495.1 Tupaia belangeri chinensis | reverse complement strand
CCGGGTCCAACCCAGTCATCAGCTCCCAGCTGTGGCTTCCTCCCCTCTGAAGACGCAGGAATCCACTTCCTAACCAGGAGCCCACTGGCAAGGCCCGTCGGGAGGCAGCTCAAACAGGACAGGGTGGGTGGGGGACTGCTAACCAGAGGTCAGGGCTGCAGAAACGCAGGTGCGGTACGCGTGCAGGTGCATTCGAAGTCTGTGACTGCTGTGTAGGTATGTGTAAAACATA
This sequence comes from Tupaia belangeri chinensis, assembly GCF_000334495.1. NCBI lineage: Eukaryota > Metazoa > Chordata > Mammalia > Scandentia > Tupaiidae > Tupaia > Tupaia belangeri. The sequence continues at coordinate 1,081,243 of NW_006159450.1, read as the reverse complement.
TTCTTACTGTAATTTCTAAAACGGTGTACTATTCCCAAGCCCACTGCAGGTGCATTTGGACTGGGTGGGTCGCAGTGGAGCACGAGTGCCATCTCAGCGACGGCCCTGGCTGCGAGGGAGGGAGGGGAGGCTCGTCCCACCGTCCCACAGCAGAGGACCCTGCCCCACCACGAGCTGGTCCCCATACCGTGTGGGGACGGTTCTGGAAGGGGACAGTCGTGCTCAGAGCCAGCCAGGGCCGTGCTCGGAGCCGCCCAACCCTAGGCTCCCCTTCGCCCACCCTCAGTCTGGGTCCTGTCTCAGCCTTGCCTGCGTGGCCCCTCTGCCACTCCTCGCCTCCTGCTTGCACCAGGGGCTGGGCTGGGCCCCAGTGGGGTCTCCAGTCCATGGCATGGATGGCAGCCGGCTCTGCCCTGGCACCTGGACCCAACAGGCCAGCAGACCTGGTGGAAAGTGCCCCAGAGCAGCCTGGGGCCAGACACCGGACCAGACGGCGAGTAGAGTGAAAGCAGGAGAGCAGAAGCGAGCCCAGCGTTCTGTCTGCTCTGGCTCTGCGGCATCTCAGTGGGTGTGAGGTGCGTTCTCAACAGCTCCCGCTGACCCTCAGAGGCTCGTCTTGTCCCTCCTGGTCTTCGCGTGACACGGGACTGAACTGCAGGTGCCACAACGCTCTCCGCAGAGGCGGCCCAAGAGCTTCCCGTGAGGCCAAGGCCGCTCGCAGGTCGCAGGCCTCTTTGGTGCGCACTCCAGAGGCCGAACAAGGCTCCAT
>NW_006159450.1:1074762-1080039 GCF_000334495.1 Tupaia belangeri chinensis | reverse complement strand
GCCCCCCAGGGGCCCAAAAAAGCCCCAATGACGGGAGACCCCAGCCCCAGTAACTACCAAGACCGCGAATTTGCAGACTGGGCAGGAGCCTGCGTGGCCATGGCCGGGGCTGCCTGTCAGTGCTGGCCGCAGCAGCGAGTCTGCTCAGGCACAGCCGTCGAGGGCCATATGCATGGTGCTGTGCGCGGGCCCCACCAGCACCTCGGAGTCCGCAGAGCAGGAGTCGTGGCTCAGAGACCTCTAGGCCCACTGGGGGCGTGTGCATGTGTGCGCAGGTGAGAGTGTGTGTGTAAGACAGTGAGGTGCCAACCCTGCCCACATTGCAGCTCTGCTCTCAGATCCACGTGTGCCCTGGACATCCACCCGGGCTCGAGCTCCTGGGTGAGGCCCTCTAGCACACTGGCTGCAGGGTGGCAGGCGAGCCCGCAGCAGGGGCACCGGCCTCTGCTGGCAGGGGTGGAAGAGACACAGTGGGCACCCCCCACACCCTGAGCCCAGCGTGGCGAGGCTCTGCCACGGTTCTCTCCGATTAAGGCCTTCACCCAGGCGGTATGAAAATCCGTGCAGGACCTTCCGAGGTCACAGCTGTGTGGGGCCCTCAGCGAACTGCTGGGTCGAAATACGATGTGCACTGTGAGTTCACGTGCGGAGCACACCCTGGAGGCCACGTGGGTTCCGGGCCCGTGGCTGGAAGGAAAGCCACAGTCCTGCTGTGAGGGGCTGAGGGAGAGGCTCCCTGGGTACAGCCCCCGCTGTCAGGACTGCCTCTACCCCCACAAAGGCCTCCTCTCCTCCACGCAGAGAAGGTCCTTGAATTCAAGACTGCTGCTCTCAGAGGGTGAAAGGCAGTGTCTGGTGTCCAGGCCAGGGCCAGGCCAGTGCAGGGGCTTCCATGGACAGGCTGCAGCATGGAGGGTGGACACAGAGGCCACTCTGCTACCTCTTATCTTACTTTTTTAAAGAATTATTTATTTAATTCCATTCGTTACTATTATTTTTCATTTGACCAGAGAGAGAAAGGGAAAGCTAGAAAGCAAGCTGCCTAATCCAGGACTCAAACTGCACTTAGCCACGTGGGAGCCCAGTGCCCTAACCACAGGCCCCTCGCCAGCCCCTGTGCTACCTTTTAGTGCCGGGGGCCGGGGGCACCAGCAGGGAGGTCTCGACACCAGTCCCTCAGCAAGGTGCAGGGGGAACCACAGAAACCCAGACAGGCCACGCTCGCAGATGCCTTTGGCGTGGGCCACTTACGAGGGCTGTGTGGGCGGCTCCGCCCAGCGAGGAGCACAGGTGGGTTGGCAGGAGCAAGACCAGCCTGCAGCGCTGGGCTGCAAGCCCCCACTGAGACCCAGCCTTGCCGGGCTTCATGTTGCAGGGTGCAGTCCGGGAGCGAGCGGGGCGGACCCGTCCTTTCTGCCTGGCTTCTCATTCGCGAACCTTCCCTGCTCTCCAGATGGGACAGGCAGGGAGCAGGGCCTGAGGCACCCTGTGGTCCCGGGAGTGTCCCCGCAGCTCCCTCCACATTACAGGACGGTGCAGCTCTGGCTGGGATGTGACAGGGAGAGAGCTCTGGTAGGATAGTGCCACAGGAGGGGCGGCCAAGGGGACCCCCCACACGCACCCCTGGCCACCATGCTTCCAGCAAGAGCCAGAATGCACACGTCCCTCCCGCCTAGAGGGTGAAACAAAGGGTAAGACAGACGAGCTAGCTGAGCCCCAACACTCAGGCTCGGGAAATTAAGGCCCCCAATCGATCAAGTCCAAAAAGATTTAACAACGGCAATGCCCAAGCTGCCAACACGGTCCCAAAAGCCCAGTGGCTGCAGGGGTGGCGGCTTGCATAAGGCGGGCTCTGGCACAGCCCAGGGCATCCTGCTGGGGCCTGCACGGTCACCAGCACTCCTCCCCAGGGCCTGCACGGTCACCAGCACTCCTCCCCGGGGCCTGCGCGGTCACCAGCACTCCTCCCCGGGGCGTGCACGGTCACCAGCACTCCTCCCTGGGGCGTGCACGGTCACCAGCACTCCTCCCTGGAGTGTGCCCAAAGTCAGTGGGAACCAGAGGGGCCGGGCACAGACAGCACCGATGCAGACGATGCAGAAGACCACACGCCCATGGCTGTGCCGGGAGCCCGCCCCACTGCTGTCCTCGCCCAGTGGACGGCCCACATGAAAACAAGGGCAGGTGAAGCTGAGAAAGCCCAGGCGGCAGGAAGTGCTAAGGGGAGGGGGCACGTGCCCAGGGAGGCAGAGGCGGAGGGATGGACAGCTCCTTCTGAAAGGGCCAAGTGCTCCGACCTGGGGGCCCGTCCACACCCTCCGACGCTGGCCGGCCAGTGTGACGCCCAGTCTGGGAACTGCGGAGCTGCCAGAAAGCCTCAGCTGCCCTGAGGGCGGGCCTCTGCCATCCTCATGGTGCAGCTAGAACTGAGGCCTGCAGGTAAAGGCACCCCCGGTGGTGACGGGCAGCCGTGCCAGCGTCCACTATGCCGGCAGAGCCCGCTGGGTGCACGTTATACCTAGTGTATAATTGTAACCTCGGAGGTTATTGTTTTAAGTGTGTTATATTTCTGGTTTGAAGTGCTATACAGTGTGAACCAAATATGCCATTTTAAGTTGGGGACTCAAGTCAAAATGACTTGGCCATAACCCAGAGACTGCTCATCCAGATACGGCACCTCACCCAGGATGGCTGCCTACCCCGGAATGACGTCAAAGACCAAATGGAACCGACAGGACCATCTGGGCACGATAGGGCCACAGAAGGCCACTCTCCTTGCCAGCCACGAGACTGCAGAAACTGCCCCGGTAAAAGCCTGGGACTCTGAGCAGCTCATCGGCTGTCCTCCGCTCGGACAGATCCCGTCTCACTGCTCCTGAGACCTCCCTGCTGCCAGAGGTTCTGCCGGTTCGCGCGCCGACCCCTCTCCCAGACGGCCCTCCACGCCGCCGTCTTTGATGCTCCCCCGCCGGCCACTAGCCCGACCTCCGCACTCAAGGGTCACCGGGCGGACCTCTCCTCTACCATCTTCACCCCCGGCCACCCTCACTCTCTAAGATCTTCGGGGAGCTCCTCTCCGGCTCGCTGCTTGTGCCTCGTAGTCGCCGGGCGTGCTCGGCACTCGCCTCCTCTGCGCCCTGGTGGACCGCACTCAGTCGCTGCACGGGCACAGGACGCCCCTCACCTCGCATCCCTTCGTGACTTGGAAGCCCCCTTACCCTGTGCGATTAAAGCAACCTGAAAGGCAGCCCCGAGTCCTGCCCTCCTTCCGCGGCTCGAGCAGACTGGCTGCACCTCCTTGGGCAGCCGACAGAGAATCGGGCTCTATGTAAGGCCATGCTTCCTTGGCACTCATTACTCCCTTCACTGCCCAGGTTTCCTGTCTCTGTGAGGCTCCCCCTGGCCCGTCCAGGCTGCTCCCCAGAACTGGGTGACCCGTGCCGACTGTCCACAGACCTGCTGCTCACAGCCCCGGAGGCTGGGCATCCCTGTCCAGGTCCCGGCAGCACCCGACCCACCTCCTGCTGTGTTCACTTGGTGGTGTGGCCAAGCCCCTGGGCCACTTTGGGGTGCAGGCCCCATCGGGGGCTCCACCCTCCTCCCTCAAGGCCACCCCTCAGCACAGGGCCTCATGCGACCAGAGCCTCATGCGACCCAGCCCTCGGCCTTTGGTCCTGGTGGCAGGAACAGCCAGCCTGCCTCCCCACCTGGAGGCTGCGCGCCCTGCGCTCGGTGGTCCACAGATCCCGAGCTGTGCGCCCCGGGGGTCCAGAGAGCGGAATTCGTCCTGGCCGGAGGCTGTGAGGATCTGTGCACCATGGGGGTGGGCGGGGAGCTCCGGCTGTGACGGCCACAGGGACGGGACGGGGCTGGTCCTGGGGCCCCCAGGTTTCATCGTCCCCACGAGGCTCTGCCATCAAGTCTCCAGATACGAGAACGCCGGCGCCCCGAGAGAAACGTCGACAGAGAAGCCCAGGAGAACGCAGCGCCGGGGAACAGGCGGGCGGCAGGTGGGCCTCGGGCCCTCTCCGCTAGGGCTGACGTCTCCTCAGTGACCGACGGCCACGGCACACGGTCCACATGGCGATGAAGCTGTTGCCCGCGTTCCCACAGCCCTTCTCCATATTCTGAGAGTGCATTTAGAGAGTGATCCACGGGAATTTAACTACGCTGGGCGTTATCATTTTACATTTTAAATAACTGCACAAAATAAACTGGAAATCAGCGCCGTCAGATGAACGAGCGTGTGACACCGACAGCCTCGGGCCGAGCTCCACTGCGACGGCCGAAGAGCAGCTGCCCGCAGTCGCTCTGCAGGGCCAGGACGGCCCCCAGTTGAGGCTCGGGCACCCGAAGCTGAGGTGCCATTCATGAGACGAGAACTTCTGACAGCCTCGGGGAGCAGGGGCCGTGGTGCGGGAGGCCCTCACTGCCAGGGCCTCAGCTGCCTCCCCACACGGCCCCCTGCTCCCAGGGACGGTCTGGGGCGCGTCAATCCCGTGGCCCTCCCGGGGGGGACACTCCCATGTGGCCCAGCCTCTGCAAGAGTGTCAGCATCCTCTGGCTATAGAGTCACCGCCTGTCGGCAGCCCACAATGGCAGCTCGGACCAGGTGGCCATGGCTGTGTGCTGCTGCCCTCTGGTGGGGAGGCACAGGGCTCGCCGGGCTGGGGTGCCAGGCCCTGGCCCCTGGTGCAGTCTGTCCACACTGGGACCCGGAGCCAGTGGCCCAGGGAAGCCAGCACTGCTCCCACTTCCCTCGGGCCCGGCCACCAGGCCCTGCTGGGCGCTCCCTCCTGATTTCGGGGGCAGTTCCCTTCCAGTGAGCCCCCATGAAAGGCTGCCCACACTCTGCGGAGGGCCCGCACCCCAGAACCTGCCACGCCGTTTCCCAGGCCGCTGCTCTCCTGAGTAACGCCACCTCCCCCACCAGTGCTGGCCTCTCCAGCACGGGCCTTTGAGCAGCGGGCACTTACCCTGCTTTGGTCCCTGGGGGAGCTGGGGCCTGGCTGACCACGAGGATGCCAGGAAGAGACCTGGCCTGTGGTGGGGCAGTGCGGGCTTCTGCAGCGAGGCGCCGGTGGGCCCTCGGTGCGCAGGAAAACGCCCTGTGAGCAGGGCGGCCACATCAAGGAGGGGCTGGAGGCATCAATGTGCACACCCGACTGTCAGGTCCCGGCTGGCCCCGAGAGGCAGCCGCACGCCCAGCCGTCAGGTGGGTCTGCTGATGCCGGGCCCGGCCGTAGGCGGGGGCCCCCCCGGCGGGCACGCGGGGCT
>NW_006159450.1:1070337-1074347 GCF_000334495.1 Tupaia belangeri chinensis | reverse complement strand
GGGCCCGCCCGGAGGGTCCGGCAGGCTGTCCTCTGTGGCCGAGAGCCAGGGAGGGGTAAGGTGGGAGATGCCTCCTCCAGGTGCCACGGGGGGCTGTGGCCACCACTGCAGGCTGCGAGGGAGCACCCAAGCCCACAGCCAGCCAGAGGGCCGCTGGGCCACAGGACGCCCGCAGCCCTGCACCCCGATGCTGGCGCAGAGCAGGCAGAGCCGGCATGTCGCCACGTGAATGGACACTTCTGTCAGCCCAGGGATCGGTATTAAAACAAACACTACGGGCAAACAAAAGGGAACGCTAATTGTTGTCCAAGGAACCCACGATTCTAAAAGCAAGAGCTCGCCAACGACACTCTGTAAACGGCCTAGATATGTCGGAGGACACGCCCGAAAGGGCTAAGGCAAGGCAAGCTGGGAGGGCAGCCCATGGGCCGGAGTGGCCACCCAGAGCCCCAGGGAGCAACGGGGCGCAGCGACGGGGCGGAGGCAGGCAGCCCAGGAGTCCGGCAAAGACGGCCCTCCCAGGTCCCGGTCACTCCCGCTAGCAGCCAAGGGTGCTGGGGAAGGCTCGTTCACAGACCTTGTGGCTCCTGGGGCTTCCTCCAGGTGCCCAGTCTCCCGTCTCCTGGGCTCCGGGTCTGCGAGTTTCCTATGCCTGGAAACCAGGTGTGCTTGAGCCGGGCAGTCCGCTAACTGCGCACTGTGCCCACCCAGCATGTCCTCTGGGACAGGCTGCCTCAGCCACAGCACAGATGGCTGTGGGGGGACCCGGCTGTCACTGCTGTCCCCGCTCCAGGCCACAAGTCCCACCTCCCCTCCGGGCACAGGGGAGACATGGGAATCCCTGCAGCACCAGCTCCAGCCCTGGCCCTCCCACATGGCGACTGCGGCCAGGGAGCGCCTTGTGGGATGAGCTCCGGGCGGGGTGGGCGTGGGCATGGGCGTGCGCATGTGGACGCAGCCGAAACTGCTGCGCTGGACACGGTGCTGGGCCCTTCTCTGAGCTCTGTCCTATGTGGGCACGCACACCACCTCTCCGGGGCTCATGTCACAGGGGCCAGGCACGGCGAAGACCACCACCCAGACCGCAGCCTGCTTGCCGCTGTGGTGTGCGCTGGTCCCACCCAGGCTAGGGGTACAGAGACTGTGCTCAAGGTGGCCCGAGTCCTGCCGGGGGCGCTTCCTCCCCACCTCCTGCAGCGCGTAGTCCCTACGGTCTGAGGCCAAAAGCGACACTACAGGGAGCACTGGGGGACACTAATAGCATGGCCTTAAAGGAAAGCAAAGGGGGCACCGGGGCAGCGGGGAGCCGGCCCTGCAGGGGGCCCCGGCCCTCACAGACCTGAGAGCACTGAAAGGAATTCCAAGAAGCCTCGTGGACCAGCTCGGGTGCCCCCAAAGTCCAAAGCACGTTCGAAACATGGAGAGGGACCAGCCGCACACAGGGCCCCTCTGGAGCAGGGACCACAATCACGTCACGTACCAGCGCGTTCAGAGGGAAAAGCCCTGGTCCCGACTCAGCTCCCTGGTGGAGACGAGCCATCTAGTCAAACCCGCCGGCACCCTGTGGGCCCACCACCTGAGATCAGGGTCCTGGGGTCCTGCTCAGGGCTGGCCTGCCCCGGTCCTGGAGGCGGTGCCCTCGCCCGGCCCTCACTTGCACAGCCCCAGACAACACGCAGGCCTGGGTAGAGCCTCGCCGGGATTCCTTGCGGCACACAGCACCTCTGCAGCCGCCGAGCCCCGCCCCGCTGTGTCTACCCTTCACCCGCATCTGAGCTACTGCACCCCCCCTCTCCTCAGAGGCCCCCACACACCTGCTGTGCACTGGAAACCCAGCACCCGTGCCCACCAAGCCTCCCCTTCCCTCGGAGGGCCCTGGCCAGAATCCGGGGGGCTGACCTCTGGGTCCTCCCACGTCCACAGGGAGCCTCTCTCAGGACGGGGGAGCGGAACCTGGCCAGGCCCGGGGTTCCTGACACCCGAGTCTCAGCTTCCAGTACTGCCCAGGGAAGTGGTGCCGCCCTGGGCTCCTGCAGTACCGCGGTCTCCGCCCAGCTGAGAGGGCTGCCCCAACGGCGCTCTTCCCTGGGTGGGCTCCTGGGAGGTGACTGCTCCAGCTCGCCCGGCGATCCAGGTGGGAACCCTCTGCCTGCCCGTCCCACAGGCAGCTGTCACGGCCTGCGCTGTCAAGCTGGCACACGCGTTGCCCACGGACCAGTGCCACGTGTGCCTGGTGGGACCGGAACACATCGGAGCGATCCGCCGGACCTGGGCCCCCTGTGCTGCGTCTGGCGCAGACGTGACACTGCGTGGATAGAGCGACACTGCTCCAGAGGGTGGCCTGACAGCTTCTGAGCAGCATACGCCCATGGCACAGGAGGCGCCCCTCAGCTCTTCGCCTACCAAGTGAGCCAGACGTGATGGTCGTGAGTGCCCCACTGCCCTGCTGGGGACCCGCTGTGCCCGCCGCCTGCAGGCCTCGCAGCCCAGGAGGCACTCCTCATGGTCTGTGCCAGAACCGAGCCCGCCAGCCCCTCCTGCTGGACTCCGGCCATGCCTTCGGCTTATCTCCCGGCTCGCTGCCTCCCACCACACTCCCGGGCACACAGCTGCCCTTCACCTGCCGAGTGTGACCCCAGGAACCCCCCGGATGCTCCGATGCTGAGGTTTCAGACACGATGTTCCTGTCCCCAAATCAGGTCGGGGGACAGGAGGTGGAGGGGCAGACACCCTAGAGTTCAGGCCCTGTCCTCGCTGTGACCGCCAACCAGCCGAGCTCCCTGGGCCATAGCTATGTCCGCAAAGTCAGAGGACCCCCTGGAGGCTTGGCATTGAGGGTGCAGCTCAGGTGTGTGGGGGGCACAGAGGGGAAGCACAGGACGGGGGTCACAGGGCAGGAGGTACGGGGGCTGCAGGACACAGAGGGGAAGCACAGGATGGGGGTCGCGGGACAGGGGGTGTGGAGGCTACAGGGCACAGAGGGGAAGCACAGGGTGGGAGTTGTGGGACAGGGGGTGCAGGGGCTGCAGGGCACAGAGGGGAAGCACAGGACGGGCGTTGCGGGGCAGGGGGTGTGGGGGCTGCAGGGCAGAGAGGGGAAGCACAGGTGGTGGTTGCAGGGCAGGGGGTATGGGGGCTGCAGGGCAGAGGGGAAGCACAGGGTGGGAGTTGCAGGGCAGGGGGTGTGGGGGCTGCAGGGCACAGAGGGGAAGCACAGGGTGGGGGTTGCAGGGCAAGGGGCGCTGGGTGCAGAGGGGAAGCGCAGGGCGAGGCAGAGCGCTGCAGCTGCATGGCAGTCCCCTCCAAGGGTCCCAGGAAGACACCACAAGCCCTCCTCTGGCACAGCAGCTTTATTCAGCTCCAGGAACAGGCGACGGTGCGACCCTAGTGCCGGTGCTGCCTGAACTGCAGTCCACAGTAGCCGCACGTCCCGCTCCTCGTTTCTTTGTCCTGGAAAGAGTCAAAGCAAGGACCCGTCAGCGCAGGTTCCCTCTGCCCCACACCGGGAGACGCACGTCGGAGACGCACAGGCACGCCCACCACGCAGCGTTAGCCGCACACCTGTGGAACCCGAGGCTCCGGTGATGCCGAAGTCACCCCTGGACCCACCCGCAGCCTCGGGACCACACCGTCCCCGACCAGCCTGGACAGCGCAGTCAGCCCAGGCACATCTCCCCAACGGTGCCGAGAGAGACCACGGCCCACGCCCGGCTCAGCCATCAGGCCCAGCACGGCAGAGGGCCGGGAGGCGACCCTCAGCTCCTCGCTTACGAAGTGAGCCAGACATGATGGCCGTGAGTGCCCCACTGCCCTGCTGCGGACCCGCTGTGCCCAAGGAGGAAAGGCCCTCTGAGCCCCGACGCGCGCTGGGGTCCTACTCCAGGCTGCCCAGCTTCACCGTCTGCTCTGTCCCTGCATGGCAGCGCCCAGTGAATGACGCCTCGGGGAGAAGTCGTGCTGGGGGAGCACGGCTCACACCCAGCTTCAGCATGAGCCGCAAGTCCCCCGCC
>NW_006159450.1:1067856-1070229 GCF_000334495.1 Tupaia belangeri chinensis | reverse complement strand
TGGGGGAGATGTCGTGCGGGGGGAGCACGGCTCACCCCCAGCTTCAGCAGGGGCAGCAAGTACCCTGCCTGCTGCCTCTGATGACAGAGGCCCTGTGGCCACTCACTGTCCTCTGCACCCACGCCCACGTCTGCGCTGCCCCTCCCCTCCCCTCCCCCGGCTGAACTACCCCCTCGTGCGCCTCACCCTCCCCTCCACACATGGGATGACACCCGCGTGCTGTGTGGGGACCCAGGCCCTGGGGTCCCGCATGCCCACACCCGGAGTTCAGGTGTAACAAAGATAACTCAGGTGACCAGAGGGCCAGGCCTTGTGACTGGCGTCCTTGTGAGAGGTGAGGACCCAGATGGTACAGAGGGGACGCTGTGAGGAAGCAGGAGGGAGATGGGGACAGAGGGGACCCTGTGAGGATGCTGAAGGACCAGGCGCACCACACCTAGAGGTGCCTTTCTGTCCTTCTCGCCTTCACGGGCAGCTCGAGCAGACCAGGCCGGCAGGAGGGTGGCCGGAGCAGAAGGGCAGGCCTAGGGCTCTGGGAGGCGGCAGGATCCCCACGCTGCCCGACTAGGCACACGGGCAGGTGTGCACCGGAACGAGGCTCCCGCGGCCGCCTCGGAGCCCGGACAGCCGCCCTGAGGGGCATGCCGGCACAGTGGGCGCCGTGAGGCCACCGAGGGCTGTGAGGGCAGGACAGACATGCGGAGGGCACATACCAGGTTTATGTACACTCTCGGGTGGCCGAGGGCTCCCCCGCCGCCGTCGCATGACACCACCCGGCTCTCCAGCTCACTCACAGGCTGCTCGGCGATCAGGGTGACAGCGAAGTTCTCATTGACCTGGGCAGGGAGGGGACACCTGCAGACCCCACGCTGGCCCCAGACCCCTCCGCCCACGCGCCTCGGCACAGGTGGCTCCTGCACGGTCAGCGGCTATGCACACGCACAGACGCACCTGGACACAGGCGCACTCCCGCAGGTGCACATGCGCACACGGGCACACACGCAGCTTCTCGCCTGAGCGCCGAGAAGTGGGACCAGCACAGAACGGCCAGGCCGCCCTCCACACACATGCACGCACTCTCGCCCACCCTGTGAGCACACGCGTCTGTCCTGACACCCCCACACAGTGATGCCGTAAGCACAGCGCTGGCGGGCCCCAGGGCTTCGGCCTGCCCTGCCCCCCAGCTCTCCCCTCGGGCCCAGGAGCACCGTGGGGTGGGCAGCCTTTGTTCCCAACAGTTCTGAGCAGAGCCTCTGGCCGCCCCCGCATGCCAAGGAGGAGAGGCCCTCTGAGCCCTCTGAGCCCCGACGCGCGCTGGTGTCACGGTCTTCCACAGAGGGCCAGAGCGGCTGGCCACGGCCCAGCTGAACCTGCTCTCATGGGCCCTCGTGTCCTGACGCCACTGACGGTGCTTGCTGCCTCTTACACGGCCACGTGACACGTCTGCGTTCCACAAGGGGCTCCCCTAGGGACACACCAGCAAACCCGGCTTCTCTTCCACACCCACCCTTGCCAGCAAGCACGCACCCCCAACTGCTTTCCTGCAAGCCCGTCAAGGCCCTCCTGCACCCAAGCCAGAGCCCGCCACCCGCCACCCGCCACCGGGCGGCAACAGGGCGCCCGCAAACGCGGCAGTAGGGACGGAGCTCAGGTCTGGTGGGTGGCAGCTCTGCAGTCGGGGCTCACGACGAGCTCACACTCGTCTGCGACCTGGGTTGTCCGCTGGCCAGGCACACTGGCCAGGTCCCCTGCGGCCATGCCCTGGCTGCACGTGTGGGCCTGGAATGGGCAGAGGGAATCCTGGCGAGGAAGGGGCAGGTGAGGCAGGAGATGGCATGTAATTTCAACACACCTGTAAAAGCTCGAGCAGCGCAGCTGGGGCTGCAGGGTTGTAGCAGAGGCTGAAGCCCCATGAGGCTGCAGCACCCAGGAGACCCCAGGCACACAGGCAGGCCTGGCAGTGCTCCTGGGCAGGCTGGGGGTCGTGGGGGCCCTACATAGGGTGCCACCTCTCGTGCTCTTTCTCTCGCTCTTGGGAGAAATAAATGAATTTGCAAAAACACCACAAGCGCAGAGCCGACCCCCTTCGCTGTCTCCCGAAAGCCAGCTGACAGTCAGAAGGCAGCAGGCCAGTGCCCAGCCTCACTCCCCAGTTCTCTGTCAGAAGGACAGGCCTAACACCCGGGGCCTTCGTCCCAGACACAGAATCATTCCGCAACGACCTGTTTGTAAGGCTTTCCCTCCAAGTTCTATCCCCAGACAGGCAGTGAGAAGGCAAACAGAGCCACCAGCGGGCAAACCCCACGCTGCGCGGGATGTGGACCACTTGTCATCCGCCCGGAGCCCCCTGCCTGTAGCGGCTGCCCCACACCA
>NW_006159450.1:1061522-1065465 GCF_000334495.1 Tupaia belangeri chinensis | reverse complement strand
GGGTGTGACTGGAGGCTGAAGCCCCATGAGGCTGCAGCACCCAGGAGACCCCAGGCACACAGGCAGGCCTGGCAGTGCTCCTGGGCAGGCTGGGGGTCGTGGGGGCCCTACATAGGGTGCCACCTCTCGTGCTCTTTCTCTCGCTCTTGGGAGAAATAAATGAATTTGCAAAAACACCACAAGCGCAGAGCCGACCCCCTTCGCTGTCTCCCGAAAGCCAGCTGACAGTCAGAAGGCAGCAGGCCAGTGCCCAGCCTCACTCCCCAGTTCTCTGTCAGAAGGACAGGCCTAACACCCGGGGCCTTCGTCCCAGACACAGAATCATTCCGCAACGACCTGTTTGTAAGGCTTTCCCTCCAAGTTCTATCCCCAGACAGGCAGTGAGAAGGCAAACAGAGCCACCAGCGGGCAAACCCCACGCTGCGCGGGATGTGGACCACTTGTCATCCGCCCGGAGCCCCCTGCCTGTAGCGGCTGGGCCCCACCCCCCCGCTGCGCCCGGCCAGGAAGCAAGGGGTGCCCTGCTTGCCCTCCACAGACAAGCGACTAGCCAGAGAGTGGCGCCCAGGACGGCCCCGACACAGACGCTGCCTGATCTTGGCGACAGAGAACAGCCGCCTCCTCGCGGGAAGGGCAGCCGGCATCTCTAAGTGTGCTCGGCACGGGTGACTGCTGCAGCCTGGCCTCTGTCACTGCACGGGGTCTCCAGAGTGACTTGATCCCCTCGTTAACGCCTGGTCCCCGCGGCGCTCAGCTCCCCGCTCGGCCTTGAGCAGGTGGATGTGGTGCAAACGGGAGAAATGCACGTGAGCAGCACAGCCTCAGACCCCAGCTGCCCATGGCCGTGGCCTGAGTCAGAAACCCCGTATCTACCTGCGGACCGCGTGGGGAAAGCCCGCCGGCCAGTACACTGCTCTGGATTAGGCTCGCCCACCTCGGCCGCTCCTGTGGACACCGACTCCCTTACTCGGCCGGGCCACGAGCTGCCAGACGTGCGATGTGCGAGTTCAGAGCAACTGCACACCGGCTCTCCTGTTCAGGGCCGGCTATTTTACCAACACCGCTCGTCACAGTTGGCTAAACACACGTACGCGTGTAGTTCACACGTACATACACATGCATGCAGCGTTTAAAACACGGGGAAAGCTCAAGTTCTTCAAAATCATCCCTAAACTGTAGGAAATGCTCTAAATCCAGGCCTGGGGCTGATGGTGCCCACCGCTGCTTTCTGGGCACCTCGAACATCATAGATGACATGGGGGGGCACTGGACCCCCTCCACCAGGGGAAGGTCACAGCACAGGCTGGGCAGCTGGTCCACCGAGCACCCCGGTGTCTGACCCAGGAGTCCTCTTTCAGGTCGTGGGGGTGCGGCAACCTCTCATAACTGTGCCCTGACAGCGCGAGGCCTCCTGGAGGCAGCCCCGGTCAGAAAGCCCAGCCCACCCCAGGACGAGGCGTGAACTGGGAGGACGTGAGGTGGCAGGGCACCGGGAAGGCCCCGAGCCACTCCTGGCCCCGGCCAGCAGCTCTGGCCCAGGATCCTCCTCCATGGCCATGCTGTCCCCGACCGACCCCAGGACAGTGCATCTGGAAGCTACCGCCGACACTCATCACGGCCCCACCGTGGCCCGTTGGCTCTCCCATGCCCATGGCCACGCGTGCTGCGTGCACATCAGACCACGACAGACAGCAACAGGCCGTGTCGGAGGTCAGTCCCCACCGGGGTGACCACTCACAATCGACCTCCTCAGCACGTGCAGGGCTCCAGTGGGTGCCGTGAGCCCTGAGCCATGCGGAGTCACCCTGTCAGCCGCTGTCCCTCCTGAAGAAACAGGAACGGGCACTGGTCCCAAGAGCCTGGGACACAGCGGGTCCCCCGACTCCCCGGAGGTAACCACGGCAAATGCCACCCTGGCCGTCCTCCAGTGTGCAGCGCGGGGCCACAAGAGTCATGGCTGCCCACTCTCCAGAACCCTGCCCTGCCCACAACGGCCCCTCCTCTCCGCTCCGAACTGTGGTGCACGCAGGTGGGAACCCACAGGTGGAAGGCGCCGGCGGGGAGCCTGGTGTGGGCCGGGAGCCCGGCTGACCACAGCCTTCGGGCTGGTGCAGCCCTGACGACTGCCGGCAGTAGCAGGACCCGCGTGAGGGCAGCCGCGGACCTGCTTCCTTGGCGGTGTCCCAGAAGCGGCCTCCGGAAAGCCAAACAGCGGGACCTGCTACGGACCGCGAAGCTCCCGCTAACCGAGGGCCAGCAGGGTACCCCTCAGCCACAGCCACACCTGCCTCCTGACCTGAACACGTGCCATGTAGGGCTCAGCGGGAAAGGCAGCGCCATCCCTGTGCCGATGACTGACGGGATCCCCACGCCAGGCCATCCCTGTGCCAGGAGCAGGCCTGACCGGGACAGGGCCGGGTGAGCCCGCCCCCTACCGCTCTCACTGCCTCAGTCACTTGATCGGTGGTTTCAGTCTTGTCACTCCCTGCCACCCTCGCCAAAGCTGCAAAAGGGTGCCAGCAGAGGCGCTTGTGCCGTCCGGGCCCGCCCCGTCCCAGCCTGGGAGCCGTGCTGCTGGGCCGTCCTACGAGCTGAGCCGAAGAGCTGGGCTTCAGGACCCATCAGCTCGAACTACTCATCCCAGGGCCACCCCCACTAGCTGGCTACCCACGAGCTTGAAAGCAGAGCGTGCAGTGTGCAGCCCAGCCACTGCCCCGGCAACGGACGCATGCCCGGACCCTGCACCTCCACCTCCTGGATGTGCGCTGCCACTGACACATCTACCCAGCACCAGATGGCACATAGAGACAGGTCCCCTTCCCAGCTCTGGGCCATGGGCCTGGGGGGAGCAGGGATGAAGGGAGGCTACCATGGCTGGACTCCAGCCACTGTGAGCGCAGAGGCCGTCAGAGGGCACTGCACGGCCGGCAGCATGGCCTGGGACGTGCCGTGGGATCCAGGGGGCACGCTCACACGTGTGCATTTCCCCAGGGAGAAACCCACCCTCAGAGCGCCATGACACTGCCAGGCACGCGCCGGCTTTCAGGCCACAACCCACACCTTCCTCGGGGCCCACAGACCGCCTAGAAGCCATGCATGCTCCCGCCTTGCCTGGGACAGCCCAGCAGGGCCAGCACTGCCTGCTGGCCCCAGGCTCAGCACGCACTCTGCCACCCAACCGACAGGTGCCGCAGCAGGGACCGGCTGGGCCTTGAGAACTGATTTCCTGTCAACCAGTTCCTGACCCCTGAGGTTCCCCAGAATGCCTGGAGCTCCAGACAGCAGAGAAGCAGCCCCTAGGAAGGAAAAGGACGAAGTGAGGGCAAAGGGGACTCCGGGCGGCCAGGCTGACCCAGGAAAGAGGACTGACCCAGGGTAGCCCATGGCACGCCAGGCTAAGGGGCACACGCTGGGCAAGAACACAGGCGTAAGAAGGGCCGCCAGCACCTTCCTGACCAGGGGGGTATCAGGCCGCGGGGCGCAGGGCTGCATCTCCAGCGGTCACTCCAAGTCCCCGGAGAACGCAGCCAGAGCTAGCCCGGGCCGAGGGGGACTGCTGTTTACAGCGGGAGACTTCCTTCCATCCGGGGCCCCTGCGGTAGGAGGCGCAGAGGGGGCGACGGTCTCCCCGCTACACACAAGCAGGGCGTGAGCTCCCGTGCCCGAGGAGCTGGGAGGAAGGCAGCAGACGTGAGGCTGCGGCGCCGCCAGGGCTCCTGCGGGCCTCCCTCTGCGCTCACTCGCGGGCTAGGGCGTCTCGGGAGGCTGGAGAGCGTCGCCCGGCTGCCGATCCGTCCACTCACCTCCTTCTGGCGACCTACGAACCGAACCCTCCTGTAGTCTTCGTCATCGTAAACCTGCAGAAACGCACGGAAAGGCCAGATGCGGTGCTTTCAGCCGGCTCGGAGGGCGGCTGCTCAACGCCAAGGTCCCGACGGCCGGC
>NW_006159450.1:1060813-1061200 GCF_000334495.1 Tupaia belangeri chinensis | reverse complement strand
TGGCGGGCTCCTGGCGGGGCGCTTGCGCGCGACCCCAGTCGCAATTTTTCTTTCTGGCGGTGGCGTGTCCGCCCCGCTGCGCAGGCGCAGCGCAGACGCATCGAGAGTGCGTGGCCAGGCGACCTGCACCTTTCTTCCTGGGTCACGCGTCCGGGCGTCCCGAGGGCTACGACCCGCGTAGGAGGTGGGAGAGGGCGTGGGGCGGACGCGTGGGGGTGGGGAGACGTGGGACGTGCGGACTCGTGGGGCCACGCGGGACCAGCCCGGCCGCAGGTGGGTGAGGGCGGTCAGGCCGGAGACCGGGACGGCATGCGCCCCGTGCGTAACGGGGCTCTTCGGGTGCCGCTGGCGCCGGGGCTGGCAGGGGCTGACCCCCGGCCGGAGCCC
>NW_006159450.1:1048815-1060514 GCF_000334495.1 Tupaia belangeri chinensis | reverse complement strand
CCAAAGACCCCCCCCCGGCACAGGCGCCGGCAGATGTAGCCGCGCGCCCTGGCGGCGCGCCCGGCGCCTGGGGGAGCCGACGGAGAAATGCCATGTGCAAGGCCTGCCCGGCCCGGTGACCTAGCTCCCCAGGCTTCTGGCCGCCTCAGTCCGCCCAGGTGAGCCACAGCCCTGCTGGGAGCAACCGTTTCTGTCTTCCTGCAAGCCGTCTGCGCCCAGACTGGATGGGGAAAACAGCTGGTTTTACAAAACCCCCGCCATCAGAAAGCCTTGTTGAGGGCAAGGGCTGTGGGGGCAGCTCTCAAGTTCTCAGGCGTCCTGTCCCGTCCTTCTGAGCCGGGTGCTTCTCGGAGTTCCTGGGGAGGAGTGAGCCTTGATGAGACCTTGTTCACACCGGTGCGTCTTGAGTACTGATTAAATGTGGCTGCCGGGCTTGCTTTGGGATGCAGTAGTGTTTGCCTCTCTGCAGTCCGCGCTTTCAGAGCAGTGGCACTCGGTGTTCTGCAGCCGAGAGAAGACCGGGGTGGCACGGTGGTGGCTGGGGAGTCTGTAGGCTCCTGTGGAAGTGGAGTCTGTGCGCAGCCGTGGGCTGACAGTGAAAGCCCTAGCGGACCCATGCCATGTTTGAAAGCAGGTTTTCCTGGGCATGGTATGTGGCTGGCGGCCGGGCTATAAAGCTCAGGACACGCCAGAAGTCCAGCCTGGGCCTCTGTGACTTCGGGAGAGGGCTGTGTGCGTTTCCTTCGCCAGGGTGCGTCCCTGGTGGAGCTGGCCCCGGCAGCCACACACCCACACCCAGGGACGGCCTGCAGGATGGTGGCAGTACATTGAGTGCAGAGGCGAGACTTCGAGAAGCAGGCACTATTGACAAGGCAGGAGCCAGGAGTGGGAGGGGGACCTCTGGGCTGGATGCTGCGCTAGTTGGTTCTCGGGCAGCCAGGAGATCGGAGTCTGGGAAAAGGCAGGGCACCCGAGATGCCGAGGGCTCGGACCTGGGTGTTGCCAGGAGCCTGTGACCGCAAAGCCTGGCTGGAAAGAACCCAGATCAGCAGAGCTGCCAGGGAACGTGGTTCGAGCCTGCACCTACGCACCCTCCGTGCCCAGCCTGGTTGTAAACATAAAGTGGGCCACACAGGTCGGGGTGGACTCACCCACCCCCAGCACCAGCCTGGCACTCCAACAGGGACAACCTTGCGCTCCCAGCCCATGGCCCAGGGTCCTATCCATAACCCCTGGGCCCTAGACAGATGGGTGCCAGGAGGCCCAGCCATAGCCACCACCCAGCAGCAACTGCTAGGATGACCTGGCCAGTGCAGCGGCCCGGGGTGTGGCTTGCTGGTGGCACTGAGTCATCTGGACAGAAGGTGCCTGCCAAGGCCAGAGCCCCAGAACCCTGAGGAGGGCGCGGCCGGAGAACAGTTGGCCGCAGCGAGGGGAAAAAGGTGCCCACCCTGGGGAGTCTGCAGGGCTGCATGGTAGAGGTGTGTCCCGGCCTGGAGCCACCAGAGGCCAGCAAGGCGGAAAGGGCCCACAGCTTCCCGATTACCAGGAGGCACTTCCACACAGACGCCAGGTGCCACGGGCGGGTCACCTGGGCTCCTCTGAACTCGGGCGCCCACCCTGCCGTGCCTGACAGCCAGCCCTGGAGGGCGAGGGGGGCTCTGATGCCTGCCCTCCTGCTGCCTCCCAAGGTGAAGAGCCCCCAGAGCCCCGGCCTCCCAGCCCAGACTGCCCTGCAGGCTCCCGGTGCAGCCCGTGCTCAGAGGCCAGTGCATGACCCAGGGATCTGAACTGGCCCGCGCACCAGGGCTACCCCGAGGGTGGCCCCTAACCCGCCAGTCAGAGCAGGTCCCTATAGAGGCACCACCGAGGCCACTTGGGTTCCAGCCAGAAAGCCGCCTCCTTTCTCAGAACACAGCGATGGCGGATTTGCAAAGAGCTGGTTCGAGCCCTGAGGGCCTTCGTGCCCACCCAAGAGTGGACAGGGAGAAGTCCCTGCGGACCGGGCAGCCTCCTTGCCAAGGCTCCCCACCATGTGTTAGTTCTGTGTTGTGCAGAGAAGGTTTGGCCAGGCTCCCCAACCTTCGCTGTCTTTTTTAATAAACCAGCATAAAGCGGAATTTATTTACATAATGCAGTGATCCGTGAAGGTTACCATAACACCAAGGGACCATATTAACCGCTTGGGTGGAATTCATTAGAAATTAACTACCACGTAAATTAATTTCCCACACTCACAAGGCTGTAATGGCAGGAGAGAGGCCGTCCGTCAGCCGGCCTGACAGGGGACCTGTCACTGCCATTATTTATAGTGAGCATGCACACCCCCGGGGCCAGCTCCCTGCCACACTTGGAGCGGCTGCAGAGGCCACGAAATGCCCCAAGTCACCTCATTCCCAACCTCCTCTCCTGGCTCCACGGAGGGGCGACGCTCATGGGCTCTCATCATGGTGACCAGCACACCAGCGGGAGTTCTTGGCCCTGGAGCACATGTGCTATGCATGGAAAGCTCGGCTGGGCCCCCGTGCCCTCACCCGAGGCCAGCAGCCTGCAGGAGTGCGGGTCCGGACCCAGCTTCCCAGTACCTGCCGCTGTTCTTGGGGGTTGTGGGGCAGGACTCGCTCTGAGGGAAGAGTTTTGGATACTCCAGGGAGCATGTGTGCACATGTGTGTGTTTTGTGCATCTGTGTGCACACATGGTGTGCATGCATGAGCGATTGTGGGAATTGTGTGTGCACGTGTTCGTGTGAATGCTCAAATGTGAGCATGTGTGTGCAGACCCCTGCATGGGTTTGGTGTGTGTGTGTGTGTGGCCATGTGTGTCTCACATAGTATGCGCATGCCCGCATGCACACACGTGTGAACAGGAGCTCTGGCTGAGGGAGGGGAGAGCAGTGGGAAAAGTTAACTGTCCTGGGCCCGCCACATCAACACAAGACCACGTGAAAGGGAGGGCGACCAGAAACACGAGTTTCCTGGGATAGGACTGTCGCTTCGTTTTGTTTTGTAGATTTTTGCTATAGGGAGTTTGCTTACCAGAGACACAGAGGGAAAGGGAAAGTGAGAAAGCACCCCGGGGGGGTGACACGCTACACTCCTTCTCCAGGCTCCTCAGGACTTGGGGCACGGGCCTGTGCCTGGCATGTTTGTCAAGCTGCCGGGTCTGGGCCTTGAACCACAGAGTCTGCCATGTGCAGTCCAGCACCTTCACTTCCACACTACCTGCTGGCCCAAGATTGTGGCTTTTAGATGAACCCACGTTCCCCAGGGCAGTGGCACGGTGGCAGAAGTGGGGGGGTGCCGGGGACCAGCCTCGGCGTGGGTGGGTTATCTCGACGGAGGCGGCGAAGGTGAACAGAAGGCAGAGGCCTCGATGCCTTTTCATGCACGTCCTATGTCGGACACCCCTCAAAGATCGCTCTCTGAGGAGTGACAACTGTTAGGAATTATCGTGCCTTTTTATTGAAAATGTGTTACATGCAAGTAAAGGGAGAGGGGCTAGTGTTTCAATTATCAGCTCATAAAGTTTTAAGAATAGGGAACATAGATTCTATTCAGGGTTGGATTAAGGGTGGGTCTAGTGCAGTTCCGCAATTGTAGGTGGATCTCTATGGAATGCAGTTTCGGGAAAGCGGTTCCGGTAAGCAGAGATGATTATCAGCTGATGCGGCGCAGCAGCCATCTTGTGATTACCGGGAATGGTGCTGAGAAAAGAAAATCTCAAGTATAGATATTAGTTCTTAAGGATCTTAATAAAGAATGATACTTATACGGTTTTGTAGGGATCTAAAACTTAATTTGAGGAATCCTAATATATTTATCTATTTCACTTGGAGAGGGCAGAGGTGTCCTGGGCCAGTTTTGGCCTAATCCTATTTTACATAAAGAAAGGAAGAATTTAAGGGCCTTCCAAAGGTCAAGATTACTTCTGCCTAGAAAGAACTTCAGCCCACCCTCTATTGTGACCATGGAGATAAAGCATTCTATGTAATTCTTTTACAGTAGTATATTGGGGAGTCAGAGGGGGGTTGCTTCCCAGCAAGGCTGCCACAGTTTCTGGAGCAAAATCCTAGGTCGGAGGGGCACACAGTAGCGGCCTTGCCAACATACTGAACCGACCAGAAGCGAGGGGGCTCAGACAGATCCTGGGGCCCCGCAGGGTTGGACTCCTCCAGGGGGGAGCCACCTCAGTGCTGGAGATAGGCCTGAGTACAGGGTCTAGGCAGGGTAGGAAGGCTGGGAAGTGGGGAAGGCAACTCCCAGAGCACTCCCTCCCCCTCCCCCTCCTCCTCCCCCTGCAGGAGGCTGGGCTGACCCAGAGTCCTGGGTCACAGTGATGGCCAGTCCAAACTTCACAGCACACAGAAATGGCATGCCCCTGAGCTGCTGATTCTGGCGCGTCCCAGGGAGGAGAGCGAGGCCTGAACCTGGCACAGGGACCTCCCAGCAAGGCCCAAAGACCCACGTCCACCACTGAGCCTCCGGACTGTGTCTCTTTGTCTTGAAAACAGTGGAGACAGAGCAGAGGCCTCATTTGGGGTTCCCTGTGGTTCTCCTGGGTGAAGAGTGTGTCCCCCATCCCATCTTCCCCAGCCCACCTCTGGGCCAGACCACATCTTTTCACGAGTGCATGCACGTGAGAGAAATGAAGGAGAAACAGAGACCTCACTCCTGCAGGACTGGCCTTGTACCCTGGTGGGGGAGGGGGACGGGGGGAGAGCAGAGGTCTAGAATGTTCCTGAGGGGAACTCCAGGGTGGTATCTACATGCTTCTGGCCACTGAGCACCTCAGAGCTGCCAAGGGCCTGGCCTGGCTCAGGCCCAGGCAAAAGGCGCAAGGCCCCCTCAGCCAGGATGCGCACACCCTAAGGGCACAGGGACAGGGCAAGCTCTGGGCATCCTCCACTGGAAGGAGGCTGGGGTGGGAGAGGCAGCTGGAGGGCGTGGGGGCCACTGGAGAAGGGGCTGCCCACAGCCACCGCCCTGGGGGTGGTTCTAGACCCCACCCCAGACCAGGGCGGAAACGGCCCCTAGTCCCAGCTGTGGCCGCTCTCCAGAGCACAGGCCCACACCAGGGCTCTCGGGGGCACCTGCTGCCTCCCGAAAGCACCTGCGGACTGGGAACTGCGGCAGTGGCCATCGAGGGCCTGGGACTGACCAGCCAGCCACGCACTGCCCACACTCCAGAGGCTCCTGCAGATGAACCCTGGGGCCGGTCCGTGCCCTCGTGCAGCATGGGCATTGGTGTCCGCCTGCCAGGGCCTTCGCCTTGGCGCAGTTGTGACGCTCCCAACCCAGCAGCAGGGCCTGTGCCGCGGAAACCCTGCCCCACGTGCCCTTTGTGGCTCAGGGACACGGCTGCCCGCCCCAGGGCTCCGTCCTAGGACCTGTCACCCGCACACTCCCATGCAGCTGTCTCTGTGGTGGTGACCCCGGCTCAGTCACGCCACCCTCTCCTCCAGTGCCCGCCAGCCCGTCCTGACCCACTGGCTGACTGCAGCCTCCGCAGCCTGCGGGCCCCCTTCAGCCATTGGCTGAGTCCTGTCGGCCTCCGCCTGCCCGAGGCCATCGTCCGAGGCCATCGCCCGAGGCCACAGGAGCGGTGCCCCACGGGGCCTGGGAAACGGGACAGAAGACAGACACGTGCAGACGCTCCCTGCGGTCCTTCCGGGGAATACTTAGTTCAGAATTAACTCATCAGAGAGACACGGTTTCCTGCACACGCGCCACCTTACTCCCGCTCCCATCTGGCGGGGACAGCACACTGACACGCGTGGTTACGAGCTCAGAGCGCCACTCGGTTCCCGCTCTTAGTACCGCTTCTCTGGGGGAAAGCGACTCATCAGAGCCCAACGCAGCCTCCCCTGGATGCTCCCCCAGGGTTAGGGGAGGAAGCCACGCCCCCGAGACCTAGGCAGCTGGTCCACACGCATCACAGTGTACACACACACAGCACAGCAGTGTACCCACACATGCGCGCGCGCACCCCCTCCCCCCTCAGGAACGGGGAGACAGTGGACAGATGTCAGTCTTCAGGCTCCAGTGCTGCCCTCATGACCCATACTGTGGCCTCTGCAGCCGTGGCACTGGCCCGCAGCTAGTGCCCTGTGGAGGCTCAGGGGTCCCAGGCTGGACCCTCACTGAGCCGTGGCCTCACTGGGAGGAGGAGGGGCTGCTGGCAGCCTCAGTCTCCACGTGGCAAGGTGGATGTTTGTGTGGGCTCCGTGTCCACTGCCCTCCAGCACAGCCTGGGGAATGGCTCTGTGTGCTCAGGGCCTGCTCACAGGGGCCATTGCCCACCTTGTCCTGGCCTAATGTGTCCAGAGATGGGTCAGAAGGATAAAGGCCCCACAAGAGGGGGACAGTGGGAGGGCCCCTCCATGGGCCAGAGCATCAGTGAGATGATCGGGCTTCGGTACTTCAACTGGAAGTCGGAGGCGAGCCTCTCACCAGCTGGACGAGGGTGGTTGGGGACAGAGGAGCTGAGAGGAGGGGTTGCAGGGTCCCTTCTGGATCTTGGGTGTTCTGTAGCACCACCCAGACCTCATTGGAGGGTCTGAGCACACAGAGCTCTGTGAGGGTCTCGTGGAACATGGGGTGGGGAGCACTCAGCTGCAGGGAGTGGGGGAGGAAGGCAGGGCCTGATGCCATGCTGCGAGTCACCTCCCTGGCTGTGCTCCTCCGGCGGCCTGAGCTGGGAAGGGCGACTGGCCCTGCTTGCCCAACCTTAGGGCCACGTGCAGCCTCTCACTGGCTGGCCCCGCCTGGCCCCACCTTGCCCAGGCCTTCCTCACAAGGCTGCTCACCTTAGGGTCCTGCCCACGTTCTCTGTGAGGGCTCCCAGGCCTCCTTGCTCAGATGGGAGACGGGCTTTGCCACCTCCCCACCCAGTGCCCAGCGCTGAGCAGGGGCACCTGAGCCATCCTTCGGGGGTACAGCAGATGACCCAGGTGAGTTACCGACCAGCTCATTCAGGAAACTCAACAGGTAGAATGTTACACGTTTCCAGTTGCACTTCAGTTACAGTTACATAAAATAAAAGTAACGGGGCTCATTTATTCATTTATTTGTTTTTGAAACAAATGAATCCCCCACAGAGAAACGCTCACCCGTGAGTGCCATCTGCCTGCGCATGAGCACCTCGCGGGACGCAGCCCCCTCGCCGCCTCATGGCCGTCACCCCAGCACCCCACCTGCTTCACCACCACCGTTCGTCCGGCCTGCAGGAATCTCACGCAAGTGGGACCACAGAACAGCTGAGTGTCTCGTGCTGCAGGTTTTGTGAGGGCACGCCCGTCCTGACCATGGCACGCTGCTGTCATTGTCCACGCTGCAGGGCTTCTTCCGCTACCCCCTCTTTTTTTCTGCTATAGGGCATGTACACTCACCAGAGACAGGAAGAGAGAGAAATCAGCCCCCAGGGGGCATGGCCACACCACAATCCCTTCTCCATTCTCCTCTCGGGATTTTGGGCATGCACGTGCATGCACCCGGCGTGAGTTTTAAGTCGCCTAGTCCGGGACTTGAACTGTGGTCGATGACGTGGGAGTGCAGTGATGTGCCAGTCCCGCTCTCCTGCTGCACTTGATGTGCTCGTGTTTTGATAACGATTTTTGCCTCTCTATTCCTGAGGATGTCGGTCTGTCCATTTCCTTTCTTACGAAGGCTCCCCCGGGCTTTAAGCCCAGGCTCTAACGGCCTCTGGAGCTGCGTGAAGAGGGGGCAGCTCCCTCCACCTGAGACACTGCACAGCTGCCGCTTCTTCCTAATTCAAGACGGGCTCTCCAGCGGAGTCAGTGGGCCTGGATTTTTTTTTTAAGTTAATTATGAGTTCAATGTCTTTATCAAGTACAGGGTTGTTTCAGTTTTCTGTTTTAGTCATTTGTGTCTTTCTAAGAACTTGTCTATTTTATCTAAGTCATCTAATGTATTGGCATCAAGTTGTTCACTATAGCACCTATTACCCTTCCCCCTCCTCCTCCTCCTCTCGACGAAAAGGTGTGCACTCACAAGAGAGAGACAGAGACAGTGAGAAAGCATGCCCATGGGGACTGCTCACACCACATTCCCTTCTCCATCTCTTCCTCTTTTCGAGACTTCAGACACACACATGCAGCCAACATTTTCTCAAGCTGCAGGGCCAGGATTCAAACCATGTGGTCAGCTGTGTGAAGTTTGGGTGCCTTGCCCACCATGCCACAAATTGACCCCCCATTGTTCTCTGTGTCTGCAGGATCCGTTGGGATGCCCCCTCTTTAGGTCCTGATATCAGTGGGGGATTTTAATCACCAACTTTAAGGCTTTTCAGTTTTACTAATCTTTACAAAGAGAATCTGGCTTTGGGACCAGTAGTTAGCATAATGGCTATGTCGCTGGACTCCCACGTAGTCAACCGCGGTTCGCGTCCCGGACCCGGTGGCTTAAACTCACACTGGGCGCGTGTTTGTGCGTGCCCAGGATCCCGAGAGGAGAATGGAGGAGAAGGGATTGCAGCGTGGCCATCCCCCCTGGGGGGGTGATTTCTCACTTTCTCACTTTCTCTCTCTCTGTCTCTCTGTCTGTCTGGCGAGCGCATGTGCCCTACAGAAAAAAAAAAAAAACTCTCAAAAAAATAATAAAAAGAGAGAATCTGGCTTTGTAAATTCTCTCTGTTGTTTGTTTCATATTTCATTAAGTTTCCCGGATTTTATTATTTCTTTTTCATTGACTGTGACCTTCACTTGTTCTTCTTTTATTTGCTTCTTAAGCAAGAATAATTTATTTTAAACTGCTCTCTATGTCAAATACAGCTATTAGAATAGTAAATTCCCTTTAAGGGCTCTGTTAGCCACATCCCACAATTTTTGTGTTTGATTTTAATGTTCCAAGTTAATTTTCTTTTTTTCTTTTTTTTTTTATAGAGATTTTTGCTATAGGGCATGTGTGCTTACCTGAAAAAATAAAAAGAGAGAGAGAGAAATCAGCCCCCGGGGAGATGGCCACGCCAAATCCCTTCTCTTCTTGGTATCTTGGGCACACATGCACGCGTGCCCAGCATGAGTTTTAAGCTGCCAGGTTCAGGACTTGAACTGAGGTTGACTACATGGGAGTCCAGTGACAAAACTATCTTGCCATCTGCTAGTCCCCCAAGATAATTTTCTTAGATATAAAGTGGGCATATTTCAATATGTAGAATTGGATTTTTTTTGTATGTATTGAATTACCATTTCAAATCACAGTTCTGTCTCACTATGGTAATTTAGTCTTCAGATACTCCAATTACATGTATGTTGTACATTCGTTGACAGGCTCTTATAGCTAGTCTTTCTTTCCATTTTAATTTTTTTTCAACTTCTTATTTCTGTTCTCTAAATCCCTTACTACATTTTTAACTTTATTTATATATATTTTTTTGTCTATATATAATGACTTTTTGGGGGTTTTTTGTTTGTTTTTCCTTAGGGTCATCATGAATTTTATCTTTTTGTCTCTAAGTTGGATCTTGCTGGCTGCAACCTTATAGCTCCTGTGTTTACCCACTTTTATTCCGAATTCTGAGCCCCTGGCTCGTGACGTCCTCAGTGGCTTGCTGCACTTGGCTCACGACGGAGCGCTGTTAGGTTTTCATTTGCTTCGAGCTTTCTTGAGGCTGCCTTCCTGATCCTGGCCCATCTTGCCGGCGGGCCTCCTGTGCCGTCCCGGTGTACCTGACCAGATGGACTGGCAACAGCATGGACGTCTCCAGCCGCACCTCAGAACCACTGCGACGGCACGTGTGCTGCCTGCTGCCCGACCCGCACCACCGTGTAAGGGGCCAGGACTGGAGTGGCTGACCCAGCCGGCCCGCTGGTGCACACGGAGGACCAGAAACGTGCAGTGGCTGGCCACGCGGGGAGTGCGTGCTGAGGCCCTCGGCACCCGCAGATGAGCACCTCGGGAGAGGGCAGGTGACATCCTGGGGGCGGGAACAACTTGGGAGGCACCACCCGCAGCTCATGGACACGTGCCCAGGGCAGCCGCGCGGCTGCGTCCACTCAGATCCCAGAGCAGCGCCGCTCTCTTCGCCTCAGGCCTGAAACCCACCTAGTCAAGGCAGGAGTGTATCTGGGGTTTCACCTCGTCACGGCAGGAAGTCCAGCACTGCAGGAGTGGGTTGGGAGAAGGGACGGCCGGCCCTCCTCCCTCCAGCAAGTCGCTCATGGAGACACGGCCCCTGGGTGCAGCTCTGGCTCACTCGTGCACAAGCGTGTGAGCCACATCGCGGGCGAGTGGGTGCGCACCACCCTGGGGTGTCCCCACTGCAGCAACGGAGCCGGTTCTGTGACCTCCCAGCAGGCCTCCCACCCTGGTCTCCCACTCTCTGAACAGTGTCGCACGAGCACCTTCGGGCACGCGGTTCCCGGCACGCGTGGAGGGGTTTCCAGGAATGAGACGGCCAGTCAGAGACGAGCATGGTGGGCGTGAACGGGCCAGGGTCACCCCACGGGCTCGCGGCTTTCCTGGCCCCGCTGTCATGCGTGACAGGTTTTCCTTTGAGCTGCTCACTCTCCAGGAGGCCCAGGGCTGTCCTTGTCCCCTGCTCCGAGTGCCAGGCAGAATGGAGACCTGGGCCGAGTGTGGCTAGGACCATCACCTGGCCCCTCCCCGGTCAGAGCTCCGGCTTCTCTTCCGCTCCGAGACCTCTTCTGTGTCTCTGGTGATTCTCTGCACCCCGCGTCCCCCGAAGACCCAGGAGGAGTGCCGGGTGCCTTGGGTGAAGTGTCGCTGCCATTTTTCCCGTATTCTTTGTCATCAGACTGTGTACACCAGGCACTTTCGGGAGCCCCCAAGCACTAAGCTCTCGGCTTGGAGGCAGCTAAGAGGCAGGCGGGGGGAGGACAGGGCTGGCCCTCTCCACGTGGGAGCCCGGGCACCGCGGGGTAGCACGGCACACGGGCCGCAGGGCGGGGAGGGCCACCTTCCTCCACAGCAGCTCGCCGCTCGCGTGAGCTCATAGGACTTCGGTCACTGAGACATCAAATAAAACAAACCGAAGGTAAACTCCATGCAGTGGGCAAAGCGGTCGTGACGAGCTCGCTCAGTGGGAGGGGGCCACCGCCGACCAAAGGAGACTGCTTTGGGGTGCGGGGCGCAGCTCTCGCTCTGCGGGGGAGCTCTCGGACGGGTGCCTGGCCATCTCCCTCCAGCCCCGGGCTCTGGCTGATGTCCGGGGGGAGACTCCTCAGGGACAGAGGACACCCCGGGGGGGACGGCCTGGCGGCTACGTGGGGTCCTGAGGCCCCGCTCGGCCATGGCCATGCCCTCCCCCACTCCCTTGCCTCGTGGGTCTCCTCCCCAGGACGGTGTCCCCTAGGTGCCCAGGTGCCTGGTCACTGCCAGACACCGAGGGCTCGGACCTCGCCAGGCAGTTAAAGCCTCTGGGTGGTGTGTTGGGGTGACCACGGGCAGGGCTGGGGAGGACAGAGTCGGGCTGAGCCGGGCCGAGCTGGGCTCCCCACAGTGTCCTCTGGAGCTGGCTTCCTTCCTGCCCCCAGCCCTGCCCCAGCCCTGCCACTCCCGGTCACCCCCTCCTCATCCTGAGGACCCAGGAGCCTGCTCCACCACACTGGGGACGTGGTCACATGCAGTCGCTGGGCGCCACGAGAGCACCGTCCTTGAAGGAGTCTCTCGAGAACCACAGCAGTCATTCCCACGCAGGGCTGGGCAGTCCCAGCAGCATC
>NW_006159450.1:1047955-1048800 GCF_000334495.1 Tupaia belangeri chinensis | reverse complement strand
GTTCTCGCAGGTCCTCTGCGTCTGCTCTTTTCTTCTCGGTGGGGCCCTGACCTGGAGGGTGGGCAGAGGTAGGCAGGCGCCAGGGGCCACCGCGTGCCGGGTCAGAGCGTCAGTCCTCGGGGCCGTTGTGCAAGTGAGGATGAGTGAGTGGGTTGGGGGGCGGGCAGGAGGGCAAGGAGGAGGGACCACCTCTGCAAAGGCCTGTTTCCAAATCAGGTGCCCTGGAGTCCTGGGTTTCCACACGTGAGTGGGTGACTCAGCCTGTGGCACCTGTGGCCTCCGTGTCCAGAGCATGTGGCAGGGCGCCATGATGGGAAGACCAGCAGGTGTGGTCCCGGCCTGGGGCTGGCCTCCGTGCCTTTGCCCTCTCCTCCCTGAGGCAGTGGGACCTGGCTGCGTGTGAGCTGGCAGCACTGCGTGGCAGGTGACAACTGCTCGCAGCGAAGCAGGACGCAGGTAGGGGGCAGCAGGGGGCTCTGGCCCAAGGCACCTCATGGCCAGGCAATGGGCCATTCCTGTGGGCCAGTGAGGGCAGGGGCTCTGGCCCGAGGCACCTCATGGCCAGGCAATGGGCCATTCCTGTGGGCCAGTGAGGGCAGGGTCGCTGGCCAGTGAGCGGAGTGGACAGAGATGTCGACGGGTCGTGTGGCCAAGGTTGCGTGAGCACTGAGCTCCGAGTGCAGGTCTGATGACAGGGCAGCTCTCGCTGGGGGCTGTGGGGGCCGCCGAGCAGAGGGTGTGGGGCGACCCGTTTACGAAGGAAGACACTGCACCGCAGAGCTCAAACACACTCCCTGGGGCAGCCGGAGCCCCAGGCGGTGAGCCGCCGTCCCACAGAGGCATCC
>NW_006159450.1:1042578-1046132 GCF_000334495.1 Tupaia belangeri chinensis | reverse complement strand
GCCCTGGGCAGGGTGGGGGAGGACAGAGGCGGGCTGAGCCGGGCCGAGCTGGGCTCCCCACAGTGTCCTCTGGAGCTGGCTTCCTTCCTGCCCCCAGCCCTGCCCCAGCCCTGCCACTCCCGGTCACCCCCTCCTCATCCTGAGGACCCAGGAGCCTGCTCCACCACACTGGGGACGTGGTCACATGCAGTCGCTGGGCGCCACGAGAGCACCGTCCTTGAAGGAGTCTCTCGAGAACCACAGCAGTCATTCCCACGCAGGGCTGGGCAGTCCCAGCAGCCTCACCGCAGGGATGGAAGGGGACCCGGGCCACCACCGCCCCGTGGGGCTTCAGGGCCCTCAGTCCTGGGAAACAGGCTCCCTGAAGGGGAAGAGGCAGCCATTTCCTGAGCAGAACCCGGAGTCTCCCAGGGCCTCTGCGTCTGCGCTTTTCTTCTCGGTGGGGCCCAGACCTGGAGGGTGGGCAGAGGTAGGCAGGCGCCAGGGGCCACCGCGTGCCGGGTCAGCGTCAGTCCTCGGGGCCGAGTTGTGCAAGTGAGGATGAGTGAGTGGGTTGGGGGGCGGGCAGGAGGGCAAGGAGGAGGGACCACCTCTGCAAAGGCCTGTTTCCAAATCAGGTGCCCTGGAGTCCTGGGTTTCCACACGTGAGTGGGTGACTCAGCCTGTGGCACCTGTGGCCTCCGTGTCCAGAGCATGTGGCAGGGCGCCATGATGGGAAGACCAGCAGGTGTGGTCCCGGCCTGGGGCTGGCCTCCGTGCCTTTGCCCTCTCCTCCCTGAGGCAGTGGGACCTGGCTGCGTGTGAGCTGGCAGCACTGCGTGGCAGGTGACAACTGCTCGCAGCGAAGCAGGACGCAGGTAGGGGGCAGCAGGGGGCTCTGGCCCAAGGCACCTCATGGCCAGGCAATGGGCCATTCCTGTGGGCCAGTGAGGGCAGGGTCGCTGGCCAGTGAGCGGAGTGGACAGAGATGTCGACGGGTCGTGTGGCCAAGGTTGCGTGAGCACTGAGCTCCGAGTGCAGGTCTGATGACAGGGCAGCTCTCGCTGGGGGCTGTGGGGGCCGCCGAGCAGAGGGTGTGGGGCGACCCGTTTACGAAGGAAGACACTGCACCGCAGAGCTCAAACACACTCCCTGGGGCAGCCGGAGCCCCAGGCGGTGAGCCGCAGTCCGACAGAGGCATCCTGCCGTCCCTGCAGCGGCTGGGCGGGGCCTGCGTGAGCCCCTCCCGAGGGCCTGTCCCGTGTGTCCCCTTGCGGCTTCTGCTCTAGAGAGCAGGGACCTGGGCCAGTCCCGTGGTACTGCAGTCACAGAAGCAGCTCCCAGCTTGAACCCCGCCTCGGGGAGCTGAAGAGCTACCAGGTGCATGTGCCAGGCTGCCCCAAACCACGGTGGGGTGGAGCAGTAGAGGAGGGGTCGAGGCGTGGCCACCCACCCCTGGGACTGCTTCCCCCTCCCCCACCCCACTCTCTCTCTGGTGGGCCTGGAGAGAAGCGCAGCCTCGGGTCCGAGCACTCCGCAGCCATGACTGCCCGGCCCTTGACAAGGCGCCGCCGCCATCTCCACTCGGGGGCAGCACTGCAGCAGAGGCCCAGGTGGACCTCGGAAAGCCGAGGTTGGCCCCCAGCCCCTAGGCCGTCCGGAAACCAGGCTGGGCCATCTGCGGCACTAGGGGTGTTCTCAGTCACCCTCCACCTGGAGCTTGGAGGCACGCTGGAGAGAGCCCGCCAGGCAGGGCTGGCCAGTGCCCGCAGACGCAGCCTCCTGGCTGGCTGGTGATGTGAGCACGCACTCCAGGCCAGGGCTGGGGGCAGCCAGCTGGTGGGCAGGCCACAAGCACCACCCTGCAGGACCCCTGGGAGAGTGCAGAGGGGACGGCGTGAGCATCAGGCGTGAGCATCAGGCGCCGGAGCATGCCCACGGCAGTGGCTGAGCCGCCCAGGTCCCCGGAGCCCCGGTCTGTTTATGGGAGGAAGTGAGAAGCCGTGTGGGGACGATCTGAGGCGGGACACACGCACTCCCTCACAGGCAATCCATGCTGCAGAGCCGACACCGCGCGTCGAGGGAGACCAGCCTCTGCTCCCGCACACCCGAGACCCCGCGGCAGGGGACCGTGCCCGAGGCCGGAAACCAGCCTGCACACCGCGGGCAGCAACCGGGTTACCGGGAAGGACTCTGCCCAGGCAGGGAGCCCCGGCTCAGGCGCCCGCCCCGGCCAGGAAGGCCAAGAGGCCACGCCAGGGCCCACGCCCTCACTCATGTCATCGCAGGGCTGGTGGCGCATCCTCCCCGCCCCTTACGACGGCCCCCCGCCTCTGCGCACAGTGGGTCCAACTGCGGACACCGGGTGAAGGCGCAGATTGCTGAGTCTCCGTTTATCCGACAGCGTCTTCCCGGAGGACAGTCAGAGCAGTGTTCTCAAGCGCTTGGGCACAAAGCGTCTGCCCTGGGCACACTCCGCGGTGCGGCTGCTCCGGCTGCTCCGGCTGCTCCGGCTGCTCCTCTTCTGGCTTTCATTTCATTCACCGTTCGCACAAAATGTACGTGACTTGGAGGGTCTACATCATAGGGTGTCTGTGAGATGCCCCCAGCCCGGCTCCTGTACCACCTCCAGGTGACTCTCCCCGACTCCGGCCTTGGACCCCCAGCGTCCTGCAGATGCAGTAACGCTGACCTCCGTCACCTCAAATGCACTCAGCCCGGCCCCAGCCTGCGGTGGGCTCCACTGGGGCCCAGGAAGGTCGGCCCCGCCCTGGGAGGCACTCGGCGGGCAGCACTGACTGCTGCTCTCCGCTCTCCACCAGGGCTGTGGCCAGAGCCCAGCCTGGTCTCCCTGTGGGCCAAAGAGCCCGCTCTGGGCAGAACGCTGCTCACAGGCAGGGCACTGACAGGCACGTCCACGTGCCATCACCTGTAAGTGCCTGGCGGGGCCAGCAGGTGGCGTAGTGGCGGAGGTGCTGGACTCCCACGTTCAAGTCTCAGACCTGGCCGCGTGAAACTCCCGTTAGGCACGTGTGCGCGTGTGCCCATGACTGAGAGAACAGAGGAGGCGTTGAGGCATGGCCATCCCCCTGGAGGTGAGTCCCCACTTTCCATCTCTCTGGCCCTCTCTGTCTCTCCAGCGAGTGCACGTGCCCTGTAGCAACATCTCTCAAGTGAAAGGTGCTTGTCTGTACACTGCTTCCCAAGGAGAAGGGAAGGGCCCACCTGGCTCTCTCGTCTAGTGATGTTCTCCGTCAAATCACACAGCAGAGATGTCCTCGGAGGGGCGACACTGTCCACACCCTGGCAGGCTGTGCTGGCAGAGCCTGGCACCTGTGTCCTCATGCTCCCAGAGACCTCTGAAACCGAGTGGTAGAGTGGCCATGGGGTGGGGACGCACGTGCGGTCGGATTTTTCCAGGTTTGAGCTGAAAGTGCACGGGTCTGGCCGCACACGCTCCCTGGGGTCACTCCCTGGCCCTTGGGTGACGGTCCCCACTGTTTTTGCCTTTGCTGTCGGAGGAAGCTGTCCCTCTTGCTCCCGGGGCTGCCTCCCACACCTGCCACCCAGGGAAA
>NW_006159450.1:1038294-1042055 GCF_000334495.1 Tupaia belangeri chinensis | reverse complement strand
GGCTTAGCTTGCCCAGGCCCGGGCAGCACCCGGAGTGGAGCTGGACTGAGGGGGACGTGTAGGAAGCTTCACAGGTGCCATCCTGGCTGCTCAGCGCCACCGTGGAGCCCTCCCGGGCAGGAGGCAGTACGGCTCTCTGCAGCTCATGGAGCCTGAGTCCTCAGCGGACATGGCGGCAGGAGCCACGGGTGCTGTGATTTATGGATGCCGTGCTCACAGCGGAGTGCAGGTACTTGGCTCGCCTCCATTTGTCGCGGGCTGGCCATGCTGGCTTATGCAATATGGATTGCGCTCTGCCATGGCCCTGGCCTGGCGTCTTCTGGGAAAACATTGTTTCCAACAAGACAAAGCAAAGTGCAGGCCTTCCTGAAGGGACTTCGCTCTTGAACAAGGAAACACATTTAATCCGACACAGTTTCTCTAATGATCTTGTGTTATCTTTTATTGAACATGCGAGGCCTGCCACGTGGCTGAGGTCTGCACTGAGAAGCCCAGCCCGGGCAGGAGCGGGAGGAGTGCGGGGAGGGGGGTTCCCAGAGGGCACCCAGATCCTTTCCGAGCCTCACCTAGTCCCAGCAGGCTGGGGTGCCTGATTCACTCCTGGGAACTGCCTCTGGCCCGGCGCCCCCACCCAGAGAGGGGCCGGGCTCCCGGCCCACCTGTGCTGACCAGCCCCTCCATCCCAGCGTGCTCACCCAGGGGCCAGTGATGTCTCCTGGTGTCCTTCGAGGCACTGAGCGGAGGCCAGGAGCAGCACCCGGCACTGTGTCCATGGCGCCAGCACTGCGCGGGCACCACACCTGGGGCCAGTGCCCTCCTACTGTGGTGTGGCCGTGACCGTGGCCGAGCCAGGACAGCATGCATCGCCTTGGCAGGTAACTGTCTCCCTGCTCCATTTCCTGGAAAACTCGGCGTCGTGTGGGGACCCGATCCGTGAGCTCTGTACTGTTAGAAAACACTCCACAGAAGCAGATTGCCTCTTTTTAAATTCTTTTGGAGAGGGTTTTGCTATAGGGTGCATGCGATCGCAAGACAGACAGGAGAGACAGAGAGACAGAAAGTGAGAAATCACCCCCCGGGGGATGGCCACGCCGCAATCCCTTCTCCTCCATTGTCCTCTCGGGATCTTGGGGTGGGGGTGCACTGCGGTCTTGGGCACGCACGCACACGTGCCCGGCGTGAGTTTAAGCCACCGGATCTGGGACTCGAACCGCAGTCGACTACGTGGAGTCCAGTGACATAGCCATTATGCTAACTGCTGGTCCCCAGATTGCCTCTTGTAGCACTTCGGACTTTACCCCCAGCCGGATGAGGGAAAGTGTGCTGGCCTCAGGGAGGTGGTGGGGGCTGCAGCGGGGCCCTCCCCTGGCATCCAGTCCCTCCAGGGCACCCTGCCCCTCACCCGACCAGCCCACACGGCTTCCTTGCCCCCACTCCAACAGCCACGAGGCAGCCGGGCCCCCACGCCCGTGGCCCAGAGCTCGGCCGCTCCAGAGCGTGGCGGTTCCTGCATTGGAGACGTCACCCAGCACAGGCCGGACCCTCCCACATCTCACGCCTTCTGCAGCCACACCGGGTCTTCAGGAAGCTCTGCGGGCCCATATGGGGGCCAGCACGTCCAGGGGATAAGGAGGAGCAGGCGGCCCTGGGAGGAGACCCTGGGCCTGGTCAGCGACACATGGCCCACCTCTGGGGTCAGCACACTCCCCGGGCACCCCCAGTGCCTGCTCTGTGCTGGGGCCCAGCCAGCACAAGGCTCTTGCTTGTCCCTTGGTGCGGACACCCTGGTGTGGACAGGAAGGAGACGTCACCATGTGGCCAGCTGCTGGGTCCATACCAGAGCTCGGGGTCCCTCGTGTTCAGAGAATGTTAGGGCTCAGGTCACTGAGTGGAAGGGGTGGCCGCGCTAGACTGGGCAGGAGGGGTGCCCAAGTAGGACAAGCAGAGGCCATGCCACTGCCCAGGGGCCGTGGACAGAGCAGGCGAGGAGGGACAAGACGGCCGGGGCAAGGCTGGAGCCCTGTGTGCTGGCAGAGAGAGTGGGTATTGCCGTGAGAGACATGGACACGCTTGGCAAGTGACAAACGGCCTCCCGCCTACGAGTCCTCACTCACCAGCTGCCACCTCGGGAGGAGCTGGTCTGCACCAAGGTCTTGCTTGCCCCATTGCAAGGGCTGTCTCGGGCTCTGCCCAACCCGGCCCCGGACCACGTGCAAGGACTGGGACTAGGAGCCGCAGGCGGCCCTGGCCCTGGCTCTGCACTGGGCCCACACGGCCCCGACTCCCGCTGCGTCCTCTGCAGCCCACTTTCTCCCCGCGCCAGGGCCCGAGGGCTCCGACCAGCACACCGTCATCACCAGGCTGCCCAGTGTGGTGACAGCCACACTGCGCGTAGGGTGGCCTCGGCCAGGGAGGCCGCCTCGCTGCTATCCCTGTGTCAGGGAGCGTCCTGAGGGAGCCTCCCGAACCCGAACCTGGGCAGCCATTGTCTCAGAAGACGCCTCGCCCTGGGGAGGAACGCAGTGAGTCCCTCGGTCACTAGGGACAGTGCGCCTGGCAAGTGCCCTGGCGGAGAGGGGAGGACACGGTGCCTCGGTGGGCTTAGGGGCCCCTGAACTGGGTATCTGGGGAGACCCCTCTCACTACTGCTGCTCTTTCAAAGCCCCCTGGGGTCAGCCTCACTGGCCCCATTTCGCATCAGAGAAGTGAAGTGGCCGGCTCATGGCCGTGACCCGGGAGCCCACGCACGGTGCACTATAGAAGCAGGAAGGGTCGAGTGTCCAGGCATGTCCCCAGGCAGCGAGCTCCACTGTGTCGCCAAGGAGCCCAGCAAGCTGGAGATGGCCCCACCAGGGCCGCCCGGCCGCTCCCGCACTCGGGCCTGTCTCCTGGGTGCTCCTAAGGCTGGGAGGGGTGTGCAGCCAGCCCGCCTGAGCCCCCGGCCACCCACACGTGGGCAGGGCCTGGAGGGGCCGCATGGGGAGCTGCAGTTGCCAGCCGGGTCCACGCTGCACACTGACCTCACTCTGCCCAGGCCGGGGCCGCTGCGGAGACCCGTGGCCACAATTGTCTCCTTGCATTTTTTTGTTTAGGAGAGAAAATGGGAAGAAACAATTGTTCAAAGGAAGGGAAAAGAAAGACTGAGGAGCAGATGCAGGAGATGGACGGCATGGCTGTGACACAGGAGCTGCGACTCAGGCAGCTTTTATTAATGACCCTCCCATCTGCATTCCGAGGGTAATTAACTATTCACAGCTGAAATCAGCTGATAGGAGCAGCCTTCCGAGCAAATCCAATGCGCTCCGATGGTATCGATAGTTCCAACCAGTGTCCCTGGTTATCAAACCATCAAATAAATTTGCCCACTCTCTTCCTTTGGGGGAACTTTAATTACCCATCCCTAGCATGTGGCAGGTCATTAATAACACCTACTTATCGGGCTGCGGGTTCGGGGGCCTCACGCTATCCAGCTTTCATCTAAATAAACATTTGGGAAATGTCCTTACAATGATTATAGACTCTTTGCCCTGCCCCTGGTAGGAGTTTCCACATGGAAGCCCCCGCTCTGCACCCCACATCCGGCCCAGCCTCCCCGCCGGGCCTCCATCACGGTGCTGGAGGGAGCTGGGCTGCGAGGCGCCGGCTCCCCAACCTGCGAGCAGATAAGGGCACGTGCGGCTGGCGGCCCTGATGCATATGTGGCCAGTGCGTGCATGTCTGCATCGTGTCCTCCCATCACACAGCTCAGGGCAGAGGCGGGA
>NW_006159450.1:1023407-1038195 GCF_000334495.1 Tupaia belangeri chinensis | reverse complement strand
GAGCCGTGCTAGCCTGGCCAACCAGGGCAGCACTGTTCCCCGAGATGCTGCTGGGAGCCAGCAGAAAGCTTTACGGCGTTTCCAGCAAAGCCCTCGGGACTCCGGGCTGCATTTCTGCACCTGACTCTAGGCTGCGTCCACCCACGCCCTGTCTGGACTCGTCGCCCCTCCGTGGTCCCAGCCAGCTTGCAGCGAGGGTACCACGGAGGCAGCGGGCTTCCTGCTCCACCAGCCAAGCAGCTTTACGGGGACAGCGGCCCAGAGCGCACAACCGGAGTGAGGGCCAGGCCTCCCTGAACGCCAGGCCTCCCTGAACGCCTGTCCCTCCCTGGCCCCACCCCCTGCTTCCCAGTCGCTGACGCTGTCGAGGCAGCAGACGGGCAGGAAGCGCGTCACGGGGCAACTCCCCGGGGGCATGTCCAGAATGTCCACGGAGGTGTCCGAGTCGGGCTCATACCCCACAACCAGGGGCACGCACTGGGAGGGTAGCCGAAGCTGTGGCTTCCCTTCCGGAGACTGTGAAGGTGGGCGCAAACGCCCTCCAGACTCAGGGCAGGGGGCTGTGGTGAGCCGCCCCACACAGGGGCCCAGGCGACAGAGGCGGCCCCTCTGCCCGGGGTCCCGAGATGGCAGTGACGGTCTGGGGCTCCGTGCATCCCGTGGCCCCCACCATGCACCAGGGGTCCATAGCCCAGAGCCACCTGCCCAGGCAGCTCTCTGGAGCCCTGGGGTCTGGCTCTTGAAGGACCACAGGCTGGGCTGTCCATTGCTGCTTGTGAGTAAGAGCCCCCTCCCTACAACCGGCTGCCTGCCAGTGTCCACCCCTCTGGGCTCAGCATCCTAACGCTGGCCCAGGGCGCAGTGGGCAGGTGCCAGGAGCTGGTGCAGGGTCTCTGCTGCCCTCCATGTGGCCCGCATCCTCCCTGGGGCAGAGACCAGAGCACCTGCCTCAAAGCACTGCCAAGACGCCTCGCTCCAGTGCCCCCCGCTGTGGGCGCCTGTGCAGCCCGCGCAGACAGTGCCGCAGCTCCAGTGGCTGAGGACAAACGGCCGCCAGGATGCCAGGCAGGCCTGTCCCGGCCACGGCACACCCGGGCTCTCTGGAAGGCCTGCGCATTCACAGACAACGCCAAGGCACCCACGGCAGCGGCTCTGAGGCCCGACGAGCAAGCATTTGCCGGACTGGAGGGCTGGCTGGGTCTGAAGAACCTAGTCAGGGCCCTAGACTGGACCCTCCAGCAGGCACCCCAGCCCCTGTCCAGCAAGAGCTGCGCTGGGCTGGGCGCGGTGCAGGGCCCAAAGCCCTCTGGAAGCGGGGGAGGGAGGAAGTCAGCTCCTAGCAGCGCGCATGAGCAAGCAGGTGCCCAGACTGCTGTGCTGGCAGAGGAGCAGGCCAGGGTCAGCAAGGCCCTCCCCCCCACCAGGACCGCACTTGTCTGGGACCTTCTCCAGGACAACGCTGAGGGGCGGGTGCGCTCTCTAAGTCACGGATAAAAGACGCTCCCACCTGCAGACAGAAAGGCCAGACAGTGTCTCCAGGGAGGGCACCTTGGCCCATCACCAGGTGATCTGCATGCTCCCAGGGAGGGCACCCTGGCAGAGGGCTGGGGAGGGAGGGTGTCATCATGGGGGGCTGAGGAAGGAGGGTGCTGAATAGAGCCCCTGCAGGGCACTGGCAGGACTCAGCCAGCCCCGGGTCCCCACCTGACACTGGCCCTCTGGGGTACAGTGCCCCCGGGAGAGGGTGGCACGTGGACAGAGGCAATGGCCTCGAGGTTCTCCAGGACAGCACTGAGCTGTGCAGCCAACCGGCAGGGCCTTGTGACCTGCCCCTCTGCCCAGGACTGAGACCCCGAGACAGACACGTGAGGGGGTGTCCGGCTCCCGGCCCACTAGGCGCCGACGGATGCAGACGTGCCTGTATGCAGCTAGCAGGGAACCGAGGGCCCAGACTCGAATGTGGTGTGTGTGGGCGCTGTGGGTCCCTGAGCCCAGGGCTGCCTCGCCGAGTGGTCGGACACAGGGGACAGGTGAGGACGCTGCTATGGGGCAGGGGGCAGGGCCTCCAGTTTAACCACCCAGAACTTCTCCATCCACAGAGGACCTCGCCACCCTCAGCTCAGCCGAGGCGCAGGTGTGTAAGCACCTCCATGCCATGGACAGACATCGACCCCGCCCTGGCCCATGAGCCCCGCTCTGGTTACAGGAAGCCCTCCCCTTCGCACCCCTCCACCTTCAAGCTCTTGCTGACCGGAAGTGCAGGTGGCCTGCCGCGTCTTGGCGTTGGGTCACACTCATGCCGCCGTGTGCTCAGGCCCCTCTGGTGGGCAACACTGACCTCACCACCACGCAGCCTTCGGTGCGGAACATGGAGGGCAGTGCCGGCCAGGCTGCACCAGGAGGGCGCGGCGGCTGCTGCGGCGAGGTCGGGTCGTGCTGTCGCCATGGGCCATGCTGCTGTAAATGATGGGGCGGAAGGTGCTGTTTTACAAGGAAACGAAGCTTGTTAGGGACGGAGGGAAAGTGATCCAGGAGGAACCGAGGCCCCGTGTCATTGTCCCCAGAAGCACATGTCCAGATGTAGTGGCCGAGATTGTGCTGAAAGCAGGCACTCCCACTGGTCACCTCAGGGCAGCAATGGCCCCTGTGACTCCTGGCTTCTGTCCCTCCCCCCACGGTCCCGAGTGCCAACCAAGGCCTACCTGCACGCGTGCCAACGGCAGGGCGTCAGACACTGCCCTGCCTCACAGCGTCAGCCCCCAACACGATATTACCTGAGGGGCAGAGACGTGTGCAGAGTACCCCAGGACTCACAGGAGGGGTGACTGCTGAGTTTAGCATGAGTGATGCACCTGAGCCAGCGACGGGCAGAACCAGCTGGCCCTCGGCATTGGGAGCAGGTCTGAGACAGAACACACCCCTTCCTCTATCGCTCAGGGGCTACGGTGCTGGTTTCCTATTGGGACACTTCCTGTGGGGCGGGCGTGCCCCCTTGTGACATGTCCCTTCCCTGTGGGGACACAGAGTCAAGTCTCCTCCCACTGGAACCTGAAGAGCATACATTCCATGGGCTGTTTAGGGCTGGGGATCTCGAGGTGGGCTCCCAGAGCTTCCCGGTGGCCATGACCCGGCATGTGGGTTCGAGGAGCTAGTGGGATAAGGCTGGTCCTGCCCGGGGCACTGGGGAAACCGGGGCTCTGTTGAAAAGGCCGTGTGTCAGACACTGGGTGGGTAAGTGCTCCTGCGTTCACTCGCATATTCCACAAACGTCCCTCAGGGTCAGGCACTACGACACCCATGGTGCAGGGAACAATGAGGCTCTCGCCCATGGGACGCTTGGCTGATGAAGGGAGACAGACAAGTGGAAATATACGCACCAAAAAGGGCACCCGAGCTGTGACTCGGGAAGTCCCCACGAGGGGCAGTGGGTCCACGCCAGGCAGGGCAGCGAGGGCTCCCTGCAGCATGGACTAGAAAGATGCCAGCTTGACCCAGAAGGTGGGAGCAGGGGAGCCGCCAGCAGAGGGAGAGGTGGGGTCTTCTGTACTGAGACAGCGGCAGGCCCAGGGGACCAAAGAGATGGAGGGCAGGCCTCACGGACATGTTGACAGCTATTTGTCTGAACTGGGGAGAGAGAAATCGGGGTGCAGGGGAGGAAGCACGCTAGACTAGCACATTTGGAGAGGTCATGGTGTCCTCATTTTTTTTTTTTGAGAGGTTTTCGCTATAGGGCGTGTGCGCTCGCCAGACAGAGAGAGACAGAGAGACAGAAAGCGAGAAATCACCCCCAGGGGGGATGGTCACTCCGCAATCCCTTCTCCTCCATTCTCCTCTCAGGATCCTGGGCACGCACGCACATGTGCCTGGCGTGAGTATCAAGCCACCGGGTCTGGGACACAAACCGTGGTCAACTATGTGGGAGTCCAGCGACATAGCCATTACACTGACTGCTGGTTCCCATGGAGTCCTCATTTTATACGCTCGATATTCTTTGGACATTTTCCCCCAAGATGAAAGCAGTGAAGATAAAGGCTTAGGAAAAGCACCCGAAGTGCATAGCACACTCTCAACGTGATTCTGTCTCTTTATTCTTCGCCCGCAGGTAATGAGAGTAGGGCAGAGCTGGGTTGGAATGACAAGGCCCCTGGAATGCATTAGGAAAGAAGCAAGAGGAGTTTTGACGAGCACTGGTATGTTAGGGAAGGACAGACCAAGGGTGGTATTTTGAGAAGGGGAAAAAATTTCAAGGAAGAAAATTTTGGTCTTCAATCCATATTTACATCAGTCTGATGTTTCCTGGAACTGAAAACTTAAAGGTGTTGTTCTTTCAGACACCAAGAAAGGCTGCTTAGTCTCAGCACTTTGCGGATGCCATTCCACTGACTGCCGGCTCCCATATTTACAGTGGAGAAGTCGGCTGTCTAGCTGTAGCAGGTCTGTGATTTCATTACTCAAAAAGCTTTAATGTGTTTATCCATTCTTAACTTTAGTCAGCGTTTAACCTGTCTTTTCTCTAGAAACTTTTTTGAAAGTTTTTTCACTTACTTCTTTCATGAATGAGAGAGAGAAAGGAAAAAGAGAGAGACAGCACCCCATGACCAGTGTCACGATCTGCCTGCAGCCTTCAGCCAGCCACGCACTCGGAGGGCCTCCGACGTCTGCGGGAAGCCTCCTCACGTGCGACTACCTCACAGATCATCACGTCTCACCACGGCATCACCACCATCTGCTCCCCATCTGCAAATACCTTTTACTTTCTTTAAATTCCACCATAGCTCATTCAGTGCAGGTTTCTTTTCATATATCTTGTTTGAATTTGTGCTTCTAAATCTAAGGATTCATGTTTTTCATGATCCAAGTTTTAGTTCATTTTCTACTACCAAATTTCTATTTATTCATTTATTTTTGGAGAAGTTTTTGCTTTAGGACACATGTGCTTAACAGAAAGACAGACAGAAAGCAAGAAATCACTCCCCACCCCCCAGAGATGGCCACGCTGCAATACCTTATCCTCCATGGAGTCTTCTCTCGGGATCTTGGGCACATACGCACATACACCCAACGTGAGTTCAAGCCGCCGGGTCTGGGACTCGAACCGTGGTTGAGTACGTGGGAGTCCATCCAGTGACAGCCATTACACCAGCTGCTGGTCCCTCGACTACCAACTTTCTATAAATTGACTCTCTTCCATCTTCCCAATGATCTTAGTGAACCTCAACTAGATAACTTACCCAGCCTTCTTACTCCGTCTTTAATGTCCCCCAAACTCTGTATTACACCTTTTACTGTTTTGACTCTAAGTTTTCTTCTTGGTAATTTTGTTTTGTTTGGTTTTGTTTTACCTTTTACTCTGCTACTCTCTTCATCTGCATCATCTCTTCTATTTAGTTCGTCTATTAAGATTTTATTCCTATTAAGTTTTTTCCAGTTATAGAAATATATTTGACCATTTTTTCCAGTATATATGACTGTTCTCAGTTTTTGTCTATTAAGATAAATTTTATGTTAGTGTTTTATTCTGTAACAGATTTCTTGAGGTATAATTGACATAAAGTACAAATATTTGTACAGTTTAAAACATTTCAGTAGAAATATATGCAACCAGCAGTACATTAGCACGATGTAATTCACATAGCTTCGTTTGTTGATGCTTTATTTATTGTTTACATTTGTGGGTGATTACAATAAATTTGCTGTGTACATTTAAGAGCAAGTGTCTGTGTGGACCTGTGCTTCTGTTTCTTTGAGTGTGTCCCTCGGGTGAACTGGCTGAGTGCCGTGGTTGGGTACATTCAGCGCCTTCGTAAACCGCCCACTGGTTTCCAGAGAAGTGTCACTGATGAACCCTGCCAAAACTCGAAGGGGGAAACCCACACGTTCTGCTGGTAGTCTCGATGCCCTGACCATTTGCTTATGCATCCTGTTATTTCTCACTTATGGTCCCTTATTTTCTTAAGAGTTTTCTGATATTTTATTCTTATCTGTTGATGGCGAGATGTCAGCTGTGGAAATACTTTGAGATGTGAGGTGGAGGTGCATTATCAGAGCATCCTCCTTCATTTCTGGGCACCTGAAGTGCTAGCGACACAAAGCCTGTAGGTGTCCTGCGTGCAAGTTTTACAACTGCTACGTGGACTTGCCTCAAACGCGTGTGTTAGCTCTGATTCCAGATTCCAGGAGCAGCCTACTTTCCTAAAGTCAAGGTCAAGTCCAGTAAGTGCTTCGGGGGACACGTTCCATCTCCCTCGCTAGGAAATGGCCCTCAGGTTCCGGCCCAGCCAGGCTGCCCGGGCTCCACACAGGGTGAGCTCAGGCTCTTCCTCGCAACACACCTTTCAGAGCCACGTGGGGAAGGTCGGGATGGCGGGAATGCAGACACCTCAGGACGGCGCTGACCTGCCCTTACCCCACCTTTGGCTTCTGAGGAACTTGTCACCCTGGGAAGCTGGCGCTCTGCAGAGTTGTTGGTTGAAAGGAAGAGGGTAAGACTCTCATCTCTGGGACCAGCAGTTAGCATAATGGCTATGTCACTGGACTCCCACGTAGTCGACCACGGTTCGAGTCCCAGACCCGGTGGCTTAAACTCATGCCAGGCACGTGCGCGTGCGTGCCCAAGATCCCGAGAGGAGAATGGAGGAGAAGGGACTACGGCATGGCCATCCCCCCTGAGGGGTGATTTCCTGCTTTCTGTCTCTCTGTCTCTGTCTGTCTGGCGAGCGCATGCACCCTATCCCAAAAACCTCTCCAAAAAAAAGAAAAGAAAAAAACAAAGACTCTCATCTCCGACAGTGCTGGGAAGAGTCTCTGCTACTCACCCTCAAGGTCTAGGCTCAGCCCCTGCTGCTCAGAAGGCAGACCCTGTGTCCCCCGACCGTGCCGCTGGCCCCAAGGCTGTGGTTGTGCCAAACCACCACCCCAAGTCTCAT
This sequence comes from Tupaia belangeri chinensis, assembly GCF_000334495.1. Classification (NCBI taxonomy): domain Eukaryota; kingdom Metazoa; phylum Chordata; class Mammalia; order Scandentia; family Tupaiidae; genus Tupaia; species Tupaia belangeri. The sequence goes on along the minus strand of NW_006159450.1, from coordinate 1,031,269 downwards.
GTTCGAAGCCTGTGATGTTTCCCCAGAATCTTTGCACATCTGTTTTGTTCACTAGAAAAGTGTGTTGCAGGACCATGCAGTGCATGGTGGCTAAGGCGACTGGGCTCCTCGTAGCCACTGTCATATTCAAGTCCTGGACCCAGTGGGTTGAAAACCACACAGGGCACATGTATGTGCATGCCCAAGATCCCGAGGAAAGAATGCATTGTGGTGTGGCAACCCCGGGTGCTCGCTCCCTCTCTCTCCAGCAAAGGCACCGTGCTATACAGCAATTCTTTCACAGGACAGTCTACACAGTGACTCGTGGTGAGCACACGCCACACACACGGCCTGCGAGTGACCACAGTGCACACACGCCACCCACCACAGTCACAGGCCACACAGACGTGTGGGCGCACAACACAGACACACCACGTAACACACCTGGACACCCACGCAGGTCACATACTTGCTACATGGATACCTACACAGAGATGTCAGAAACCCATGTGTAACACACACACGGCTACCCTAACACACCGCATGCCACATGCACACTGTCACACACCTCGCCGGGTCTGATAGGACGTGGAGGGAGCAGGAGCATGAATGGCTGCCCGGGGAGCCGCGCTCGCCCGCACGCACGCCCGCTTCCCAGAACGATGTCTGCAGCATAACAGGGTGTCCTTCCTGGCGAGGAGGAGCAGCCACTTCACAAGGTGCCACGTGCCCACAGCATGAGCACGGGTGCAGGTGGGGAGACTGCCCAGACCCTGTGTGCAGACTGCGCAGGCACCTCTGCTCCCAGAGAGCAGCAGGGTCAGGCTCGGGTGCCAGGGCAGGCCAGGAGCAGCCCTCAGCGGCCTGTGCACCCGGGCAATGCCGCCCAACCGTCCCCCACTGCCAGCCGGTGCCTGCCACACCCCCTGCTAGCATGACCCGCACCGCTGGCATGACGCCCCCACTAGAATGATGCCTGTATGGCAGAAGGGTCACTCGTGCTCATGCGCCCGCCAGGCTCCACTTCAACTCTGCAAACTCGGCAGATAGGAGGTAGGCGGTCTGTCTGGGTAGAGCAACCTCGACCTCTGACTGCACGCCACTGGCTCCATCCCGGCAGCAAACCAGAGGCTCTGCAAACGCCTCTTCACACCTCAGCCAGCACTGCGGGAGTAGCACTGTCAGGCCAGGCAGGCAGGGGGCTTCATAGCCGCTGCACCAGCCGGCCGAGGGCCCCCGCCAAGAACTTTTCAGGGCCCCGCAGGGCGCAGCGCTGAGCACCTGACTCCAGCCACAGCCTCAGGGCTCGGGGCAGGCTGCTCAGCTCAGGCGGGCCTGGGTCACACTGATCCCTCGCCGTCCGGCTCCTGGCTGCCAGCAGTCTCCACGCGAGCTCAAGCACTGCCCATGCTCAACTGGGCTGCCACTCGCCACGCCTCTGCCACTGAAACCCTTTTGCCCTCAATGCCCACTTCCTTGAAGGGTTTCTCGTATGCTCCTTGGACGGACGTGAGGCGGGACCATCCGCGCAGAGAAGGTCGCGATGCCGGGACCGGTCTGTGTGGGATGCTCCTTCCAGCTCTTCACTACAACTCGTCGGCTCCCTGCCCCGTGCCCTGTGGGAGGACCCGGTTTTCCCGTCCACGAGGTCTGCGACAGCAGCTCACGCAGCGATGGAGCTCAACTGCACCCGGTCACCAGCACGAGCTCAGGACCCAGAATGGTCAGTGGTCACCCATGCTTGCTGGTATGTGGGGACCTCGGGTCACCACAGAGAGCTAGGACTGGCTCCGTGAACTCCCTGTCACGAAGCTGGACAGGGTCTCCGGGAGGATCGCTCGGACGGCAGCAGCCAGTTCCCAATGAGCAGAACGCCAGAGCTGGCACATGAAGGGACAAGAGAGGGTGGGAAGCCTGGCCGCAAACACGCCCTGACGGTGAGTCGCGGAAGGACGCCTGCCCCAGGCTACTGAGGACAGCCCAGCGGGACTTCTCCGGTAGGGCACTTCGCTTTTCGTTTCAGCGTGGCATAGGGCACGTGCACTCACCAGAGACAGGGAGAGGGAAAGTGAGAAAGCACCCCAGAGGCATGGCCATGCTGCGCCCCTTCTCCTCCATCCTCCTCTCGGGATTTGGGCGCACAAGCACATGCCCTGCCTGTTTTTTCAGCTGCCAGGCCCAGGACTCGAACCACACAGTTGGACATGTGAGATCCAGCTCCTTAACCATCACGCCACAGCTGGACTGTGCCTTTAACCACTCTGCAGAGGGATGACCAAATCCCTGAGCACCCGGGGCATCGCACTCCAGACACAGTCCCTAACGCTGTCCTCCTGAAGCCCACGCGTCACTGTGGGCCCGGAGGGGCCTCTGCTCTCTTCTGGCTGCCAAGTGGCCTTGAGGACCCTGGTTTCTCAACACTGGTATGTCCCACTTTCCTGACTGGGATGGAAAACACCAGAACTCGGCTAGCCCTGTTGTCCAGTCCACGGCACCTGACGCGCGTCAACGGTCAACGCGCACGGGGCTCGGGGCCACACGTCCAGACCTGGCCTGCAGCGTTCTGACTGGTGCGACGTGCTTGCCCGGGAAAGCCATCAGCATGGCACTGGGGCTGGCACGGCCGCTCTGCCGTTCTCCGAGGTCCAGCCGTCCTGCAGTAGGAAGCACACAGCGTGAGCGGCCCAGTCGGGGACCCACTTGCAGGTACTCATAGCAGGCTGTTTTCATGTCTCAAGTTCATTGCAAATTAATAAGAACGTCCCTTCCTATTCTCATCCACAAAGACACTCCCTCTGCATATTCCTTCAATGTTAAACTGATGGATTGAATTATAGCGAGTTCAAAATCAATCCTGCACATATTCATTAGATGGGACTAAATCCCCCAGTGGGGATAGAGCACAGAAAATGCACTTAGAGACCCTGGTAAGTCCAAGCCCATTATGTGTCATTTTAAACAAAGAGCAAAAAAGCCCCTTGGAGACACTCTCTCAGCTGCTCAGCAGAGACGCTGCGGCACAGGAGACCCACGGCCGGCTTCCTGTCCAGTCCTCCACCTGGCTCTCTCTGGGTGATGATAACAAGGGGAGGCTTCTCCATGTCTCCGTCAGGTTCACAGACAAGCAGACACCTCCTTGAAGAGCTGTCCCCTCGTCTTCCCCGAGGGCAGCCCGCAAGTAGTGAGTAGCTGTCTCCCCACACCCTGGAGCAGGCGGTGCTTGGGGCCCTTTCAAGAGAAGCCCCGGCGCATAGGGACAGGGCAGCTATGTGACCACCATTGCCAGGACCAAGGCAGAGGGAGAGGCCAGAGTGTGCTCAGGACTCTCGGGGGACCCAACTCTGAATCGTGAGCCCTGGGGGTGAGGACCCTGAGCTCGGCCCTTCTTCTTTCACCCGAACAACCTTCCTCTCTGCTCTGGTCCTTGCCCCCCACCCTCCTTGACTTTCTCCCGCCCGCAGCTGGGCCTGATGGGGCCAGAACACAAGCAGGGTGAAATGATTAATTAGTAAAGCCTTCTGGAAAAGGCAGGGGGAAGCCCCAGCCAGACGTTCACTCTCTCCCATATGCCTGCGTAGTGTCTCAACTAAATTTCAATTTTTAGCTATGATCCCAGAAGTTTTACTTAACAAATCATCCCACTAGCTGACTACAAGTAACCATTTATCGAGGGAAACCCAACGTGTCCTAAAGTGGACTTTCACTTCTGTGTAAGCTGGCATAGGTATCCGCAGAGTCCACATCACTGTACGTCTATCAGCAGAAAACACTGGAGTAAAATGTTAAAAGTATCATTCTAAAGACATTAGAAAACAGTAAAAGCAAAGGCAGGCAGACAAGCTACACCTCGGGGAGGTGAAGTGGGCCTTGACGTCTCTCAGGTACTTGTGAGGGGGCTACACAAACACCACAGGCCCCGACCAAGGTGTTTGCCAGACGTTAAAACTGCTTGGGTGGTTCTCAATTAGAACCCGGCGGGGGGGGGGGGAGCAACAACAAAACAACCTTTAAAACAATTCTTTTAAATGTAAGAGAGAAAATAACCCAAAAGATAAAATGGATCAAAGGTAGACAACAGAGAATATGAATCTATATAAAAGAATCCAGTTGGCATTCTACAAACAAAAATGTAACACTTGAATCTATTAATTTATAATTCATAAAGTGAATTTGCCAATAGCCTAATAGAAGTACAAATGGAAATGATTAACTCAAAGACAGATCAATAAAAAATACCCTAGCTGCAGGCCAGCAGGTGGCATGATGGCTAAGGCACTGCACTCTCCTGTGGCCGACTGCAGTTCGAGTCCTGAACTCGGTGGCTTGAAAACCGTGCCAGCATGTGTGCATGAGTACCAGAATTGTGGGAGGAGAATGGAAGAGAAGGGCATGCCGCATGGTCATTCCCTCTCGGGGTGATTTCTCACTCTTCCTCGCTCTGTCTCTCTCCAGCAAGCACATGTGCCCTATGGCAAGAATCTAAAAAAATAATTTTTTTTTAATTTTGAAAAAATGCTCTAACTGGAACCCAGAGAAAATAAAGAATAGAGAAAACATGCCCTATAGCAAATTTTAAAATAATAATAATAAATTAAATTTAAAATTCTTTTAAAAAATTTTAAAAAGCACCAGAATGAATACATTTCAGGGTAAGTTTGGGAGCAGGGATTGTTCAGTAATGGTGTGATTTTTTAGCAAAGGTAGAAGTGAAATGTGTAACAACAATGACATTTAAAAAGCAAAAGTGGTACACAAAAACTTTTTTTTTTTTTTGAGATTCATCAATTGTTTAGGAACTGGTAACGTGCTCATTTAAGATAGGTTTTTTTTTTTTATAATTTAAGGTTTTTTAGGGTTTGTTTTTGTTTTTGCCATAGGGTGCATGTGTTTGCCAGAGAAAGATAAAGGGAAAGTGATAAATCACCCCACCCAAGGGAAACTGTCACGCTGCACACCTGCTCCGCTCTTCTGGGACCTGGGGCATGCATGCACATCCAGCATGATTCTCAAGCCACACTTAACAAATCATCCCACTAGCTGACTACAAGTAACCATTTATCGAGGGAAACCCAACGTGTCCTAAAGTGGACTTTCACTTCTGTGTAAGCTGGCATAGGTATCCGCAGAGTCCACATCACTGTACGTCTATCAGCAGAAAACACTGGAGTAAAATGTTAAAAGTATCATTCTAAAGACATTAGAAAACAGTAAAAGCAAAGGCAGGCAGACAAGCTACACCTCGGGGAGGTGAAGTGGGCCTTGACGTCTCTCAGGTACTTGTGAGGGGGCTACACAAACACCACAGGCCCCGACCAAGGTGTTTGCCAGACGTTAAAACTGCTTGGGTGGTTAAGAGGAGGGGGGGGGGGGGGGGGGACCAAGTAAAACCTTTAAAACAATTCTTTTAAATGTAAGAGAGAAAATAACCCAAAAGATAAAATGGATCAAAGGTAGACAACAGAGAATATGAATCTATATAAAAGAATCCAGTTGGCATTCTACAAACAAAAATGTAACACTTGAATCTATTAATTTATAATTCATAAAGTGAATTTGCCAATAACCTAATAGAAGTACAAATGGAAATGATTAACTCAAAGACAGATCAATAAAAAATACCCTAGCTGCAGGCCAGCAGGTGGCATGATGGCTAAGGCACTGCACTCTTCTGTGGCCGACTGCAGTTCGAGTCCTGAACTCGGTGGCTTGAAAACCGTGCCAGCATGTGTGCATGAGTACCAGAATTGTGGGAGGAGAATGGAAGAGAAGGGCATGCCGCATGGCCATTCCCTCTCGGGGTGATTTCTCACTCTTCCTCTCTCTGTCTCTCTCCAGCAAGCACATGTGCCCTATGGCAAGAATCTAAAAAAATAATTTTTTTTTAATTTTGAAAAAATGCTCTAACTGGAACCCAGAGAAAATAAAGAATAGAGAAAACATGCCCTATAGCAAATTTTAAAATAATAATAATAAATTAAATTTAAAATTCTTTTAAAAAATTTTAAAAAGCACCAGAATGAATACATTTCAGGGTAAGTTTGGGAGCAGGGATTGTTCAGTAATGGTGTGATTTTTTAGCAAAGGTAGAAGTGAAATGTGTAACAACAATGACATTTAAAAAGCAAAAGTGGTACACAAAAAATTTTTTTTTTTTTTGAGATTCATCAATTGTTTAGGAACTGGTAACGTGCTCATTTAAGATAGGTTTTTTTTTATATAATTTAAGGTTTTTTAGGGTTTGTTTTTGTTTTTGCCATAGGGTGCATGTGTTTGCCAGAGAAAGATAAAGGGAAAGTGATAAATCACCCCACCCAAGGGAAACTGTCACGCTGCACACCTGCTCCGCTCTTCTGGGACCTGGGGCATGCATGCACATCCAGCATGATTCTCAAGCCACTTAGTCCAAGTTTGGAATCACAGTTGACCATATGGGAACCCAGCACCTTAACCACCACCTGCTGGACCCAAGAATGCATATTCTAGCCTATAGGGAATCAGAAATAGATAACTAAACGTCAGTAGAGAGTGGAAAAGACAAAGTACTAAAAATACTTGGTTAGCCAAAAGAAGAGAAGGAGAAATAAAAGAATAAAAGACAGATACAGAAAAATGTGATCCATAATGTAGAGTAACAGCAAATGGCAGGGACCAGCCTCAGGATACCTCAAGTATGGGAGTTATCGCAAGAATTCCAAGACAGTAATAATAACAAGAATACTCAGAGACATTAAAAAATATGCTTGTGATGAATGAAAGCATCATAAGAGAAAACAGACACAATAGAGGCCTGAAATTCTGGAAGTAGAGCCTCCCACGGCCTAGTGATCAGGGGACTGAGTGTCACGTGGCCACCGCGGCCTAGTGATCAGGAGACTGAGTGTCACGTGGCCACCGTGGCCTAGTGATCAGGGGACTGAGTGTCACGTGGCCACCGTGGCCTAGTGATCAGGGGACTGAGTGTCACGTGGCCACCGTGCGGGTCACGTGCCCAGCTCAGGCTTGAACACCACACTGGGCATGTCCTGACAGGGCGGGAAATGGAGGAGGAGGGACTGCAGTGTGAGCACACAGCGGGGGAGCGCTCTCTCTCCTTCCTCTCGGTCTCTCTCTGGCAAGCGTGTGCATCCTCTGGCAAGTATAAAAGAAAAGAAAAGAATTTCTAGAAGTGAAAAAAAATACACGCAAAGTGGGCTATTCAATATATACCCTTAATAGCAGATTGGGGATGAGCAGGGGACTGAGTGTCAGGTGGCCACCGCGGCCTAGTGATCAGGGGACTGAGTGTCACGTGGCCACCGTGCGGGTCACGTGCCCAGCTCAGGCTTGAACACCACACTGGGCATGTCCTGACAGGGCGGGAAATGGAGGAGGAGGGACTGCAGTGTGAGCACACAGCGGGGGAGCGCTCTCTCTCCTTCCTCTCGGTCTCTCTCTGGCAAGCGTGTGCATCCTCTGGCAAGTATAAAAGAAAAGAAAAGAATTTCTAGAAGTGAAAAAAAATACACGCAAAGTGGGCTATTCAATATATACCCTTAATAGCAGATTGGGGATGACAAAAGAGTCAGTAAGCTTAATGATACATTAATTAAAAAATCATTTACTCTGAGAGGAAAAAGAAAAACATTGAAATAAATTAATGCAGTCTCAGAGACCAGAGGTACGAAAATAAAAAAAAATTAACGTAAGTAAAATTTGAGTTCCAGGTAGAGAGGAACAAATAGCACAAAAAATAAATAAACAAATAAATAAAAAGCACAATGTCTCAGTTTCGTGAAATATATGAAATTACAAACATTGAGAAACTCAAGTGAACCCAAAGCAGAACTGATATAAAGAAAAGTACCCCAACCACATTGGGGGATAAATGATGAAAATCAAAGGGA
>NW_006159450.1:1022725-1023339 GCF_000334495.1 Tupaia belangeri chinensis | reverse complement strand
CAGGAACAACAGGAGTCAGAAGACAGAGGGATGAGGATGTTAAAGGGCTCCGCGAAGGGAATCGTAGAATTTTATACCCAGCAAAATATCATTCAAGAGTAACAGTAAAGCGAAAATATTCTCAGACTTTAAGGAAACAAGACTCTAGCAAACCTGCACTCAGAAATGCCGAACGTTCCCAGGCTGAAAGAAAATGAGGCCAGGAAAATAAGAGCCTAGCCAGGCTTAAAGAACACCAGTTACAATAACTGCATGAGTAATGTAAAAAATGATTTCCCTTTTTGCTCCAAATTGATATAACTGTCTAGAAGAAAAATTCTGTCCTCTAAACTGTCAGTATATCTAATATGTGACAACTACGGCAGAGAAATGTGTGTTACATTAATTCTGATATTAAGAATTAGAAATTTTACTCTAAGTAGACTATGAAAAGTTACAAATGTGCACTTTAAACCTATAGCAAAAGATATAACTAACACAGATCAATTGAAATGAAAATTAAATGTACCCAAGGAACAGCAATAAAGGTTCAAAAGGAAGAAGAAAGAAAGGAGAACAATGAAATGAGCAGGACGCAGCAGGTCTCGGGTCAACAGCAGCAGTGAGTAGGACGC
>NW_006159450.1:1000069-1018978 GCF_000334495.1 Tupaia belangeri chinensis | reverse complement strand
CAGGAACAACAGGAGTCAGAAGACAGAGGGATGAGGATGTTAAAGGGCTCCGCGAAGGGAATCGTAGAATTTTATACCCAGCAAAATATCATTCAAGAGTAACAGTAAAGCGAAAATATTCTCAGACTTTAAGGAAACAAGACTCTAGCAAACCTGCACTCAGAAATGCCGAACGTTCCCAGGCTGAAAGAAAATGAGGCCAGGAAAATAAGAGCCTAGCCAGGCTTAAAGAACACCAGTTACAATAACTGCATGAGTAATGTAAAAAATGATTTCCCTTTTTGCTCCAAATTGATATAACTGTCTAGAAGAAAAATTCTGTCCTCTAAACTGTCAGTATATCTAATATGTGACAACTACGGCAGAGAAATGTGTGTTACATTAATTCTGATATTAAGAATTAGAAATTTTACTCTAAGTAGACTATGAAAAGTTACAAATGTGCACTTTAAACCTATAGCAAAAGATATAACTAACACAGATCAATTGAAATGAAAATTAAATGTACCCAAGGAACAGCAATAAAGGTTCAAAAGGAAGAAGAAAGAAAGGAGGACAATGAAATGAGCAGGACGCAGCAGGTCTCGGGTCAACAGCAGCAGTGAGTAGGACGCAGCAGGTCTCGGGTCAACAGCAGCAGTGAGCAGGGCGCAGCAGGTCTCGGGCCGACAGCAGCAGTGAGCGTGTTAGATGAAGAGTCGGAAGTTTCCGGTGCAGATCTCAGTGGAGGCCCTCTCCACGCTGCCACTCAGGGCAGACCGTGTGGCGTGCCATTCCAAACTCGGGATCCCTTGATTTGTCTTCAGTATTGCAAAGTCCTTCACGAGAGACCATCCTTAAAGCATCCTCACTTTAAAATTGGTTAAACCGAGTAAACATGTTATCAGGAGTATGTTCTGAAGAGAGTTTTCTTTATTTTAAAGTCCAACTTATCATGGGAGCATTTAAAAATACTGACTTGGAAAAACTGAAGTAGTTGGGAACCGTACCACAGAAAGGCGTGACGGCCCTCCACGTCAGATGCAGCAGACCGAAAGGCGTGAGCGGCCAGCGTGCACATAGCGCGTGGTAAGGGTCACTTCTCAAGAAGACTAAGAACGTGCAGGGCGCACGCACCTGCTCGTGGGGCTTCCGAACACACGAGCCCAGACTGAGAGAGCCGCAGGGAGAAACCCGCGCATCCGCAGCACAGCCGCGTGTTTCAGCCTTACACCTACTCACACGCTCACTCAGGGGTAAGGGCACACGACCATCCCGCTTCGGGCTTAGAACCGGCAAAGCCAGGGCCGCTGCCTCAACGATGCGCCGCAGCAGGAGGTCTGGGGAAGGCTGCGGTGTCCTTTTGTACAGCCCGAGGAAAACTGTGTGCAGAGCTCGGACATCTTTGAGGCACCCGGCCCACGGGGACCTTGTCCGTAACTCACCTCGTCCTCATGCGAGGTGGCCAGCTGCCCCTACTTCTGGTAAAAGTCAACAGGAGGGAAAATACAAGAGTCCGAGAGGAAAACAGCCCCTGGAGGTTGCAGGGGGCTGACCCCTCTTCCCGGAGAAGGAATGAGGGCAGTGAGGCCCTGACATCTCGGAGGGGTGGCTTCCACAGGAAGAGGCTAGGGACATGGGAGGCGGACTGCGTGGATGAGCCAGGGCAACAAAAGCCCAGCAGAGCTGAGAACTGAGACCCCCAGAGCTGGCCTCACTTTGTGCCTCAGGAAGCCCCTGCAATGGCTGGCCTTCAGGAGCGCCAGCCTCAGCTCCTGGGTTGCCATGGCCCTCTGCCTCTGCAAGGTGACGCCATGCAGCTACGTGGCACCCAATGAGCTCTCCAGCTGGGGTGCAGGCTCGCCCTGCAGGGCAGTCACCTCTCCGCCAGAAGCTTCCAGGAAGTCGAGGGCAGAGCCTGCTGTGCACAGAAGATGGCTGAGGGCAACCGGGAGCCCGAGCGCGGCTCAGAGCCCCTCCAGGCCCCGGCCCATCCAGTCCCCACAGTCCACAGCGAAAGGCCGCACGGGGGCTGCAGCAGACAGGCACCAGACCCACGCACGATCCAAGTCTGGGAGCGACTGCGCGTCTAACAGCTGCTGCGCCGGACCCCAGCCCTTTCAGAGCCTCGTTTTGCTCTCCCTGACCAGTGAGTGCGCAGAGTTCTTATTCTAAGAAATGTCCTCAAGCAGGGGGACAGGCGGTGCCAGCAGGAGGTGAGAGGCCCTCCAGGGCTCATTGGTGACACTCACCAGCTGGCTGGTCCTGCTGCGGTGGCCAAGCAGGTGAAAGAGCCACCCTGTAGGCGTGGAGAGGAAGGGGCTGCAGACCCCCAGGCCACCCCCAGCCCTGGTCGCCCTGGAATCTGGGCCAGTGAAAGCCGCACAGGCCACGCCCGCTCGAGTGTCTGGGTGAAGTCCGGATTAGAAACTTCGCTGAGTGCTGGAGCAGAAGAGGCACGGATTATTTCCGAGCTGCTGCCTCGGCTCTGGCGGTCGGGGACAACGCCGTCACATGGCGGCAGCTCCCTGGAGAGCAGGCAGCCTGGCAGCAGCGGGCCTGGCCGTGGGCGAGCCGCCTCCGCGGTATCGACCCGTTAGAGTGCTCTGGGACCGCGGAGGACTGCGAGCAGGACATGGCTCTTTCCTGGACGTGGCGAGGGGCCAGGGCGAGCAAGCTCAGCCGCCTTTGGTGAGGCTTACGGGCCCCTCCCAGCTCCGCAGCCCCCAGGCCCACCAGCCTGTACCCCACCCTGTGCAGTCAGGCCAATTCTGGGCTCTCACTTCCCAGCCACGGCACCTTCAGGTCGGCGCATGGGCTCACCGTGCTTGCTGCTGGGCAGCTGGTCCCCTCAGGGACTGCGTCGCCCACGCCTTGGTGCAGTGAAAAGAGCCCCTCGTCTGAGGTCAGGAGTCCCGCTCCAGGGCCTGCTGTCAGCCTGGGGACAGCACATGACTTCCCCAGGGAGGCTGAGCCGCTGTCACCACACAGTCCCTGCGGGCAAGAAACAGGCGGCCCACAGTCACTCCACGGCCCCGAGGGAGCCCAGGGCTCATGCCGACGGCCACTCGGGCCTTTGCTGGTGGGCACGCCCTGGTCGGCAGCGGGCTGGCTTGGCGCCCCAGCCAGTGGCGGGGCGGGGGGGGGAGTGGCGGGCCGGTGGTGACACGCACCAGCTGCCTGGTCAGGTGTCCGTAAGCTGGGGGTGCTGCAGGCGTTACCCACCCACGGACACATTCGCCTCCTCACGGACACCCCTTAGTGTCGCAGAGATGGAACTCCCGTAGACCCCCCAGTGGGATACCACTGGTGTCTGACGGAGGAGACAGTCTGCTGCCATTTCACTGCCTGCTCCTCGAGCACTGCAGTCTGGACTCGCACGCCCCGACGGGAAGGTCCGAGTGTTTCTACCGCGCTCTGTGTATCACGGCCCTCTCTGCTCCCTTCCGACGTCCTCTTAATCTGAGTCATTTGTATGCAGTGCGTAAGGAAAATAGGGTGTTAGGCTGTGAAGTGTCACTGCGCAGAGCCTGCTCCGGCAAAGCTTGTCACGAGGCCTGGAAGCGTGCGGCGTTGGAAGGAGGCAGAGCTGATTAGTTCTGACAGCCGGTGCTGCGGGCGCCCGCGGTACCCCCTGAAGGAAAGCTGCCAGAATCGCCAGCCTCCAGGGAGCCGCTACGTCGAGTGTGCTTCCGCTCTTCAGAGTCATACAATCGACTGCAAACACCTTTGCAAACGGTTAGAAACAGCAAAGTGAGTACTCGGGAAGAATGGGTATGTCCCAAGGCACTCACCTGTACCCTCTGAGAGGCTCGCTATGAAAGGGGGGCTCCCCGCAGAGGGCCCCGGGACTTCAACCAGGCTCGCCCGGGTTTCAGCAGACTGGCCGAGCGCCCTGGGTAGGGGAGCTTCGTTCCATCACTTTAACGTCCACAGGGAAACTCACTCCGATGTATCTTGTGTGTCCCCTTGGCCTTTGCGTTTGTCTTTGTCAGGCTCTAAGAGATAAATGTGGTAAACGGATCACCACGGGAGGAATAGATCCGACTCTAATGTTTTGGTAGCTGTTCACGTAGGTCAAGAAGATTTCAGGGCAAAAATCAGACTTTTAGGAATGTACAATGGTTTGTTTCGTTTTCCTAGACACTTTTGAAAATTGTGTTTAGGATTTATGACACCTGATACTGAGAGAATGATAATTTTGCTTAATCTTAATATGAAAGTTTCAATGTGACATTGTCGTAGTGCATTTTCACTGAGTACCCTACAGATCTCATAAACTTGGGCATAAATATAAGGCAAGATTTAGAGAAATGGGAAAACCTGACACAAGACAGTTTGGGTCTGACTTCAAGGTCAGTCAGAAAAAAAACGCAGAAGGTTGTTATTCCTGTGGTGACAAGCAGGAGGAACTGAAAAATTGTAAATAGCAATGAAACCCCTACAAAGTGCACACACATATGCTTCTCTATTTTTAATGGTTCATGCTATTTAGATTGTCTCTCTTCTCAGGTCAGTTTTGGTGACTTGTACCTTGCAATGAATTTTTCCTTTTCATCCAAATTGCTCAATTTATTGTTATAATTTTCATAATGCTTTTTAATATCTGTAAGATCTGTAGTGATGTCCCCTCTTTCAGCCCTGTGACTGGGAATTTGTGTTCTCTCTCTCTCTCTTTTCTTAATCACTTCGGCTAAAACTTTGTCATTTTCTGAACTTTTTGGAGAACTAACTTTTATTTCTAGAGATTTTTTTGTTTTGTGTTATTGATCTTTATTTTACCTTTATTACAGTTCCTTTCTATTTATTTTCAGTTCTATTTACTTTTCCTTTATTTGACTCTTCTGGTGGAAGCTTAGATTATGAACCGCAAACCTTGGTCTTTTTTCTAATACAGGTTTATTATTTTAAATTTCCTCTGTGCATGGCTCTGTTGCAATCGTGCATGTTTATGTGCAGGGCCAGCCAGTGAGAGAGAGCTAAGGCTCTGGGTTCAGCATGGCCAACTGTACCGTTTGAATCTCAGATCCTGTGGCTTCAAAAAATACCAGGCCCATGCAGGTGCATGCTCAAAATTCCAAAAGAGGGAGAAATGGAGGACAAGAGAATGCAACGTGATTGTCCTCTGTGGGGGGGTGTCTCTGTCTTTCTCTCTCTGTCTCTCTCTGCTGAGCATTCATGGCCTCTGACAAAATCCTTTTTAAAAATTTTATATGCTGTCTTCTCATTGCTTGTTTAAAATATTTTCCAGGGACCAACAGTTAGCGTAATGGCTAAGTCACTGGACTCCCACATAGTCGACCATGGTTCACGTCCTGGACCCGGTGGCTTAAACACACGCTGAGCACGTGTGTGTGCGTGCCCAAGATCCCGAGAGGAGAATGGAGAAGGGATTGTGGCGTGGCCATCCCCCTGGGGGGTGATTTCTCGCTTTCTGTCTCTCTGTCTCTCTCTGGCTGGCTGGCGAGCGCACGTGCTATAGCAAAAACCTCTCCAATATATATATATATTTTCCAGCCTTCCTTATTACCTAGAAATGTGTCACTTTATTTTTAAGTATCTGGGCATTTCCCAGTATACGTTTGTCACTGCTTTCTAATTTAATTTTTTTTGTGGCTGGACAGCAATACATTGTATGATTTTAACTCCTGTAAATGAGCCAAAGCTGGTTCCTTGCCCAGCACGTAGTGTATTCGGTGACTATTCCACAGTGAATCAAAAGGCATGAATTCTGCCCGTTAGGTGTGACGTTCCATGGGTGTCACTAGATTAAATTGGCTGGTATTACCATCCCAATCCCGTGTCTTCACTGACTTTCAGTCTACTTGATCAGTTACCAAGTAAACAGTGCCGGAGTTCCAATTGCAAGGGGACATTTGTCCATGCCTCCTTCTGTTTCTTTCAGCTTGTGTGTGATATATGTTGATACTTAGTTATTAGGTATAGCCACGTTTTATGACTCGCCTTTTCATTTAAGCGTCTCTCATTATTCTGATATTAATATAGCTACCCTAGCTGGCTATAATTAGTGCTTGAACAATATAACATTTTCTCTCCTTTCTGCTCTATGCCCAAAAGTGTTTTCTATTTAGGGCATTATTATATCCAATTTAATAATACTTACATTTAGGGTTTTTTACTTAATTTATTTGGTTACTTACACATATGGTAGAATTCAAGACCATCATCTTGCTGTAAGTTTATATTAGTCTCATCTGTTCTTGGTTTCTTCTTTTTCTACAAACTTAGGGACTAAGTACGTTTTAGAATTTCATTTTGAACTCTGTAGACATATCAATAGTAATTCTTTCTTTTATAGTGTGTATGGCTTCAATATATATTTATTATAGTTTACATTCATAAGACATTAGACCACCACACATATAAAAATCATAACAATATCCTTTCAACTCACTTCTTGTTCTTTGCACTAGCATCAGCATACAGTTTAGTTCCCCATATGCTGTATAAAACATCATATTTTGCTTTAAATACTCAATCATTGTTTTGTAAACTGAAAAAAGAAAAAATGTATTTGTAATTTACCAGCATGTGCACTAGTCCTCATAATCTTCATTCTTCCTGTAAGCTGAGTTTCTTCTATCATTTTTCTATACCTCGATAAAGTGCCTCTAAAACTAGCTGGTTTTTTTTTTTTAATTTTGCCATGGGGCACACGCTCTCACAGGAGACAGGAGGAAAGTAAGAAATACCCCCCCCCGGGGGGTGGCTATGGTGCAGTCCCTTCTCCTCCACTCTCTGGTCATGTGGGGCACACACAGACACGCACTAGTGTGATTTCCGGGCTGCCAGGTCCGGGAGCTCACCCTTCATATTCGATTGACAATAATTAGATTAAATTTGCCTTGGTGTGATATTCTTTGTTCTTTGAGTTGTTTTATCTACGGGGTTACATATTTTACCAAGCCTAACACGTCCAGCGATTACTGTGCCGCGTGTTCTCTGCTCCCCCTTATCTGGCGTCTCAGTGACGCACACAGTAGGCCTCTTAGCATTGGCCCACCGTCAAAGGGGGGCTGCCCTTTTCCTTTAAGCTCTTTTTTCCATTTCCTCAGCTTCTTGTTTTGTTTTGTCTTGTTTTGATTATCTCATTTCCCCAGTTTCAATATCGTCTATTGATCAGTCTTCAAGTTCACTTTTTTATGTGGTTTCTAGACTACTCTTATGTTCCTTAAGTAAACATTTCACCTCACACACTGTGTTCTCAGCTCTAGAATATTAACTTGGCTCTTTCTATACTGTTCATTTTTCTATTTAATATGTTTGGTTTTTCTTTAACTCCTTGAATCTAGTTATAACAACTATTTTTTAATTGCTTATCTGCTATTTGTATCTTCTCAGTTGTTTCTGGATCTTTTTCTCCCAGCAAAGGGTCAAATTTCCCTGATTATTTACATGTTTGGTAATTTTCGGTTAGGTGATTGGCATTGTGGTTATTATCTTGTGGAGTGGATGGATTTTGTTGCCCTCCTTTAGTGAGTGCTGAGTATTTTTCCTCCAGAAGAAAGTTACTTTGTGGATTAAGGAAATTATCTGTACGATGATTTTAGATTTTGTAGAGTCAGACACAGATCAGCCTTTACCTTACGTCTAGCTTAACTTTCTACAGAGCTGTGCCTTTTCTGGGACACTTATTGAAAGTTCCAGCATTCAACAAGGTACTTCTATTCTTCGTGGTCAAAACAGAATTTATAGGGACCAGCAGTTAGCGTAATGGCTATGTCACTGGACTCCCATGTAGTCGACCGCGGTTCGCGTCCCAGACCCGGTGACTTGAAACTCACGCCGGGCGTCTGTGCATGCGTGCCCAAGATCCCGAGAGGAGAATGGAGGAGAAGGGATTGCGGCGTGGCCATCCCCCCTGGGGGGTGATTTCTCGCTTTCTGTCTCTCTGTCTCTGTCTGGCTGGCAAGCGCACGCGCCCTATAGCAAAAATCTCTCTCAAAAAAAAAAAAAAAAAAACCTGAATTTATACCCACCCTATGCTATCCCTGACAGTTGTGCTCAAAGGTGTTTGTGTGTTTGTTTGTTTTTGGTTCCACTCTATGGTTTGAATGTTTTCGTCCCCTCCAAAATTCACTTTGTCCCCTCATAATTTCATTCTGAAATTTAATCTCCAATGCCATAGTCTTAAGAGACGGGCCCCTCAGCTGGTGAGGGTGGAGCCCTCATGAGCGGGATTATGAAAAGTCTTGCCCAGGAGGTAGCGTGCCTTTTATCCTCCCACCTTCTGTCGTGTGGGGACACAGCAGCCCTCTCTTCAGAAGGTGCAGCTTTTCAGGTGCCATCTTGGAAGCAGAGACTGGACCCTCACCAGACAATAACCGAGCTGGTGCCTTGATCGTGAGCTCCAGAGCCTCCTGAACTATGAGAGATAAATTTCTGTTCTTTGCAAATCACCCAGTTTCTTTGTATTGTTATGGCAGTAAAAACAGACCAAATTGGTACAGAAATTGGTACAAGAGAAGACAGACATTTCTATAAGAAGTGCCAATAAAATATGGAAGCAGCTTTGGGACAGAGGCTGGTATAGTTTTTAAGTCATTGCTAGAAAAAGCCCATGTTGACATGAATGGAGCCTTGGGGTAACTCTGGCAAAGACTCAGGAGACAGCTGTAGGGCGAGTCTCCTCGGTGGTTATCCAAGTGGCATGACCGAAACACAAGTAGAAATGTGAAAGGAAAAGCTATTCTGATGAGGTTTCACACGGAAGCAAGGACCAAGGCACTGAAAACTAGGGTAGGCCATCCTTATTACAAAGTACCAACAAACTGGCTAAATGAATTCCTCCTTTGTGGAAGGCAGAGCTGAAGAACAGCGAACAGAAGACATTTCTATACTGCAGAGTGTTCAAGGTGCTTTCTGGTTTCTCTTAATGCTTATAGTAAAATGCAAATACATATTTTAAAGATAGAATTTATAATTAAAAAGGAAGCAGATGTAAACAGCTGGACTATTCTCAGCTTGGCCAAGTAAAGAGTAAAAACACATGTTTAGGTAAGAAAACCAAGTGGCCAAGTGACCATTTGATAAGATTAGTATCATAGAAGAAATCCAACTGCTTATGCAAGACAATGGGGAAACAGCCCTAAAGGCACTTCAGAAATCTTCTAGTCTGCTCCTCATGTCACAGTCCCAGAGCATGAGGGCCCTGAAGGCAGAGTGGCTTAAAGGGAAAGGTCCAATATGGCCATGGGACTTTGGGGTTCACCACCAAGAGCTGCCTCTGTTTTCTGCTCCCCACATGCCCAGGCTCACCTCGACCTGCAGCTCCAGGAGCTGTAAGCCCAATCCCTGCGTGGTGCCCCTCCCACAGTCACACAGAGTACAGAGCTGTGGGGGCACAGCTGCCTCCACCTAGATTTCAAAGGGAGCAGCAAACTTAGGACTCAGGCAAAGACTTAGAGGGCGAATCCACTTCACAGAGCCCCACTAGGGCAATGCTCAGTGGAGCACTGGGAGCAAGGCCACCCAAAACCCAGGAGCTGTGGAGCCACTCGCATGCACCTGCAGCCTAGAAGAACCGTAAGCGCACACCCTATTACTTTCTTAACCCTCCTGTGAAGCTAGTCTATTCTACAGTCTCCTTTTCTTTAGTCTTTCTTTTGGGGCATTATTTTTGGCCTATTTTTCAGCTCACTAATTCACTTCCCAGCTGTGCTAATTTTTTATTAAACACATCTACTGAGATTGCTTTTCAGATTTTTAAGTATTTTGTCTCTATTTAATTCTTCCACAAATTATCTATGCCACTTTTAAAATTTACTGATCCCTGCAAATATTTTCAAACTCGTTCTTAACTTCTTTTATAATCTATCTTCAGTGAGTCCAATTTCCAGATTCTTCATGGATCTTTATCTCTGAAAGTGAAGCCATGCAGAGATGTGTGTTTCCCGTTTATTTGAGAATACGATGATAGTGGGGATGGGAAAGGACGCTTTCTCTCGTTAGTTCAGAAATACTTCCTGAGGGAACCAGCAGTTAGCGTAATGGCTATGTCGCTGGACTCCCACGTAGTCGACCACGGTTCATGTCCTGGACCCGGTGGCTTAAACTCATGCCGGGCGCGTGTGCGTGCGTGCCCAAGATCCCAAGAGGAGAATGGAGGAGAAGGGATTGCGGCGTGACCATCCCCCCTGGGGGGTGATTTCTCGCTTTCTATCTCTCTGTCTCTCTCTGTCTGTCTGGTGAGTGCACATGCCCTATAGCGAAAACCTCTCCAAAAGAAGAAAAAGAAATACTTCCTGAGAGGAGAGACTCCGGACTGTTTATGTGATCTAGAATGACAGTGTCAATAGTAATGAACATGTGAGCTGCCCTTTTAAATGTATAAGTTTTGAAGTTTTATTTCTGTAAAAAGTTACTCTCTGCCTTCCAATGGTGAGGAGGCGGGGATCTGGAGAAGATTCTGCTGAACTCTGAGGGTGAACGTGACCACAGGGACCACCTGCTCTGACACTTGGGTGCTGTTTAGGAGACTGGACTGAGACACGGGGGAGGTCTTAGAGAGACAGAGGCCTGCACCAAAGGCAAGACTCCCGTGATTCCCCACGTGAGAGGGCTCACGAAGAATTGCTCCACAGTGGGCAGAGCACTGGGTCAGGCAGAGCCCTGGGGAGGTGACCAAGCACAGAACAAATCCATCTTCTGTCCCCCAGCTGGGCGTGTTGGGCTGGCTGCCACTGTTGATGACCTGGCCTTACAGTAAGTCAGCGTTCATCTTCCTTATTTCAAAAATAAAAACTACATCTTTAGGGACCAGCAGTTAGTGTAATGGCTATGTCGCTGAACTCTCATGAGTCGACCGCATTTCCAGTCGCAGACTCAGTGGCTTAAACTCACACCGGGCACGTGTGCGTGCGTGCCCAAGATCCAGAGAGGAGAATGGAGGAGAAGGGATTGTGACGTGGCCATCCCCCCCGGGGGGGGGGTGATTTCTCGCTCTCTGTCTCTCTGTCTCTCTCTTTCTGGCGAGCGCATGCGCCCTATAGCAAAAACCTCTAAAAACAATACATCTTTATTTCCACACGTTTTAATGATTGGAATCTGAGGGATCCATACTCAAACACCTGCCCCTGCCTACTTAAATGTCAATTGGGGACCAGCAGTTAGCGTAATGGCTATGTCGCTGGACTCCCATGTAGTAGACCACAGTTCACGTCCCAGACCCGGTGGCTTAAAACTCACATCGGGCACGTGTGCGTGTGTGCCCAAGATCCCGAGAGGACAATGGAGGAAAAGGGACTGTGGCGTGGCCATCCCCCCAGGGCGTGATTTCTCGCTTTCTGTCTCTCTGTCTCTCTCTGTCTGTCTGGCAAGTGCACGCACCCTATAACAAAAACTTCTCCAAAAAAAAAAGTCAATGGGAAGCCATGGGGTTTGTGTGAACCCTCAGGAGGTATGGCCCAAACCCCAAACGTTTCTCTGATGCACAAGCATCGCAATCTGTCACGACGTCGTCCTCCTGCCACCTGACGAGCCGTGGCACGCCGCCCTGCAGTGGCCCAGCCCCTGTCTTATGGCCTCCCCCGCATAGCCACGAGCTCTGTGCCCACCTGACCGACCACTCGACCCCTCAGCTTCCCCTGGCACCTCAATGCCTGCACCTGCCTTTCTGGACACCTGGCAGTGCAGGGCTGATTATGCTCCTTTCTAGATTCTCGAGCGGCTCTGGCAGTGGCTTTCCAGGTCCTTCGCAAAGAAAGCGGATTCCAGACACAAAATGGCTCCCTGCGAGCATGGCGTGTCCCAGGCCCTGGGCGGCTGCTTTCACGTGTCGCCCCCTTTACCCCCCACAATGCCATGGGCGTGCATGCCGGGCAGCTGTCTCAAGGCTGGGCAGTCACCACACGGCGGAACTAAGATGATAAGCCTGGATACTCGGCCCCCAGAGCCCTGATTCCGTCCAGCCGTCCCACCCGTTAGGGTTACCGCATCTCCACCATGGCAGATGAGCTCGCCCAGGACGGTGACGACCCTGCTCCCTCCGACCCCGGGCAGCGCATCAGCTTGTGCCATCCCGGCTGTATTTCCTAGGATCGGCCCTCCAAGTGTTTGGGAGAGCAAAGGTGCCGTATTCCTCAGGGCCTGCGGTTACAGGCAAGGCCTGTTTAGCCCACTCATCCAACGTGCTCCCCTGGGAACCCACAGCGGGGCGCAACTCCTCTGGCTCCTGAGAGGCGGCAGACACACCTCTCCTCAACTCCTCAACCCCTCGACCCCTCAACTCCTTGCTCTGCGTGTCGCACTGGCAGCTTGGGATGGCCACAGGGGCTGCAGTGGGGGCGTAAGCACCACGGGCCCAGCAAACACTGGAGCAGAGCCACTTCCCGAAGGTGCAGCTGCTGAGCACTTGCGGGCACACCACCCGAGTGGACCAAAGGGTGAGCATTCAGGTGATCTTCATGCATCGGAAATGAGACAAGATACAGAACAACAGAGGGACGTTTGACGAAGGTTAAGATAAACTGTAAGAATAAAAGCCACGTAAAACATAGTTATGACTTAATTTTAGCAGCAATAACATGCTCTCACCCTAGAGACCCTCCGAATATTTTCAGCGTGGGTGTGATTCTACTCTGGCGAGACTTCTGAACGCCAACCTCACACACTTGGAGCTGCACCCTTGAAATGCCCTGGGGGAAGAGCAGGGTGCCTGACAGCAGCTCAAAGCCATCCTTCTATTGAGCTATCACTTTAAGAGAAACTCAGTAAATCTACTCCGTTGGCTGCCTTAAATTCCTCTACTTGTTGCTAGAGAAAGGGCCTTCCGCCAGCTCCCCCCAGGGGGCGCTAATGCCTCCTGGGCAGTAGCTGTGCTGTCGCTGTGGCCAGGCTGTGCCCGGCTCCTCAGGCGTGGAATCCAGAAGTCGTTCAGCTCCGGTCCATGAAGCTCCTGGTTAGCACCACGGAGGAATGCAAAGCTCCTCTATCTCTTCTGGCCACGCAGTCCACGCTTGGGCAACTCATTGAATAATAGCACTGAAACGCCTTCTGTCGCTATCTCTCCCCCTCGCAAGGCTGGTGCGTGATCCAAATCTGGCCTGGGGCAGGGGCAGAGGGCCATTACTCTCCCCATGCTGTGCCCACATCAGCCCTTACTCCCACCTGCTCTGCGCCCATCAGGGGTCAGAGAGCTCGCACTGTTCCCACTGGGCCAGCCCCCTGGTCTCTCAGAGGAGGGCACTTTGGGGTGTGACTACGTCCTATTAGTCCCAAATTTGGAAAATAGAGCACTTTGTCCACCAATACTGGGGAACAGATGTTTCAGAGAGCCCCTCTGAGCACGCCAAGGCTCTCTACACAGCATTTCCGTTCTTATAAACGAATTATGCAAACTCTCTCTGCTCCCACAGCCAGCCACGCCACGATTAATTATGCAACTGACAAAGATGAATTTCCATGCCTGTTCCAGCTGCCGCATGGTGAAGACTTCGTCACTTCTAAGTAGATTAGTCATTGCACCGTAACGGCCTCTCTTACAGGTAACCCCTCAGCTGCAGGCTACACTCACAAGCCACTGGGAGGGTGAGCGGCTGGGGTGGGGGGAGGGGGGGTACACCCAAAAGCCACTGGGAGGGTGAGCGGCTGGGATGGGGGCAGGTGTGGGGGTCACAGACCGATGCGACGGACTGCATCTGGCATTGTCTGTGGTCTTCGTTTCTGTTCTTTTAGCAAGGGCATTAAACATTGAGTCCAACTCTCTCTATAAAGCTCTACTTTCCCTTCAGGTTCGAGCCTGCTGCCACGCCTTTCTCTCCTCGCTTTTAGCTATTACTTAAGATAACAGACTTTTGGAGAGGACTCCTACATTCTTTTCACTTTCCACGTGACCTCCTAGTCCTGAGCCAAGGTGGTCTTTATTTTGAGACGATGAGAAACGCCACAGCTTTCCAGACACGCCCCTTCCCACCGGATGCCAGAGGACAGCGCACGCCAGCAGTGCACATCTGGGCCCGGCCAGCCTGCCTGAGGGTGGAGATCCGCAAACCTGAGGAGGCCTGGCTTGCCTGGTCAGGTGGAAAGGGGACAGCAGAGTTGGGGTGAGTGGGGTGAGTTCCGTCTTGTTGCCTTTGTCAGGCGAAGCTCCAGTCTCAGTCCTTAACCTAACCTTCATCCCTCAGCCCCAGCCTCAGGCAGTGGAGTGACCAGGTGCATGGAGAAAGGGGTCCCCCTGCACCTGGGGGCCAGGCTGACCTCCCGGGTCGCTGGAGCAGCATGGGCAGGCCAGAGGAAGCCAGAGTGTGGCTGCTGGGCCGGGCCTTCCTGACACTCGGAAGGTCAGAGCCCGGGCTCCTCTCATCCTGCCACCCTCTAAGCCAGGAGGCTTCCTTTCAGATGAAGCCAGGGACGCAAGGCCCACACTCCATCTGCCCCTCCAGGGGCTTTACCTGCCAGGTAGCTAGTGGGTCCTAACGCCAGCAAGACCCACAGGAACAGGCTGGGTAGAGGCTGTTCTTTCCAGTCCAGTGAGAAGGCCGAAGTCCACCTGGGGAGATCCCCTCCATCCAAGACAGGCCGAGGGGAAGTTTCTGGAATCGCCTCATAGGAAGCCCCAGCAGCAGGCTTGGGGAGACCAGGGATGTGCTCCAGAGAGTGAGCAGTGAAGGGAAGGCCCTCAGGGCCCAGGGAGAGAGTGCCCCCTGAAGGAGGGCCTGAAGGGGGCCCAAGTGCCAGGAGCAGGTGCCTTGGCTTCCCTGCCTTCCGGTTCCTGTGTCCTCCCAGCCCCAGGAAGTGCGGCTGAGCCCCAGGAACTCCCCGGTTGGCCTCCCCCGGCTGGCCTCCCCCGGCTGAGCCCCAGGAAGGGCACTCTCAGAGGCTACAGGCCTCTGCAGGGGAGCAGGGAGGGCCCTAACTCGTCTGCTCCCCCGACCCACCACCAGTGCCCTGTGCGCCCCTGGGTCCTTCCGCTCTGGCACCTGGACCCCGGACTCCGGTGCAGCAGGTCACCTGGTTCCCAAGGCAACAGCGCCACCGCTTGGCTGGCCGGCACGGAGAGGGCCCCACGGTGGGACAGGCTGGCAGGAGGGACGCAATGACGCTCCTGCCCTTGGAAGGACGCACAGGGGTGTGGGGTGGGACAGCCAGTGCCCGGGCCGCCCGGCCCAGCGTCCTCTCCGCGGTCACCATCAAGGAGGAGCCAAGGAGGGACAGGACGTGGCCTGGGGGCAGCCCCCAGCCCCAGCCGGCACTGAGAAGACGGCCCCCCAGGAGACTCAGGGTCAGTTGCCTGGGCCCTGGGTACAGGATCCCTTCTGCAGCCCAGCCCGCCAGGCCCGGTCCAGCCAGCCCGGGAGGCCCGAGCCCAGCACTCCGGGCCTGGGTCCAGGCATGTAGTCCCGCTGACTTGAGGAGCCTGCTGGGTCTCTTCCCCGCTGCCGAGATGAGGCAGGTGTACACTTGATTCATCTCTGTGAGCCTCGGAGGATATGTTCTCTGAGGAAACTGAGGCACAGGCAGCCGGGGTGTCTCCCTGGTGGGTCCCTGGGCTCAGCCCACCGGATCCTGGCTCTGTCCTGCCAGCCCGTGAGACACGGGAAAAGCCCACTCACACACAGGACCAGGCCCACAGGTCGCCAAGCAAACGCCATGGACAACCCACCTGAGGCCGACTCCCCACCCCCACCCCCTGCCCACCCCCAGGTGGAGCTCGGGTCCTCAGTCAGCCACGGCATGTGGCCACAATTAGAGACCTGCCCCCTGGGGTGACTGATCCTTCCAGTCGGCCCAGGACTTCCCAGGGTAGGACCGGAGCCCCTCACGTGGGGCCAGCCATCGGCTTCACTAGTGCAGGGCCCTCTCCTGGTGGTCTGAGGACGAGCACCAAGTCATACCAGTGGGCTGGAAGTGGACGCGCCTGTCAGGGACGTCAGAACCTGGCCAGAGCACTGCCCGGGCCATCTTTAAGTTTTGATTGCTATTTTAATTCCAGGTAGCCGGACATAAGGTCTGATAAGATTCCAATTGCTTGAAATTTCTTGAGGCATCCTTATTCACAGAATATGGTCTGCTTCAACAAACCCTTTTAAGACAGGCTTAGGAAGGCTGTGCCAGCCGGTGCCTGGGCAGTGCCCCGTGGGATTAGGGCAGGCCAGCTCGTCATGCTCCCCGAGCTCCTTGTCCTCTCGGGCTCTGATTGTCCCATCAGTTACTGAGAGAAGGATGTCACAATGTCTAAACTTATGACGACTTCGTCTGTTTTTCTTCTAGTTATGTCAGTTTTGGCTTTTGGTATTCTGAAGTTATATTTTTAGGTGCATGCAAGTTTAAGATAGTCATTGGGGACCAGCAGATGGCATAATGGTTACATTTCTGGACTCCCACAGTTCAGGTCCCAGACCTGCTGGCTTAAAACTTACACCAGGTTCGTGCGCGTGCATGCCCAAGATCCTGAGAGGAGAATGGAGGAGGAGGGATTGCAGCGTGGCCATCCCCCCTGGGGGTGATTTCTCACTTTCTGTCTCTCTGTCTCTCTGGCCAGTACACACACCTTATAGTAAAAATCTCTCTAAAAAAAAATAGTTGCAAGTTTGTGCAAAATTGACTTTTTTGCAATTATGAACTATCCCTCCCCATTTTATAATAGCTTTGGCCTTAATATGGGTTGACTTAGATGCAGCCGCGCTCTTTAGAAAGCGCCTGTGCGGTAGATTGGAGAGACCTCTTGTCCCTGCCTCGAAAAACATGACAGAAATGGACGGGGCTGGTCTCGAGTCATTGCTGAGACCCCAGACAACCTGGTGGGGGTCCACGAGAAGCCTGGGTGGTGGACCCTGCCACCAGGCCAGCCCATGGATGGAGCCAGCCCTCAGTGCGCCTGTGGTTAGGCCAGGAAGCAGGGCCCAGTGGGAATGCCCGAGGCCTGCAGGCCACAGGCTGGATCTCACCCTAGTCCCAGGTCGTCCACAGCAGAATGGGCTCCCAGAACTTGGGCCTTCCACGCTGGAACCAAGAAGCCCTTGACAAAGCAGGGTGAGCCGGCCACCTCCCTCCCCTACAGGTCTTGCGCATGTCCCACGCTCCCTGTCCGGCCATTCCAGAGCCGGGCCATGCCTGCAGCAGGACTTCTCAGCGTGGAGCGTGGCCGTGGCGTGTGCTCGTCACAGGCTCTCCTGCACCGCGGGGGTGGCGTGTGCCCCGACTGTCTGCAGGAGCCCAGTCAGAGGCAGTCCTCTGCCCAGCCCTGGCAGGGACCTCCGTGCCCTGCTGAGGCGAGCAATGCCCGCAGTGGGCAGTGGGCAGTGGGCAGTGGGCAGTGGGCAGGCTGCTGCATCCATCGCCCATCCATAGGGCACTCTTCCCTCTGCTCTGGCCTAGGGCACCGGTGTGAGCCCGGCCCCACCAACCTGTGTGCCGCTCCTGACTGTGGAGTCCCTCCGTCCCATCATCCCTTGAACTCCCACCTAGGGAGACCCGAGAAGCCTCACCCACAAGATCAAAGAAGGCCCCAGCCCTCTCCAGGATCTCAGAGTTACGGGCACCCTTGGGCTGCGTTCTCCTGTAATCGAGAGATCCCAGGCGGCTAGCAGGTAGGAGCTACAGGCCTGAGCACCCCCACACCACGTGGACCCATCTCATCCAGGACAGGCTCGCGGGGCGACCCTGCGCCTCTGCCCTGGCCTAGCCAGGTCTGTGCCGGAGCGCCCAGACCAGGCCCCCTTTGCAGAGCTCTCGGTGGGCACGGTGCAGTGCAACACAGCCCCAAGGACAAGTCTGACGCTGCGATGTGGGCGCTCCGGCCAGGCTGTGCTGGTGCCGGTCACTCTGTGCTCCTTCAGTGAGGGCCGCAGAGAAGGGGGGACCGAGACACGGCACGAGCTGAAATGAAAAGCCAGGCCAGCACTCATACCTGGAGAACCCTGGCGTTTCTTAGGACAAAGGTCGCTGCGCCGTGGGGGTGGGCGTCTCAAGCCGAGTGTGCACCGGCATTCTCCAGAAGCCCTGCACATGGCCCCGGCCTGTGCTGTGGACACCCTCAGGCAGGGTGTCCAGTCGCGGTGCTGGCAGGACACCACGTGGATCGGTCGATCCAGCGACCCGAGCCCGAGGGCTTATTTAAAGATGGAAATGAAAACTAATCTCTGCGTTTCCCACTTGCTGCGCAGGACGCTGCAGGGCCTTGACCGCATCGGAACAAGCCACAGTGCGTTTGCGAGGCCCAGGCCCGGTGGGTGCCTCGACCTCAGAGGCGAGTCTAGAAAACGAGGCCCCAAAACAAATGGCGGTGGACAGACGGGGCCACGGCCATCCAGAGGCACTTCAGGAAGAGACAGAGAGCGGATCTGGGGCTCCACGGTCTCACCGGCGCCATCCACCCTCGGGCTCCAGTGGGCGCAGATGGCTCCGTCAAGCACCCACACGCGCTGGCCCACCTGCGTCTGCAGGCAGCTCTGCCCGATACGAGGGTCCCGACATGACGAAGCCTCACGCACTCGGATATGCCTGGTCAGAACGTCGCCACCTGCTTCTGGACAGCCAAGGTGAAGGTGGGCCTGAGAGGACAGACGGGCCCGTGGCGGCCAGAGCTGAGGTCATCGCCAGCGTCCGGTGGGGACAGGGGCCCCCCGCTGCAACCCCCGGCTGAGGCCCTCACGCCCACCTCTCCCGGGGCCGCCGCAGTCACACGTGTGGTCTCGAGTCCAGGTCTCCACAGCGAGGCCCAGCCCTGGGGAACCTCCCTGCCGTATGACGGGTGTCACGAAGAAATGGGGTGGGGAGAACTTCGCGCCGAACCGTGAAGGGAGCGGGACCTGCTGAGCCCGAGCTTTGTCCCCGCTGGGGCCACTGCAGGGTGTCACAACTGACTCATCACGGTGTCGGCCGCCCGCGCGAGTGTGGGGAGGTCTGGGCGACACAGCCCTGCTGTGGCTGCGGGAAGACAGAGGCGGGCGACATCGGAGGCCGGTGCTG
>NW_006159450.1:982568-998900 GCF_000334495.1 Tupaia belangeri chinensis | reverse complement strand
ATGAGACGGGACGAGACGGTACGCTCGGGCCACGCAGGCTGTGGGGGGCGGAGGCGCCCGCAGGGCCAGAGCACGGTCCCTCTGAGCAGGGGTTCCCAGCACAGCCCCAAGCACACACACCACGTGTACCTCACATGGCACACGGCACGCCTGTGCAGTTAACAGCCAGCCCAGGAGCAGGGCACGGGGCACCACGGAGCCCCCAGGTCAGGGAGGAGAGGCCTTGGCGGGGCCTGGCGTGCCCCAGGAGGAAGCTGCTGGCCTGGGCCCGTTGGCCTCGGTGTTCTCAGTGCCCCGACCGCCCAGCGTGGCCGGACCACACGCTGTCCAGCTGCAGCCTGCGAACAGGCGAAGGCACCCACGGCACAGTGTCCCAGCCTGCACCGCTCTGCCCCTGGGGCTTGGCCCAGTCCCCTGTGGCTGCCTCTTCATGGCCTGTGTGTGTCTTCTCACCCACACCGCAGCAACAGGCAGGCAGGGGACCCTGGCTGGGGAGAAGCAGCCCCTGGGAGCACAGGGGAGTAGAACCCTTGGCCCCACGGGGCTGTGGGGGACCAAAGAGCTCAGGGCTGAGGGCGCCTCTCAGCCCATATCCCCACGTCAGCGGGGACAACCTGAGTGAGTCCCTGAGTCCCACTTGGGTCTGCCAAATCGTCTGTAGGGCCAGGCCGACGACGATACCCAGCAGGATGACATGGTGCCTCGGAGACGTGCCGTGGGATGCCGGCTCACAGGCCACGGCCCGACACAGCAAAAGCACCCACTTCGGTCACTGGGACGGTGCTCGGTGTCCCCGTGCGTATGCTGAACCTTAACCCCAGCGGGTGGACTGCAGAGGGACCAGCACGCTGACACGGGACCCAGGGCCCTGCCCCCACCCCAGCACGTGCGGACCAGTGAGAAGGCAGCCATCTGCCGACACGCCATCCGCCTTCAGCCTCTAGCGCTGAACTGAGCGGCTAAAGCCCTCGGTCTGGGCATCCTGCCCAGCGGCCCAGGCGGGCGGACGTGCGAGTCTCTACCCCTGCCCAGGCTCGGCCTCCCTGGTCTCTACCGGATGCTTCGATGCCCGCATTCAGTGTGCCAAAAGTGAGGGCCGACAGTACCGAGACCCGGAGGGGGCAGAGTGCAGCTCCGCAGAGCCGCCCGGTACTCCCGCCCAGGGAGAGGCTGCGGGGAGCCATGGAGCAAAACGGCTCTGAGAACTCCCCTGCAGTGGCGAGGCCCGATGTCCTGCCTGGAGCCACCGCAGTGTCCTCCCGTACGAAGAAAATTCGAGGACCCTGGGATCCCTTTAGAAAGGGGGAAGGTGGCGATGCCCCCGGCGCAGTAAGCATTTTAAAAGTTAAAACCGGAGCTCTGCTTTGTTTCTAAGATCCCAGAGTGTCAGGGCAATCACATTTTAGTTACCAGTTTTGACGACCAACACGCGGTGTCCCTCGTTAAAATTCATTGCCCTTGAGTTGTGAAGACAACAAGGGGCCCCCTTCACGTGCACAATGCAGGGTCGACAGCAGGTGGCCGGCTTTGTGCTGGGAAATTGCATTTCTCTCTTTTAAAAATCCCGTGGTCGATGGACTGATGAGGTCCCCGGTTGCAGTCAGCCTGCAGCCCAGGGGCCTCTGCCCCCACGCCCTGGCCGCCCGCAACCCCTGGCCGCCCCGAGCTTCAGTTATCTCCTTGTAAATTAAAATTGTAACTCGTCCGGTCCCGTTTACGCAGAGCCGCGCTTTGACACATGCAATTACTGTGAACACGGTAGCGACATGATTGCTGAGGGCCCGGAAAGAGGGTTTAATCAGAAAACACGGAGCGGTTCCGGCCGATTTATAATTTCACTACTTGCTATTCCTTTATGTTCTTATGTGTTCAGATAATTAGATACAGTAGTTCTTGCTTCCCGAGAGGCCAGAAAGGGCACAATTCCTATTCTTTTTACATTAAAAAGATTAAATTATAATATAGAAAATCTGTAAGTTGGGGTAGGAATGACAGATTCACACTACATTAATTTCCGTGCTTACAAAATGTTACAAATAATTTGTGTGCGCGTCCCCCTCTTGTAGGTGCATGTGAATTAATTACCTATCCAATTTCAACCTCTTTCAAGTCAGCTTTCCACAGACAATTCTGAAATTAAAAGAAAATAGGTTCGATTTCAGCTTGCTGGGCATATCTGCTCTTGCTGTTAACCGTTTAAGCCCTTGTACACGCACGGGAGGACATGGACGTTAACAGGCGTGTGCTCGCCATAGCTCTGGGACGGCCGAGGCTGTGCCTGGTAATTACGGCACAGGGGTGCTTCTGTCCAGAGGCTTTGAGGCAGAAGTGGACCTGCCGCAAATCCAAAATGGGACGTTCAGGAGGGACTTGGCATGCAGTCCCCACGGGGCCACTTGGTGAGGCACCTTCTCAGGCTGAGGAGGAGGGATTCCAGAGTCGCTCATTGTCCAAACCACACTCTCAGTGCTCCCTACAGGGCCGCTGTGGCAAAACAGAGCAGGTGGGTGGACAGCTGGCCTCCAGGGACAGAGGGGAAGGACGCTTAGACACACCCTCCATGACGTCGGAGCCATGGGCCCCTGTGAGGGCGGCAGGGAAACCCCGCAGCTGCAGCCCAGGAGGAAGGCCACCCAGGGTGAGTGGCGTTCACCTGGAACCCAGGAACCCACGTCCCCTTCCTGATGTGCGGCCGTGCAGGTGGGGCAGCTTGTCCCAGCCTGGGGAACGCCAAGGACCATCGGCCACACAGAGCTGCGGGAGGCCACAGTGTCCACTTGGCCTCGGCGAGGGCCCCTCACAGCCCCGCACACACCTGAGTGCACAGTGCCGGGAGGCCAGTGCTCCTGACCCCTCCAATGGAGGGAGGCAGAGATGCAGGCGTGTGCCAGGACTAAGACTGGGCAGGGCCAGGAAGACGGAGCCGAGGCCAGGGGCTCCCGAGCAGCCAGGCTGGAGAGCGGCCGGGAGGGCCTGTCAGCTCAGACTCCTCCTTGTGGTCCCGCAGCCAGGGGTAGAGCTGGGACTGAGTTCTCAGGGTCGAGGCACAGGCTGGTCCCACCCCTTCTTGAAAGGCCACGAACCCCACCGGGGCGTCTCCATGCCCTTGTCTAGGCCCACTCACCTCCCGCGGCCCCTCCCTCCTCACCCCTGGGTGCTGGGCTTTGACATGGGGTCTGGGGTGGGCCCAGCATCCTCTCGAACAGAGGGCCTCTCCCAGAGCCTGTGTGGGGCTGGAGTAGGCACCAGGGCAGGAAGCCCGGGTAGGCTGAGGGCGGCTGGGTGGGCTTTGCGGGGAAGGGGTGCCTGTAGGCAGCCTGTGCCTTTTGTGGGGTCCCTGGGCACTCCGAGGGCTGCATGACACGAGGGGACATTTCTACCTGAGAACCAGTTTTTCTTGTATTTCTAAACAAAGTAAAGCATTTTCAAGGGGCTCTCAGTGTCACAGTCCTCTCCTAGCCACGGTGCCAAGGCCAGCCAAGGAATGACTGGTGGCCGTGGGCGCAGGATGCTGGTGGCTGTGACAGGCCTCGGGGCGACGCCTGCAGGCAGGTCAGACGACAGTTTACAGGCTCCCGCGCCTGCCTCTCCTGGGTTCCCTGCATGTTGCAGGGTGGTGTGGTGGGGGGCTGCAGGGCCCAGCCCTGCCCTCGCTGACCCGGGGCAAGCTCGCCCTGAGTGTGTGTCTGGCAGTGTCCCGGAAGAGGACACACCCGCAGCCTCCCCACTGGGGCGTGCGGCCAGTGACACTGAGACAGCCTGGATCTGACACAGCCAGGAGGGCTCTCTGACAGTCCGGAGGCAGGAGCCCAACCCCAGACCCCTGGCTGACGTCGAGCAGGCACGGGGCCATGGTCCTCCCCGAGGCTCCTGGCCTCCGGCTTCTGCACCATGGTCCTCACAGGGCTTGTTGGCCTTCCCTGGTCTCTATGGCGGCACGCAGCGGCACTCAGTCTCTGCCGACTCATCGGGCCTCGGCCTCCTGCCCTAAGAGCCTGTCGCTGCTGGTCACCGGGAACCGGCAGCCTGAAACCGCAGGCGTTGCCCCGGCCAGGTCCAGAGGCCGACGGGCGCAGCCAGCAGAGAGGGCAGAGCTGTGCCGTCCCAGGCTCTGAGGGTGGCTCTGCCTCAGGCCTCCCCAGCTCCTGGTGTGCGGCAGCTCGCGGCCCCTGGAGCGTAGCCCCGTCCCTCAGCCGTCTCCACCCTCACTGGGCCTCCTCTTACGAGGATGGTGTTACCCCGGGTGAGGCCTGGCGTGGCTCACTCACCGTCTTCCCCCGTCCAGTTGGGGCAAGCCCAAGGCTGGAGGACATGAGCTCGGGCTATGTGCTCAGCCTGTCCAGCACCCCACGACCTCCTGCCCCGAGTTGCATTGCACAGCTCTTGCTGCATCGGTAACACTCGAGGGCCCGCCTCAGAGCCCCGCCGTCCTGGGCACCACTCAGCCTGCCGTATGGGCATACCCGGGAGAGTGCGCACATAGCCCTCCGCGGACCACGCCAGAGGCTCTCTCGGGAGACGCTTGCAGACAACGGGCACCTGGAGCTGGCGTCCTGCACTGCAGACTGCCCCTCTGGCCCTGCGGTGAGGCCCCGGCCACCACGCAACTCAGGGGCTGAACGGAACCGGGCCTCTGCATGGCAGTCCAGGTGGCGCTGCGGGCCGGTTTGGACATGAATGAGGGCAACCTTCCCGGGAGCTTGCTGGGGCCCTGGGCACATTGCCTGCTGCACCCAGCCCTGGTTTTATGTGAAAGGGGAAGAGAACAGGAGAAGCCACGTGGGAGCCATCTGTCACTTCCTGTCCCCATGGCCAGGAGGCTAGCAGGCAGCGTGTCACCACGGAAGTGGGGCACAGACGGGGCATCTCCTGGGAGGAGGCGGGGAGGCGCCTCATGTCCACAGAGGCCCCTGGTAGCCCTGGGGCACATGAGGGACAGGGACATTTCTTCAGCAGCAGTATTTGAGGCTGGACCTGAAGGGGCCTCCCCGCCTCTACCCCCGTCTGTCTCAAAGGTGCGCCCCACCCTTGTCATTAGGGCCCTGGGTCATGAACACTAAGAGGGTGTGTGGCCTCCGACCTCATCCAGGAGGGAAGCTCTGGGTTGCGGGCCTGTGTCTGCTGTCCTGGCTGCAGCCGGGGGTGCACAGCAGGGTGTAAGGGGGCCCCCGGGGACAGCAGCAGGGCCCTCTGCACACAGCTGGACCCTCAGGAAGAGACAGGGCTGGGCACTGCCCCCCCTCAGCCCTAAGCGCTGGCGTCCCAGCACAGCCGCCACCAGCCTGCCAGGTGTCCCGGGGCCCACCGTGGGCGCTGCCAGGTCTGTGCTGACGCTACACGGCTGGCCGTCACTGTCACGAGCTGCTCCGTTTCTGTGGCCCAGAGAACAGTCACGGTGAGGCGGCACTAGCCCATATGGTCAGTGTCCAGCGTCCACACCCCAGGAAGGGGGATCCGGGGAAGCTGGCCCCTGGCCAGGCCCTGAGCTCACCGAGGAAGCTCTTGTCTGGGGCCCAGCTGGAGGCACCGCTGTCATCCCGCCACCAGCCACGCGGTGGCGCTGGCCTCCCATCCGGGAAGGTGCG
The DNA here is from genome assembly GCF_000334495.1 of Tupaia belangeri chinensis. Classification (NCBI taxonomy): domain Eukaryota; kingdom Metazoa; phylum Chordata; class Mammalia; order Scandentia; family Tupaiidae; genus Tupaia; species Tupaia belangeri. The sequence goes on along the minus strand of NW_006159450.1, from coordinate 993,315 downwards.
CCGGTTTTCAGAGCTGAGACCCACGGTCAGACCTGAGAGCAAGTCCCTGCGCAGGAAGGTGGGAAGGCGTGAGAGCCTGGGCGTGGCTGTGGGTACGAGAGCGAGAGGCGTGGGGCGGGCAGGCGGAGCCAGGGGCGAAGCAGGACACTTGACGGACAGAAACGCGGGAAGCGTCCCCTCGGTGAGCGTGCGTGTGGGATCTTCCCCCGACTGGACCAACGCAGTGCGTTCGCTGGGAACGTCGACGCGTATGTTGTAAAGGGGACACCGATAGAATGTAAAGAGACATAAGTAAATAAATAACAGGAGAAAGAGAAAGAAAGAAAGGAGGAAAGAGAGAGAGAGAGAGAGAGAAAGAAGGAGAGAGAAAGAAGAAAGGAGAACTCCCAGGCAGAGCTGTCTGCCCGCACTCCCGCCCGTGCACCGCCGCGAGGCCGGCCTGAGGGCTTCCCTCCGGAAATACACGGAGGCCGGACTCAGTGCCCAGGGCTGCGCTCTGGGAGGCCAGTGGGCCAGGCTGCCTCTTGCTTTGCTGCGTGTATTGTCTTAGTAAAACTGCTGTTCTGAAAGCCTCGCGGGGGAGGAGCTCCCCAAGCGGTCCCTTGGGAGGAGGTGGGGTGTCTTCTCTACCCCATTGCCCCCCGAGATCCGAGATCCCCAGCCTGGGAGTGGCTGACGTCAAGAACTCGTGTCTGAACCCTGAGCAAGGGGGCTTTCCCCGCGGAGCAGGAGAAAGAGGCCCCCACCGCTGACCGGAGTCGGAACTCTAATTCTGACCCCCAGTGGCCACAGGGAGGCGTCCTCATTCGGACTGGGGACTTGCTGGTCCCAGAGGCACCTCCCGTCCCCACCTGTGCACCTGCAGCACCTGGAAGCCACGTGGGCCCCCAGCTGCCCCTGCGAGAACACTGGGGACTGGAAGGCTGGCCCCTCCCTGTCCTTCCACCTGGCACTTGCCCGGTTCCCCAGGGGGCCCCAGTGAAGTCCGGGCCTCAGTGCCCCTGGTGCACAGGGGCGCTTCTCCGAGGGCACAGGGGTGTCCTTGGAAGGAGCAGGCCCACTCCTGTGAGCAGGGCATGGGAGGCTGATCCCAGCAGGGCAAGTCACCCGAGGAGACGCAGGGGGCAGGGCCGAGCCACTGTCCCAGGCGGGAGCTGTACCCGGAGGCTTGGCTGCCCCAGGGCCTCACCTCTGCTTTCTCACAGTCCTGCGTGGGCTGGACTGCTCCCATGTTTCTCAGAGTCCCAGCCCCCGGGCAGGCGAGTACCCTTCCTCAGCAAGTGCAGGGTGCCTGGTGTCCCCCCAGAAGGGACTGTGGGCCCCGACATGCACGGAGCCCTAGGAAGTGAGACTGCAGGCACCAGTGGGAGAGGCCCGGCCCGAGCCCTCTCGGCCTCAGAGGGAGTCGGCCCTGAGACGCTGCGTCTAAGCCTAGCCTCCTCCGGAACCACAAGGCCGGAGTTGTGGGACTGCGGTTTGAGTCCTGGCCCTGGCAGCATGAAGAGTATGCTGGCCGCACGTGAGTGGGTGCCTGAAACCCCTCAGGGAGAATGGAGGGAGGGGCTGTGGGCCATGCCTCGGTGTGTCCTCATCTTCCCCCTCACCTTCCCTTCCGGGGACCTCCGCTCTCGGGGCAGGGCGCTGCTGTCCTGTGGGGTGAGTGTGTGTCCCGGGCCGGCCACCAGCTCCCGCGGCCGCGTGGCCCTGTCTGTCTCCTAGTGAGGACACACGGAGGACAGGGTGACCGCAGGCTAGAACGCACCGTGCAGCCCGGCGTTGGCTGGAGTCTGTGTCCTCTGTTCCCTCTAGGTCCCCAAGCTGCCCCTCTGCTCCCTGCGGCCTCCTGAACCCAGCGAGCGTCTCTGCTTCATGAGCTGTGCCCACAGGTCCAGGGCCACCTCCAACTGCCCAAATTCCTGCCCCAGGATAAGGTCACTCAGGCTCCTGTCCTGGGACTGGAAGAGAGGACAACACCCACTGTGGCCACTGGGCACCTCCCAGCACCCTGCACGTCGTCCCTGGGGCTCCCCCCTCTCTCATGGGGGCCAAAGGTGCCGGCAGACGTGCGCCAGGACAGCCTCCTCAAGGTTCAGACGTGGCACCTCCTGTCACCGCAGCTGACCGGGCACCCAGTATCGCCTCAGCCAAAGGGGGCCGAGCAGCCAGGGACAGCCTTCCAGACATGGCACCCAGAGCAAACCTAGGCAGGAAGTCTGGGTGGGTGGGCTGCGGGTCCCCAGCCAGGAACTGCCAGTCACCCACGGGCACGGCAGGTACTTGCTCCTGAAACCCCCCAGCTGTACAGGGGCTAACGACCACAGGGGAAGGGACTCCTCCAGGGCCCCAGCATCACAGCAGAGGCTGGTGGGCAGGCGCACAGGGGGCGTGGGTACGCGGAAAGGTTGACACGGTGCCGTGGCCACGCAGGAGTGGGCGTCCGGCATCTGAGTACCCGACCATCAACTCTGCACACACCAACTGCTGGCCCCTGCCCCCGGCACGCCTGTCCCCGTGCACCAGTGCCTCGTGCACTCGCTGACCTGGCTGCCGGGGATGCACACAGATGGCCTCAATGGCAGCAAGTACTGCCCTCTGCGGAGGGTGGAGGTCCCGGCCAGAGTACCCGTGGCTGGTGTCTGGGAGGCCTCTGTCTGGCTGTGCCCATGTGGGGCCTGTTCTCTGTGAGCAGAGACAGAGAGACCTGGCGTCTAGCTGTCAGCTCAGGGCCCACCTACGACCTCATGTCTCTGAGGACATCCTAGCAGCCCCTCCCCACGATCCTGGCCGCAGTTAGAACAGCTCTGGTCTGCGTGTCTGTGTCCCCAACGTCACATGTTGGCCTCCTGGCCCCAAGGTGATAGCGTTAGGAGGCGGGGACTCTGAGGGGGTGATGAGGTCGTGGGGGGGGGCAGTGCCCTGATGACACAGAGAGTGCCCTCGCCCGTCTGCCTCGAGAGGACAGAGAAGGCTCGTCCGTGAACTAGGACGAGGGCCTCAGACCCCAGGCTGACGTACCTCTGCCTCAGACATGCGGCCTCCATTACAGGGAGACAGGGCCCGTGCACGGTGCAACTCCCGAGCAACACGGGCTTGAACTGCACGGGTCCACTTACGGGTGGTGTTTCTTTTTCAATGAACGCTGTGAATGCGATTTTTTGTTCTTATGATTTTCTTAATAACATTCTTTTCTAGCTCACTGCATTACGAGAGCGCAGTACATAATGCATGTAAGGTACACGTGTGTCCACTATGCCACAGGTGAGGCTTCGTCTGCAGAAGGCCCACTAGCAGGTACGTTTGGGAGAGTCAGAAGTCACACTCGGGCTTTCAGCTGCTCGGGGCGGCACCCTCCTGCGCTGTCTGAGGCCAGTGGATTGTTACACACGAGTGCTGAGACATGCTGCGTCATGAAAGGTGGGGGGGCACAGTTCCACCCATAACGCCTCTCGCCTCCCCTTTCCCTCTTGCTAAGATTTACTTTGGATATTTTCTTCTGACCTATTTTCTAGTTATGAATTGTTTTTTCAACTACATCTAAATTATGTTAAAACCACTTTTTGAGTTTTAAAATGTTGCTTATTACTTTCTTTTTCAGTTTTCAAATATATATTGTGTGTGTGATTTTTCTATCTCCACCAGAACTCTTAGTCTTGACTCTTTTTCTCATAGAACAATGCCACAGCCGTCACGAGCTCTGCCTCTGAGGCCGACACCCGGACCCCGTGAGTGTTGCCGGCCGTCTCCAGTCCTCACAGTCACGCTGCCCTCTCTCCTGGGTGCCGACTGGTTGCGTTGTTGACCGAAGGAAGCGCTGAGGCTGAAATGACACCACGCTGCCCCAGAGTGAACAGCGCAGACACGCCCCGGCCTCCCTCGTCGGCCGCCTTTTGCTCCGTTTACTGTGCTCGATCCCGGGGGCGCGCCTCTCTCTGGACAGTCTCCTGTTGGTGAGACAGCACACCGACTGCTCTCGGGCTGCACACAGCAGGTGACCAGCCCGTCTCACTATGGGACACAGGCGAGAAGCCCTTGTCTGACGCATCAGTCCATGGAATGGTCCGGACACCTTCAACACGGTGCTGTGGGGCTCATCGGTTCCAGCCCCCTTCTGAGGGCCAGGTGGCCCAGGAAAGAGAAAGGGAGGGGCACCCCCACTGCCGGCGTCTGAGAGTGAGCAAGGAAAGCAGTCAAAATGCCCCAGGACAGGAAGAGAACCCCCCTCTCAGACAGAAAGGTGGCCATGCCCTGGGCGAGGGGCATGGGGTATCGAGCACAGTGCTCCCCTGGGGTCCAGCTGATCTGTGATGTGGACAAGACATTGAAATGCTCCCTCACGCCCTACCAGACTCCTGGCCACTGCCCACCATGCAGCCCCGCCACGTTTTAAATCATGATCTCATTTGATTTATCATTGTTATTATTTTATAGTGTGCTATAGGGCAAGTGTCCTCCGGGTGGCGGGGCTGGGGGTAGTGAGAGAGCAAGCCACCAGGTCTGGGGCTCAAACCGCGGTTAGCCATGAGGGAGTCCAACTTCTGAACCACCACGCCAACTGCTGGCCCCAAGCTTCACCACCTTGGAGGCTGGGGAGTATCTGATGGGGCCCTGCCATGGAAGGACCTGTGCTTTTCCCTCTCCCACACCAGGGGCCCCTTCTCCCTATTGCACCCAGCCCTCGCCACGTGCCTGGCCAGATGGGCTTCCCAGGGAACAGGGCAGGGCTTGCCACACCTTACAGGCCCGGGCAGATGGCGGGGCTGCTCGCCCTCTGTCTCCACACAACGTCTGGGACCTGGTGTCATCCTGGGCTCCTGGCCCGGCTTCCAGGACAGCAGTAGGAGGGCTGCTCCAGACCCCAGGACACTGCCGGGGTGAGGTCCCCATGTCCACGCCCACCCCTCCTCCCACACGTGCCGCTGTCTGTCTGCACACGGCCCCTCTAGCATCCATCCCAGGGAATTTCAGATGGCGTTCTCCCGCTCTAGAGTGACGTGGCCTGCAGGAAAACATCACTCCATACTGGCTTGCATGTGCTCAGAGTCCCCAAAGGCCATGCAAGTGCGACAGCTTCTCCAACGATGGAGTGCATGCAGAGTAAGCCATCGGTGCGGGGCTGGCGGGTTGGAGAGAGAGCGGGACGCTCTGTGAACGCAGCAGAGAAGCTTCCCGGCGTCATGAAGCCTCCAGAGTCGAGGCTCCAGAACCTTCCACCCTGTGCTGTGCCCCCACCCGTGGAAGGACTGCCCCAGGCGAGCACCCCGGAGCCTGCACACGGGCCATGGACGGGGAGCGCTGCTGGCTGGGGTTCTACTGCAAAGAGCCTTTCGGGACATGCAGTCTCCCTGTATTAAACACAGACTGCAGTTTATCAACTGCCCGTTTCGAAGCCCCAATCTTCCCAGACTTTGACTCTTGGCTCCTTCTTCTAGTTCATGTTAGGAAACAATTTGAAGTCCCTGCAGTCATCTTTGTGGAAAGAGGTTCGCCGCAGGAGTCACTATGACGCAGAGAGTGTAAACATGCTAACTGCCCACTGTGATGCTACAAGAATGCAGACACGGTGCACTGTACCTCTGTAACTGTAGACCACACAGACGGCCAGACCAGCAAGTGGCATGGTGGTAAAGGTGCTGGACTCCCATGTGGCAAACCCAGGTTCGAGTCCCAATCCCAACAGCTTAAAAGTCACCTGTGTGGGTGTGCCTAAAATCTGGAGAGGAGACAGGAGGAGACAGGACTGCAGTGTGCCGTCCCTGCTGAGGGTGCTTTCCTACTCCTCCCCCTCTTTTTATTTCTCTCTCTGTCTCTCTGACAAGTGCACATCCCCTATGGCAAAAACCTTGAAAGAAAATAAAAGAAAAAGCTGCGCCGAAGGCCAGAGGCAGTGTGGCTGACAGTGCAGCCTAGGCCAGGTCCGGGAAGCACCACGGGAACATGGCAGGCACCCATGCACGCGTGCCCACAATCCCCAAGGGGCCCGAAGGAGAGGGATTGCGGTGTGGCCAGCCCCCCAGGGGTGATTCCTCACTTCCCTCGCCCTTTCTGTCTCTTTCTGACAAGTACACATAGCCAGGGGAGCAGGTGCTACAGGAGCAGATGCTGCAAGAGCAGGTGCTGCATGAGCACCTGCTACATGAGCGGGAACTGCAGAGGGAGCAGGTGCTGCAGGAGCAGGTGCTGCAGGGGAGCAGGTGCTGCAGGAACAGGTGTTTCAGGGGAAGCAGGTGCTGCAGGGGAGAAGGTGCTGCAGAGGGAGCAGTTGCTGCAGGAACAGGTGCTACAGGAGCAGGTGCTGCAGGAGCAGGCACTATAGGAGCAGGTGCTGCAGGAGCAGGAACTATAGGAGCAGGTGCTACAGGGGAGCAGGTTCTGTAGGAGCAGGTGCTACAGGGGAGCAGGTTCTGTAGGAGCAGGTGCTACAGGGGAGCAGGCACAGGGAGCAGCTGCCCTGGAAGCAAGGGCCTCTGGCGCTGCCCCGGCTCGTCACCTGCGGAGTGTCTTTCTGGCTCACCGGGCTCATCCTGGTGACCTTGTCTTACTCCTTCTGGGTGTCAGGAGCCTGGGGAGTCCAGAACACTGGGCCCAGGTAGCCCTGCTCAGGGACATGCTTGCCCAGGACACAAGGGTGCCAAGGCAGGAGCCAGTGCTGGTGGGTGCCTACAGAGCTTGAGTCCCCAAGCCCAGGGAGGGATCAGGAACAAGAAGGAAATGTGCAAAACTGTCCTGTCAGTCCCAGCTCCCACAGACTGGAGGAGCCGGGGCAAGAGTGGAGAAGTTGAAGCGTGGCCCCCACCTGTAGTTCTCGGGGCACCTGCTGCTCCTGCTCACATTCATTCTCTCCCGACGTGACACCTCCCAACACGTGCCCCTCTCTTGGCTGTCTGTGCTGCCTCGGGCACTGCTGCTGAGAGCTGCCAGGTCAGCACCCGAGGCCCTGGGAATATCTGTGAACTCACAGTGAATGTGCGCCAGGTGCCCTGAGGCCCAGCACCCCGGGTCACCATGGATAAGTGACAACAAACACCGCTGGCACAGCTAATGAAATGCCATCTTCCAGGAAGGAAGCTGCCTCCGTGTGGCACCTCTGCCCAGCCCCGCCCGTCTCTAACGCGCTGCCTCCTTCTCACTCCTGCCTCCAGTGCCCACTTTTTCTTTTAGTGCAACGTAGAAAAATTGAGTTTGCAATACAAGAATTTACTAAACAGCCTGTCTCTCCACTGCACTGTGTGAGGTCTGGACGGCTGGAAGCCGGGCCCAGGGTGCTGTGCGGGCACCTTGCAGGGCCTCATCACACAGCCAGCCTCAGGACCTGCCAGCCCAGAGAGAGCCTCGGTCTGGAGCAGCTGCCTAGCAGGCCGGCAGGGATGGGACCAGTGGGCGGCCCCTGCCCCGCTTCCTGGGCCTCTGGTGACGCCACAGACTCACAGGGTCAGAGGCCAGCGCAGCAGCTCACTCCATCCCCTGCAGTACGTGCTTATCCTCGGGGGCTTCGTCACCCAGCGAGCTCTGGGAAGTCTGAGAGCACCACGAAGCTTCTGGAGCCCATGCCTGCTCTTTCCGCAGTGGGAGCGAGCGGACAGTGCTTCTCAATGAAAGCGAACGTGCCGTGTCCTCTGGGACAGGCTGGCCCCTGCTCTCCAGCCAGGGCGCCGACAGGCCACTCTTGCCTTCCCGGCACTGGCAGCGGGCGATGGTGTGTGGGCGTCGGGACAGGGCCTGCACATGCACCCCGGCTGCATGGGTCCACCGCCTCATCTGCCTCATCACGACAGAAGGTGGACGTCCAAGGCACCCCACTGTGCATCTTGCCCACACCACCACGCTTCCCTGGTGAAGACCTGGGGCCTGGCCACTCTCCCGCCGGCCCACACCGGCCCATCTCGGCCTGCCCGCTGCACAAGCTGTGCCGGGGCTCGGGGGCCGTGGGCAGGACAGGCCGCCGTGGCACCGCACTCTCTCCTTCCTTTGCCCAAGGGCTGGGTGGAGGCCATGTGTGAGAGACACACGTCAGCTGTGTGTGTGTAAGTGTGTGTGCCGCGGCTGACACGGAGCTGGTCTGAGCAGAGAGGAATCGTCGGTTCAGAGCTGAGCAGATGACGTGGTCGGCCCGAACAGCTCCAGCTCACGGGGTGCCCTAAAATCGCGGTGATCGGATGCTTATCTCGGAGTCAGGAGAGCATTCAAGGGGATTGCTGTTGAAACGCTGCCGCGTTGTCCCTGCGAGATGGTGTCGGCTCTGTGGGTTTTGTGAACACTGCTATCTGACCAGAGCCGAGGCAGGGCATGGGCAGCCTCTGCCGTCGCCGACCCTGCAGGGACCACGGCCTACACCTGGCACCGTGGCTGGCCCTGCCCGGCTCGGAGCCCTACGTGACGGCACGGCGCCAGGCAGCCCTCCACTGACGCGCCGGGGCTACCCGCTCCCACGCCCGTGGTCTGTGCTTTGTCCTTTCCAGGGAGAAGGCATCCGGGGGCTGACAAGAGGGCGGCGAACGCCCCATACTTGTCTGCTGGCCGAGGCTGCACACGCTTCCAGAGAGAGCTGGCTCACGGAGCACTCAGTCACTGTCCGGTTACGCCGGCTCCGCGGGTCTGTCTTCCACTCCTCCTTAGAACAGAAGCTGTGGCTCCAGCATAAAGCAAAGCCTCTAGGTGCAGGTCTGTCTCTGTTCTATTGGTCCGTTTTTCCTTCAAGAGTCTGACATTCCATCACTACAATTTCAAGCTAAGGCACAATTTGCAATGTTGCCGAGACAAGACGTGCTAGGCAAAAACTGGGAAGGCGCTCTCCGGAGTGGGAGCAGCGGCGGATTTGGGGAAGAACAATCACAGACACAGACATGCAAGTGGAGAGAAGCGGGGATTGGCAGGCCGGGCGTCTGCTGGAGAACACAGCAGCCCTGCGCCTTCCCAGGCTTATCCTTTCCCAGGGCCGTGCGGGAAGGCGGGAGGGAGAGCCAGGTGTCTGCCACCGTCCAGTGCAGCTGCAGAGCGCCTTCGCTCAGTCTGGCAGCCCCACCTGGCCTTCTCTGGCCAAAACGTCGTTTCCTCTAACCCACTCCAGCTCTGCAGCGCCGGCCAAGCGAGCGAGTCTGTGCTCTGCTCATCTTCAAGGTCACTGTCACTTAGCTCAGACTCAGCCGCTCCCTACATAATGTGATGGTCCTCCAGCTTGGTTCTTCCTGCAGGTCACACTGACGATTTCTGACTTGGCATTTCAACAAAACTTTAGAAATGATACTCCACTGGCCACATGCTCACAGTTCTGCTGAGATTCGATTGGGTTGACGCTGACTCTGCAAATCACTCCCAAGAGAGAGAGTGTGTCCAAGTCAATGCAGCAGTCAATCCATGAATGTGGTATACCTCTCTGATCTGTAGGGTTTTACCTTTTTTTTTTTGAATGATATGTCAATTTTTATGAAAGATAGTGAACATCTTTGACAAGATTTTTTGATTATTTGATGTTTTTGGATGCAGCTGTAAATATTTAAAAGCTATTTTTAAAAATTATTTGCTGTTGATATATAGAAATACAACTTTAAAATATAATAAACAGATTTCTAATTTTGGAACAGTTTCAGGTAGACAGAAAAATTGAGTGAGAAGTGAAGTTTCCCATACTACCCCTCAGGTTTCCCTGTTATTATCACCTTGCATTACTGTGGTAGCTTTTTTTTTTTTTTAAGAGGTTTTTGCTATAGGGCGTGTGCACTCGCCAGACAGACAGAGAGAGATATAGAGACAGAAAGTGAGAAATCACCCCCCAGGGGGGATGGCTACGCCACAATCCCTTCTCCTCCATTCTCCTCTTGGGATCTTGTGCACACACATACACATGCCGGCGTGAGTTTTAAGCCACTGGGTCTGGGATGCGAACCACAGTCAACTACGTGGGAGTCCAGCGACACAGTCATTATGCTAACTGCTGGTCCTTCTGTGGTATCTTTCTTATAGTCACTAAACTTGTACTGATACACTATTTTTAAACAAACTTTTGGGACCAGCAGTTGGCATAATGGCTATGTCACTGGACTCGTGTGGAGTTGACCATGGTTTGAGTGCCGGATCCAGTGGCCGAAATTCACTCTGGGCACGTGCATGTGCATGCCCAAGATCCTGAGAGGAGAATGGAGGAGAAGGGATTGCGGCGTGGCCATCCCCCCACCCCCCACCTGGGAGTGATTTTTTGCTTTCTATCTCTGTCTCTCTCTGTCTTTCTGAAGAACGTGCATACCATGCCCTGTAGGGGAAAGAAAAACTCTCCAAAAAAAAAAAAAAAAACTTTTGCCAGAAAGCACATGCACTCATTGGAGAGACAGAGAGAGAGCGGAAGCACCCCCACAAGGCACGGTCACACCACGGTCCCTTCTGCTCCCTCTTGCCCTCCTTTCAGGGTTTTGACGTGATGTGTCTGGCATGTTTTCAAGCTGCCAGTCCAGGACTTGAACCACACAATCAGCCTCATAGGATCCCACCACCTTGCCCACAAGGCCACTAGCTCTCCCTGATGCATTCTCCTTATTATTATTAAAGTCCGTTGTTAGCTGAGGCTCCCTCCCGGTGCTGTCCGTCCTGTGGGTTTGATGGATTAATTAACCAGGACACATGCCCACCACCCCAGCACCATGCAGGACAGAGCCCCCACCCCAACGCCCTGCCTGCTCCACTGGCCCACCCTGGCCCTGAGCCCCGGCCGGTCTACCGCCTCCGCGGGCAGCTGGAACCACACAGCCCGCAGGCTCTG
>NW_006159450.1:980845-981942 GCF_000334495.1 Tupaia belangeri chinensis | reverse complement strand
AAAAAAAAAAAAAAAAACTTTTGCCAGAAAGCACATGCACTCATTGGAGAGACAGAGAGAGAGCGGAAGCACCCCCACAAGGCACGGTCACACCACGGTCCCTTCTGCTCCCTCTTGCCCTCCTTTCAGGGTTTTGACGTGATGTGTCTGGCATGTTTTCAAGCTGCCAGTCCAGGACTTGAACCACACAATCAGCCTCATAGGATCCCACCACCTTGCCCACAAGGCCACTAGCTCTCCCTGATGCATTCTCCTTATTATTATTAAAGTCCGTTGTTAGCTGAGGCTCCCTCCCGGTGCTGTCCGTCCTGTGGGTTTGATGGATTAATTAACCAGGACACATGCCCACCACCCCAGCACCATGCAGGACAGAGCCCCCACCCCAACGCCCTGCCTGCTCCACTGGCCCACCCTGGCCCTGAGCCCCGGCCGGTCTACCGCCTCCGCGGGCAGCTGGAACCACACAGCCTGCAGGCTCTGCAGACGGCTTTCTCTCCCGTGGTTCTTACGTGTGTCTTTTCTGCTCTTGACAGCTTGTTTCTTTCCTCGTGTGGAGAAACCGTAGCTTATTTAACACTGACCTTTTTAATGAAAGAGAGAGAGGGAGGGATGGAGGGAGGAAGGGGGAGAGGGAGAGGGAGGGAGGGAGAGGTAGGCTTTCTTTTTCTTTTTCTCTGAGAGATTTTTCCTATACAGTGCGTGTGCTCACTGGAGAGACCCAGCAAGACTGAGAGACAGAAAGTGAGAAATCACAACCTGGGGGCTGGTCAGGTTGCAGTCCCTTCTCCATTCTCCTGGGGATCTGGGGCATACCCACACATGGGCCGGCGTGAGTTTTAAGCCTCCAGGTCTGGGGCTCACACCTCGGTTGGCCATGTGGAAGTTCAGCGGTGTAAACATTGCGCATTTCTGACTGGCTGTTGTCAGCCCCGCCCCAACCTCCTAGCTGGCCGGCTCCCAGGCACGTCCAGCTGGTCAGGGCTCTGACCGGGGCCTCCCTGTGGCCTACCTCACAGGGTACCTGCCCCTGCATCACTGTGATGGGCCCAGTCCACTTACTGAAGGTCACAGTGGCTGCTCCACCTCTCAACATTCCT
>NW_006159450.1:975179-980027 GCF_000334495.1 Tupaia belangeri chinensis | reverse complement strand
GAGGGCCTCAGTCCACTTACTGAAGGTCACAGTGGCTGCTCCCCCTCTCAACAATCCTGACTAATGCTGCCATAAACAGGTCTTTTGGACTTAAGTTTTTAACTTAAGCAGAACTTAACTAGGATGTACAACTCCCGGCCACACATGAAGAGTGTGTTGTATATAGTCAGAAACTGCCACCTGTCTTCCAAAGCGGTTGCCCCTTTGCACCCTGCCAGCGGCGCTAACAGGTGCCTAGAGGCATCTCGCCATTGCAGTACAGAGGATGGAGGGCCGGTGGTGGGAACTGCTGCCAGCTCTGATCAGACCGTGGAAGACCCGTCGGCACTCGGGCGCCGCAGAAGGGGAGTGATCGGCAGCACCAGCACGTGAGCCGCCTCCCAGGGTGCCCTGCTCGGAGAGGACCACTTGAGGGACTCCGTGAGCAGAGGCAGGTACTGCCAGGAGGGGTCACAGCTGGCGAGGGAGGCTGGAGTCAGCCCTGCACCCCGGAGTGAGAGAGGACCAGAGCCGGCCCTGCACTCCAGAGTGTGGAGGTCTGGCTCGGCTGCACCCCGGAGTGTGGAGGACCGGAGTCGGCCCTGCACCCCGGAGTGTGGAGGACCAGCCCAACTGCACCCCGGACGGTAGAGGGCCGGCCTGGCTGCACCCCGGAGGGTGGAGGGCCGGCCCGGCTGCAGGGGAGCAGGGCTCCAGAGGCTCTCGTGGTGACCTTTGAGCAGAGACTTCCCAGCTGGCAGGAGCCGCAGATGTGACCACCCCGGGGATCAGGCCACACCCCTGAGACGGCCTAGACCAGTGACCCAGGGGGAGAGGGTGATGCAGGGGGAGACGGAAGGGGCCTGGCGGAGGTGAGTCTAAGATGCAGCAGGAGTTGGCGCTCAGGCCTGAGAGGGCCGCGGAGGGCGTGGGTCGGTCCTCGGGGCTTGGCAGAGGGGTCGTGTCTGTCTGCATTAGTCGAGGTGGGCCAGAGCCACGGGTCCAATAGGGAAGCCCGATGACTGAGAGAGAGAATACAGAGATAGCTATAGAGACGAATCAGGGGCACGCGAAGTCAGCCACAGTGCAGACGCCTGTGTCGGAGGACGGTGGCTGCCGTGCTAGGAACACACTGTCCCTCAGGGCCAGGGTGAAGCCTGGAAGAACCGGGCGGTGCTGCGAGGCAGCAGGAAGGAACCCACCCGGGCCGCACTTCTGGTGGCGTGGAGAGTGACAGGTGCCCTGATGTGGGACCCTGGGGGTGGCTGGGGCTCTCACATGCACCTCCCTATAGGACCAGGCTGCTCCTTGTGGACACCCGTGGCCTTCCTGCGTCTCCTCCCTGACCATTTGGCCACAGTGGGTGAATTACTCAGAGTCCGACGACCCCATTCCTCACTCCGAGTCTCCGAGTCCCCGTAAGGCCGTGCCGGTGCCCCCTCCGCTCTGACATCAGCCCACTGCAAGGGCAGCCATGCCCAGCTCCGCCATCTGGAGTCTGCTGGACCGAGGGCATCGTCTGAGGAGTCCCTGGGTGAGTGGGCGTCACTGCCCCGTGGCGAGATCACCAGGCAGAGGGCCATGGCAGAGCCCTCCAGCCCGAGCCGTGCTGCCCAGCAGAGAGGGCAGGAGAGGGCCCCAGGAGCTCCGGCAGCATCCCCACGACCACACCCGTGCCCGCCCGGCCAGCTGGCGCATGACCTGCTGAGGCCCATCTGGCGCATGGCATGGCCGGCTGTTCTGAGGTCGTAGCACAGCACCCGCGGCCGGCGAGCTGGGTCCTCCCAGTACCCTGGTGACGGGGCTTTCCGGGGGGCTGACATGGCTGAGGCAGGGCAAACCCATACATGGGGCGTCACACAAAGGGCACAGAGGTGAGCAGGGGTTGGGGTCAGAGAGCCTGATGGTGAGACCCCCAGGTCCCGTCTCTGGGGGTGCCTTGACCCCGTAACCTGGGCTCCCGGCCCCCTTTGGGCAGGGCTCCCAGCACGGGTTGCGTCCCCAGGACAGAATAGTGGTGCAGCATGGAGGTGGCGCTGGGGCCACAGCAACCGAAACCTCCCTCCGCGTGGCCTGCAGAGGCCTGGCGCCCTGGGTGCCCGTGGTTCAGGCCGCCTGATACCCAGACCAGCTGCTTGGGACAGGGACCTCTTCCCGGGCAGGCTCAGACCCTCGCTCCTGCTTCCCTGAGCTGCTGGCCGACCTCGCCCCTAGGCTGGCCCCTGGGGCTCCCTCCACTGCCCTGCACAACCCCTGCCAGGTTCCCTGGGGGCTCTCCCCACTCCTCTGCACCCTTTCCCCCGCCCTGCTCCGGCACCCCAGGTTAGAGTGCTGGGTTCTCAAAGCCTGTGCTGTGAAGTCCAGGAAGAAAGATCCACGCCCCAGACCCTGAGAGCTCCTGGGGTGGCCTCTGCCCACTCTCCGTCTACGGCACGGGGTAGATGGCGTTCTCTCCACCCCAGCCCAGCACGCTGTCCACCAGCTGCTTCGCCCAGGAGGGGCCGGCGGAGCTCAGCTGCCCCAGGCCCTGTCTACCATGGCAGGCACACCCCCCTGAGCCCCACCTACCCTAGGCAGGCCTGCCCCGTGCGGATCTCCTGACCGAGACGGCATGGCAGGATGGCCCCCTCTCTACCTGCAATCGGATCGACTCGTGTCACCATTAATCCAGGACAAGCCACAAAGCTCACTGGCCGGAGTATGTCTGTCACCTTCCAGACCATGGCAACCCATCAGTGGCGGGAACGCTCGAACTCTGGAAGTCACCAGGAGGCGACAGTGGATGGGCTCCTGGAGGCTGCTGCTCCCTCTGAAGTGGGGAGTGGGGAGGATGCAGAACCCCAGAGCAGACACAGAGGGTGCCGAGCTGTCCACATGTAACCTCCCTGTGTGCCCTGGACCTGTGCGGCTCTTCTGTCCCTGAGAACCTTTGGGAGTAAGCGAGCAAAGTGAAGTGGCAGGTGTGACCCCACACCAGCTCGGGCACCCCAACCACCATGGAGGCTGCAGGCCTAGCCAAGCTTCAGGCTCCACATGGGCAGGTAGGCGCCCTCAGGGAGGGGCACAGCCGGCCCACCCTGCCCCAGCAGCCTCCTCCAGGCTCTGCGAGCCATCAGGAGTGCCAGCTGTAAGGACCCAGCCCCCACGGTGCTTTCTGGAGGGTGCTCAGAGGCCGAACGTGTCCTCCAGAGGATGGGGCGCCTGCCCGCAGGTGTCTACTGGCCCTTTGGAGCCTCGCCCGGGCTGAGAGCACTTTGAGACCCTGCAGTGCCCTGCCTGCCTTCCAAGGGCTGCAGCCGGCTCCCTCTGTGGGGAGACCATGCTCCCTGGGCCAGGCCACAGGGGGAGGGTGAAGGGTCAGGGACTGAAGTTCAACTCAGGAGCTGGGACCTGGGCTTCTTACCCTGAGTGGCAACGGGGCCTGGCGTCTCGGGCGTTTATTGCAAAGGGGGAGATTCTTCAACTTCAGCTTTCTTCTCCCAGTTGGCCATGCCAAAGGGGTGCCTCTGTGTTCATTTCCTGAGGGCGTCTGAGCGTCCTTGGTCTGCAGTTTCCACACCACCAGCCCCAGCCCAGACCGAGCGTTGGCATTTGCAGCCGGGGGTAAGCGTGGTCTCAACCAGCTTATCGCCAGCACTTGGCCATCTCAGCGCTGCTGGGGGTGAACTGTGACCCAGAGGGCTCCCAGGAGCACGTGTGTGTGTGTGTGTGTGTGTGTGTGTGTACATTAACCCCTGTTCCTGAGTTACGTGTGTGAGTGTGGCATGTGTGCGTGAGTGTTTGCATGTACATGTGTTTACACTTGTGCATGTGTGTGATGTATATGTGTGTTTGAGTGTGCATGCGTGTGCTAACTCTGTGCATGTGTTGCATGTATGTGTGTGGTGTGTGTTTGAACATGCATGTGTGTTAGCCCTGTGTGATATGTGCATGTGCACATGTCTTTGCATGTACGTGTTCGCATGTGCTTGTCCCTGTGACGTGTACATATGTGTGTGCACATGTGTAGCCTATGTCGAGGCCCACGCAGGTTGGGCTGAGGGGTGGGTGGCACGGGGCAGCTTGTTGGAAAAGCGCCCCCTTCCTGCTGGGTTCTGGAACGCCCTCCTGGAGCCAAGGCCTGGGCTGGTGAGTACGGGCTCTGTGGCCTGTGGCTGAGCGCGAGGTGGAGCCTTCCTCCTGGGTGACCAGATCCCTTCCCTTGGCCTCAGGCTTCTCTCAGGAACCGGGAGGACAACATGGTCCTGGCCCCGCGCAGTGCCAGCACTGTCACACTCCGCTTTGTCTCCTCAACGAGGACAGTCAGACCCTGGCAAGGGCGGGCCTGCCGGCTCATCGCTGCTGGCTCACCGGCCCCCAGACACAGTGGGCAAACGCAGTGCCTGGGCGGCTGCCCCCATCCACTGAGGCCTCTGCGCCTCCTCCTCCCTCGAAGAGGCCCAAGCCGGCCTTGGTTCCCCTACCAGATCGCAGATCGGGCGACGGTAAGAGAGACCGGGAGTGGACCACTGCACGTCCAGCGGTGGGTGGATGGGCACCCACGGGCGACAGAGAGCTCACGCGGCCCCGACGGACGGGGCAGAGGAGGCCCGGCAGGCTCTTATTTGGGCAAACATCTGAGGGCCTCTCAGGAGGGAACTGTGGACCCAAGGGCTCAGCAGACACCAGCCGCGCGTTCCGGCCTGTAGGGACAGGGACAGGGACAGGGACACGACTGCGGTTTGCAGGGCTGGGGACCCTTGACCATGGAAGAAAGGATACCCGCCCACATACCGCGCGGAAGTGACCCTCCCCTAGGCTGGGGATACAGCCCGCCCAGGTCCCTGCACGGCATGGGCCCCTTCTTCCAGCCTGGCCCCGAGCTGGGGC
>NW_006159450.1:973084-974850 GCF_000334495.1 Tupaia belangeri chinensis | reverse complement strand
GCGGGGTGGGGGGGCCACGGCCACCCGGCGACTCCTTCTTGTCTTAGGCGGGGCAGCGGCAGCAGCCTCGTGGAGCACCTCGGGGCGGCCCAGCCCCCTTCACTGAGGAGGTGTTGAGGTGGCACCGTCCCCCGCCCTGATCAAGGTCACAGTGCCCCTGACCCCGCAGCCCTGCACCCCGTCACGCATGGTTGGGCCTGCAACGTTTAGTTTGGCACGGACATCGTCGGCTCACCCTTCACATGCCCCTCCGCACCCCCATTGATGGCTATCGGCAAGGTCAGACCTGCCCTGCTCCCAGACAGCTCCTGGCACCAACGAGTGCCCGGCACACTCGGACTGGGGCACCCTCGAAGCCCACGCTGCTGTGGGGGGGCCTTCTGCCTGCCAGCACCTCCACCCTGACTCACTCTGGCACCCCACGCCGCGCCATCTCTCCACTCTGCTTGCCGGGACGAGAGCGAAGGTCAGTAAGAGATGGCTGAGTGGTCGCTGCAGCCACTCTGGACGCACAGCCGGGGTGAGAGCGTGGGCCAGGGCGCCAAGTTGGGGAGGGAAAGCCCAGGTGTCAGGTCCCGCACGTGAGGCCTGAACTCTGGGCCTCCCAGGTTCCAGCTAGACTCCAGCCTGGGCTCTCTGTGCGTCTGGGCCAGGCATCCGTTCGAGGACAGTGCCCAGGAAGAGAACAAGGCCGCACGCCCCTTCTGTCCTCCTCTGCAGCTTCCTGGCACTGTGGGAACCCCAGGGCCGTGCTGGGGCAGCCAGCCACCTCCCAAACCTCCCGACAAGGCAGCCAAGGGCCCCAGCAAGGAGGCCCAGCACTGAGCTGAGCACACGCCCAAGGCCAGCCCTGAGCCCAGCTCTGGTCTCGTGGACCACGCTCGCCCCACGGGCTCCGGCTGCTGCACCCCACCAGGTGCTACCTGAGGGTTCCGCCCTCCTGCAGCCTGGGAGTTGCCCAAATAGGCCCCTTGCCCCCTCCGGCAGGAGGGCCCCCACCCCCTGGCCACTGTGCAGCTGCACCACAGCTCTGCGGGTCACTCGGTCCGGACCTGTGCCAGCGAGTCCCTGCACTGGGAGGTCCCCTTCCATGCCCAGGGTGAGGCCCAGGTCCTGACTTCAACAGGGTCGGTGCTGGGGCGACCGCAGGGGCCCATGTGGCTCAGTGGGCCCAGCTCCCAGCTCCACTGCGGAGCCTTCCTGCCCACAGGACCTTGGGCCCAAAAGCAGCAGTCGGGAGCTGACGATGAAGTGCCTCGAATCAGTGTCACGGAGGCGCCAGGCCGCAAGTACCCCTGAGGTCCCCGCAGCAGCAGCCCCGAGGCAGGCCCAGGCTGACCACTGGCCAGCTGCCCACTGGAAGGATAGGGGAGTGTGGGGGCCGGCCAGGCTGCCAGGGTGCACACACCCTCAAGGCTGTCTGAGAATGCAACAGGGGACCTTCTTCCTCTAGGCTCACGGCTGCCCACCCCGCCAAGCCGAGAGCGGTGCTCTGTCCTTCCCGCGACGGGCTGATCCAGTTCAGAGCCTTTTCTCCAGGCACCCTCCGTGAGTGCCACCATGGGCCAGGGCGAGGCGGCGTGCCCCTCCACTCAGGGCCTCTCATGACGGGGACACAGGGCTGAGCAGGCTGCAGGCACCATGGCCGCACTCCAAGGGCCGAGGGTGCCTGGCCAGTGTCCAGCCGGGGACAGAGGGATCTGTGTATCGCGGGCAACATCACTGCCCAGCCACGGCGGGGAAGGGGGGGGGGCGGTCCCCGGGCC
>NW_006159450.1:968162-972254 GCF_000334495.1 Tupaia belangeri chinensis | reverse complement strand
GGGCGGCGCGGGCGGCAGGCGCCATGGCCGCACTCCACGGGCCGAGGGTGCCTGGCCAGTGTCCAGCCGGGGACAGAGGGATCTGTGTATCGCGGGCAACATCACTGCCCAGCCACGGTGGGAAAGTGGGGTGGCCGTTCACAGTGCTTTGACTTGCCTGAATGAGGTTTGCTTTCCCCAGAGGAGATGAACTTCAGTCGGTGTGGAAAGCTCGGTGCCGGCCAGGGCGACCGTGCTGAGATTCAGAGGGGGATACCGCAGACGCGGGAGCTGAATGGAATAGTTGAGACACAGTCCTCCTCTTCCAAACGCATGTGGCCGAGGACTGCCCGTGCCAGCGAGCCTGAACTAATCCCTTCGCTGACATCATGAGCCCACGGAAGGCCAGCGGTCACAGACGTGCTGAGGTGGCTGCACACCGCACGCAGGCCGAGGCCGACAGCCTGGCCGCCGGGCTGCGGCCGAAACCAGCTGCCTGGAAGTGCCAGCCACACTCAAACCACACGCTGCTGGGAGACGCTGTACTCTCCAGTTTAAAATAAAATGGGAAAACGGAGATTAACAAAATAAAATGGAAAACTGCAATTAAATTTTAAAAAAGGTGGGGACCAGCAGGTGGCATGGTGGTTAAGGCACTGGACACTCCCACATGGCTAACCATGGTTTTTTTGCCACAGCCGCGGTTGTTTGCTTTCTCACTACCCCCGCCTCTCTCTCTCTCTTTCTCTGTGTCTCTCTCTGGTCAAATTAAAAAATAAGTAAATGGATAAATAAAATTAAATAATTTTTTTTTTTAATTTTTAAAAGGTAAAGCTACAGTTTTGTTGTCTGATGAAATAACGCAGAAGACCTACAGTTTACTTCCACAGTTGGGCCCACGCGGACGTCCTTAGCGGCTCATCGCCCTCCGAATCGCGCACACAGCTGACTCTGCCGGCCTCCTGTTGACCCGACTCGTCCCACCCTCAGCCACGCTGGACCCGTTTGCCACTCCTCTGACTCCACAGAGGCATCCCGGGCCTCCACCCTCTCCAGTCAGTCACGGTAACTCCTGCGCCCGGCTCGTTCCTGGTGGTGCGCGACCAACACACCCAGGCTTTTCTGTGTGGCCGTGCCTCTGCCCTCAGCCGCTTATCAAGGAGATCTTTTTTCTGTTTGTTTTTTTTTTGGTTTTTTTGGAGAGGTTTTTGCTATAGGGCGCATGTGCTCACCAGACAAAGACAGAGAGATAGAAAGCGAGAAGTCACCCTGAGGCCAGCAGGTTGCATGGTGGTTAAAGGCGCTGGATTCTCACATGGGTGACGATGATTGAAGTCCTCAACCTGGTGGTTTGCTTCCCTTTGTCTCGCTCCCTGTCTCTCTCTGGTCAAATTTAAAAAAAAATAATGACAACAAAACTGTAATTAAATAAATAATTCTAAAAAAAAAAAAAGTTCCTCAACATCCCCAAGCCAGTCAGACACTCCACTCTTAACTTCAGATCACCTTTCTCACACGGGCACCCGCTAATACGGCCTTCGGGTGCAGGTAAGATCCACAGCCTGGGCCTTCGCCATGCCAGCCGGGGTACGCACGGTGGCAGCCCGGAGCCCAGCGCAGGTGGCAGTCTCTGCTGCTTCCAAACCCACCAGCACCGAGCAGGCTCTGGGCGGGGCCTTGAGTCACCAACCATGGGCAGAACCACCACGCCTGCCTCACACCTGACTGGAAATGGAACCCGGGCCCACGCGGGGCCGGCCTGCAGAGCTCAGCTACTTTGCTCTGTGGCTGAGCCACTACATCCTGGGCGCCTCCAAGGACAGGCAGGAAGTGACGGAAAGTGGCCCTGCCAGGGCCTCGGCTGGCACGGTGAGCGCACCACGAAAGCCAGTGAGCGAGGACAGGGCAGCTTCTCAGAGGGCCAGGTTTGGCTCCACCTGGTCACGCCCACTGTCCACATGGGAGATGACCCTGGGGTGGCGGGACCCCGTTCATCTGCCCTAAGCTCACAGAACCCCGCTGTCTCCGGGTGCTTTCTCCTAGGACAGGGAGCCCCGCTATCTCCAGGCCAGTTCCTCCAGGACGAGGAAGCCGCTGTCTTGGGGCGCTTCTCCCCAGGACGGGGAGGGAGCACCTGGTGCGAGCTTTCGGTGGGCACTGCAGATGGTCACGCTACTTAGCATGAGGGCCTCCTCTCCCCGGGCCTGGGCGCCTCGCTCGTGGTAAAGACAGTCCCAGGGAGACAGAGGCCCTCGTGGGCCTCCTGTGGTTGAAAGGGTGTCACTGACCCCACGGCATTATGGGGGACTGTGTGCCGGGGCGTCTGGACTTCGGCTCCTCCCTCACAGAGCCCTGTTCTAGAGGGGAGAAAGAGTTGGCTGAGGCTGGTGAGGGCTGGCCCCGCTGTCTGCAGCGGCAACTGCAGTCCGAGCACAGGAGCGCGCTCAGAAGGGCTCTCCATGGGAGGAGGGCGGGTGCAGAGGCCCTGGCCAGTGCAGGGCCAGCCAGTGGCCAGTGCACGCCACAGTGCTGCGGTCGCCTTTGACTCCCACACTCTCAGGCAGAGGTGTCCCTAGTAAGTCCACCCAGTCCATTGGGACCAGGGTGGCCACTGTCGCAGGAGGGATAGCAGATCAGCAAGCAGGGAGGAGGAAGACCCTGCACGCTGGCCCCAGGTGCCTGCAGGCGCTTCTGTGACTCTGGCCCCACACGGTGGCTCTCGTGCCCCATTCGAAACCAGGACACCCAGGGCGAGGTGAAGCACAGCCAGCCTATGGCCACCGCCGGGGGTCACGGTCCTGTGGGAGCAGGTGAGGACACAGGAGGGTGAGTGCCAGCCTGACCCGGACTCCACAGCCCTCCTCCTGGGCACGCCCAACGTCAGCGCACTGGGGCAGCAGGTTTGCTACAGAAGGGGCCTCACAGGTGGCCACTGCGGGTACAGCCAGAGGACTCATGCGTGTCTGCAGAAGCCGGGGCTCCCGGCCATGGATGTCAGCAGTGACTATGGGTGTTTCCGGCCCCCACACAGAGCCCGCCGGCACGGGGCCCTTGGAGACACAGCACCCTCTGCGGGGCCTGCAGCTCTGTCGCCTGTAACATGTGTCCTGGGACTGTGCCCCCTGACCAAGACTTTGGGGAGGTGGCCCCCAAAGTCCTGAGGCCGAGGCGGATAGCCCAGCGAGGCTGGACTGCGTGCCCTCGGGGGGCTGCCCTGGGGCTCCCCAGCTCAGGAACACGCCTGTCAGTCCGGGCAGCAGAGACTTCAGGAAGGCGGCCCTCCCGCCCCTCTCCTGGTCTGCCACGACTGTGCAGGCCGGAGTGCCACGACTGCAGGGGCTGCTTTACGAAAGCCAGCACCTCACAGTAACGACACGCGTAACCGAGCACTCCGGACGGGAAGAAACACGCCTCCCCTGGCATCCGAGGCCACCTGCTGTCCTGGAGCGGCCTCGCGGGCTGCACCCCCAAACCTCTAGAGCCGGTTTACGCCACGGTCAGGCCGGATGCAGGAAGACGGAAGCCGCCTGGCTGGCCCCAGACTGCACTGAGAGTTGGGCAAGTTTCCTCCCAGGGACAGCAGCTCCCCGGGTGACTCCAATCCTGCCCCTCTCTCGGGGATGCCCCTTGACTCACCTCGCCCACAGCCCTCCAGCCCCGCTGAGGCTCACCCCTCAGCCAGCTGCTGAGTGCCCCAGGTGGACAGCAGCAACCCCATGGGCCCTTTCTCCTGAGGCCGTGAGGCAGGGAACCGAACGGGAGTGGGGGTGTGAGGCAGCCCCCGCTCACCCCAGGGAGGGCTGCCCACGGCCGTAGCAGCACCCAACCCTCCCATGTCCTGGAGAACATTCCAGAAATCCCAGGGAAGTCCTTGCATGAGGCTGTGACTTGAGGTCCCACCAGTCCCCAGGGCAGGGGTGGGGGTGGTGTCGGTCTCCCCACTGTGACATTTCCTCTGGCACTTGGCAAGAGCTGCTCTGACTGAAGGCCCCCCAGAGTCCACATACGGCAGTGACAAGGCAGAAAGAACAGGCCCAGGAGAGGGGAACCGCCCTCTCCCACTGAGGATGTGAGGCCTTCTACCGGCTTCCCCGACTCCGCCGTGAGCGAGCC
>NW_006159450.1:963010-963578 GCF_000334495.1 Tupaia belangeri chinensis | reverse complement strand
GGGGAGGGGGCCCCCAAAGTCCTGAGGCCGAGGCGGATAGCCCAGCGAGGCTGGACTGCGTGCCCTCGGGGGGCTGCCCTGGGGCTCCCCAGCTCAGGAACACGCCTGTCAGTCCGGGCAGCAGAGACTTCAGGAAGGCGGCCCTCCCGCCCCTCTCCTGGTCTGCCACGACTGTGCAGGCCGGCGTGCCACGACTGCAGGGGCTGCTTTACGAAAGCCAGCACCTCACAGTAACGACACGCGTAACCGAGCACTCCGGACGGGAAGAAACACGCCTCCCCTGGCATCCGAGGCCACCTGCTGTCCTGGAGCGGCCTCGCGGGCTGCACCCCCAAACCTCTAGAGCCGGTTTACGCCACGGTCAGGCCGGATGCAGGAAGACGGAAGCCGCCTGGCTGGCCCCAGACTGCACTGAGAGTTGGGCAAGTTTCCTCCCAGGGACAGCAGCTCCCCGGGTGACTCCAATCCTGCCCCTCTCTCGGGGATGCCCCTTGACTCACCTCGCCCACAGCCCTCCAGCCCCGCTGAGGCTCACCCCTCCGCCAGCTGCTGAGTGCCCCAGGTGGCC